>NC_041392.1:332477376-332557102 GCF_002162155.2 Triticum dicoccoides | reverse complement strand
CCTCTTTTGTGTCTTCACGTAGGGTCCAAGTCTCCTGGGTCTTGTTCGTTGAGAAAATCATGTTCCCGAAGGTTGCATTCTGTTTGGACTCGGTTTGATATTCCTTTTTTTCGAAACCCTAAAACAGGCAAAAAACAGCAATTCTGGGCTGGGCCTTCGGTTAATAGGTTAGTCCCAAAAATAATATAAAACTGGATAATGAATCCCAATAATGTCCAAAACAGTAGATAATACAGCATGGAGCAATCAAAAATTATAGATACGTTGGAGACGTATAAACCTCACGCACACCTTCGGCTTCCATCTTTTGGATTTCATGCCGAACACCGTGGTGTGCATGGCCTTCTTTGCCCATCTCTGTTAGGGCTTCACCGGAGTGCACCCCGGCATGGCGCTCTTCCGACATTACTTGACCCCTCGCATCCAGCCAGGGGCGCCAATCCCAGGCTGAATCACCTAGATCCCAAGGGGTCAGAGCAAGGGCACGTACCTGGAGGGTGCCCAGAAGGAGAGGTGGGAAGAGTGGCGGGGCCGGTGGTGCTGGATCGAGGAGGCAGATCCGCAGGAGTTCTGCCGGGCCTGTCAGAAACCGCCGGTCCGCCGCAAGGACTAGAGCGACGTTGACGCTGACGACAAGAAGTTCACGGTCGCCACCACCAGGATTCGTCGCCTCACCTTAGCCGGGCTTACGCTCGATATGATTGGGGCTGACTTCACTCGCCGCCGGATTGCCCCACTACACAACAAGGGGAGGCCGGCCTGGGACTTCGGGAATTTGGCTGACGTCATGAGGCTCCGCCCCGGCCCAAAACACAATTTCACGATGCTGCAACATGCTCATCTTTGCCAGAGACTCTTTCATCTTAAGGCCGATGAGGCTGGTGGGGTTGAGAGGACCGGGAAGGCCGAGAAGGCCGGCAAGCCGCCAAGGTCGGTGGGTCTCTGTTTGGGTTGCCAGCGGGAGTGGTCCCATTGAGCAATGATACATCTCCAGCATATCTATAATTTTTTATTGTTCCATGCTATTATATTATCTGTTTTGGATGTTTAATGGGCTTTATTATACACTTTTATATTATTTTTGGGACTAACCTACTAACCCAAGGCCCAGTGCAAATTGCTATTTTTTTGCCTATTTTAGTGTTTCGCAGAAAAGGAATATCAAACGGAATCCAAACGGAATGAAGCCTTTGGGAGAGTTATTTTTGGAAAAAACATGATCTAGGGGACTTGGAGTAGACGTCAACAAAGGAGCAAGGAGGCCACGAGGCAGGGAGGCACGCCTGCCCCCTGGGCGCGCCCCCACCCTCGTGGGCCCCTTGTAGCTCCACCGACCTACTTCTTCCTCCTATATATATCCATATACCCCGAAAACATCTAGGGGCACCATGAAACCCTATTTCCACCACCGCAACCTTCTGTACCCAAGAGATCCCATCTTGGGGCCTTTTCTGGAGCTCCGCCGGAGAGAGAATCGATCACGGAGGGCTTCTACATCAACACCATAGCCTCTCCGATGATGTGTGAGTAGTTTACCACAGACCTTCGGGTCCATAGTTATTAGCTAGATGGCTTCTTCTCTCTCTTTGGATCTCAATACAAAGTTCTCCACGATCTTCTTGGAGATCTATTCGATGTAATTCTTTTTGCGGTGTGTTTGTCGAGATCCGATGAATTGTGGGTTAATGATCAAGATTATCTATGAACAATATTTGATTCTTCTCTGAAATCTTATATGTATGATTTTTTATCTTTGCAAATCTCTTTGAATTATCAGGTTGGTTCAGCCTACTAGATTGATCTTTCTTGCAATGGGAGAAGTGCTTAGCTTTGGGTTCAATCTTGCAGTGTCCTTTCCTAGTGATAGCAGGGGCAGGAAGGCACACATTTTATTGTTTCTATCAAGGTTAAAAGATGGGGTTTATATCATATTGCTTGAGTTTATCCCTCTACATCATTTCATCTTGCCTAATGCGTTACTCTGTTCTTATGAACTTAATACTCTAGATGCATGTTGGATAGTGGTCGATGTGTGGAGTAATAGTAGTAGATGCAGAATCGATTCGGTCTACTTGTCGCAGACGTGATGCCTCTATACATGATCATGCCTAGATATTCTCATAATTATGCACTTTTCTATCAATTGCTCTATAGTAATTTGTTTACCCACCATAATACTTATGCTATCTTGAGAGAAACCACTAGTGAAACCTATGGCCCCCGGGTCTATCTTCTATCATATAAGTTTCCCGTCTATTTTACTTTGCAATCTTTACTTTCACTCTATATCATAAAAATGCCAAAAATATTTATCTTATTGTCTCTATCAGATCTCACTCTCGTAAGTGACTGTGAAGGGATTGACAACCCCTTTATCGCGTTGGTTGCGAGGTTCTTATTTGTTTGTGTAGGTTCGAGTTGACTTGCGTGTAGTCTCCTTCTGGATTGATACCTTGGTTCTCAAAAACTGAGGGAAATACTTACGCTACTTTTCTCCATCACCCTTTCCTCTTCAAGGGAAAACCAATGCAGTGCTCAAGAGGTAGCAAGAAGGATTTCTGGCGCCGTTGCCGGGGAGATCTCCGCACAAGTCAAGACATACCAAGTACCCATCACAAACTCTTATCCCCCGCATTACATTATTTGCCATTTGCCTCTTGTTTTCCTCTCCCCCACTTCTAAAATGATTTTCGAAAACCTTTGCCTTTTCTTCACCTTCTTCACATATGTATCTTTGTTTGTGTTCCCTTGTGCCTTCCATTTGCTTACATCTTTGCTTACTAAAAGTCTATTGATATGGATCCACTTAAAGTGTTCTACTTCGATCATCTTCGATCCTTATGCGCTCGTGCTGAAACCCCAACTAGCCTAGTTGATGGGAAATATTTAGATGAGCGTGTTGGCGTTCTGGGAACGGGAGTCCCCAGACTTGCCTGCCTACGGCCCGTGGCGTGGCCAAGCAGCAGGCCGTACGGCTCATCTTCACCAACAAAGCATCCAAGACCCTCGCGAGGGGCCAAGCCTCACGAGGCGGACGACGCAAGGCCTCCTCTGGAGTGGCCTAGCTAGGCAGGCTCACAAGGAGCAGAGATATCAAGGCGAGGCGAACCTCACGAGGCTCTCGTGACGTGAGCCATGAGGATCGACACCAGGTGGGCACCAGGCGGGCACCAGCGGGCGCAGCGTCCTTGTTTCCCCTTTGGTGCAAAGGAGGCAAGTGCAGCCGCGGAGTACCGAGGCCTGAGGCAAAGGTTGCCATTTCGGTGCAACAAGACCAAGACCAGGCGGACGGCAAGGCGGAGGTCATCGTGGAGCCCAAGACGGCGTCACCCTAGAGCCTTTCACAGACGCAGACTACCTTTTGTCAGGATAACTTGTACTAGCTGTCCCCCTTCAAATTAGCCCGTCATTGTTGGCTCCCTTCCCTCTCAATATTTGGAAAGAGGACCAGGGCCTCTATAAATAGGACTAGCCACCACCATAGTAGGGGCATCTCATCTTAGCTTGAGGGAGCTCATCTGAGCTTGGGGGCTCATCGGAGCTTGAGGGGGATCTCATCTTAGCATGAGGGAATCTACACACCACAAGTTGATACGCACAAGAACAACCTCAGGAGGCTGTTCTTCCCCTTGTATTGTTAATCATCAGCCCAAGAGGCAATCCACCACCACACTGTAGTAGGGTATTACACCCCAATGGTGGCCCGAACCAGTATAAACCCCATGTCTTTCTGTGTTGTGTGTTCGTCGAGTTCGTTCGCAAGATCTTAGCGAGCTAGATCATAGATCAGTAGGAGGGCAATACTTCGCGCGCACCCCAGATTTCGAACCTTAAGGGTTTGCCGGAACCCCACATCCGACATTTGGTGCGCCAGGTAGGGGTGCGTCGTAGCTTCCTTTCCATCAGTCCGTCGCTCCGTCATTTGCATGTCGGATGCTCGCCGTACTCGAGCTGAGCGTCGAGCTGCCCTCACCGCCTGCATTGCTCAGACGGCTCCTGTTGGTGGGCCACCTCGTTGTTCTCCGTCCCCCGCCGCCAACGCTGCCACCGGCCCGGTGGGGAACAAGCAGCAGGCATCCTTCGGTACAGCAGGACGGCCGCACTGCTACTCCATCACTGATCCCTGGCGGTTCTTCATCTCACACGCACCACGCTCCCATGGAGGCATGGGCCATGCTCATTGCGGCAAACGAGCTCCTGCGTTACCGCCCCGTCGATGACCTCTATGAGGAGTGGCTCGACTGCGTCGCTGAGCTTGTCCGTGCCGCAGGGGGCTCTCCGACGCCGTCCCACTCTCTGTCTCCCCCTCAACCAGCCGCGAGCGACGGGGCTCATGGTGTGCCTCCACCGCCTCGACCCCAAGACGGTGCCTTGGCACCAAGGCGCGCACCTCCGTGGCGTGATCCACCGCGCCTGGCACCCGCTTGTGAAGAAAGAAGCTGCCAAGAAATCTCGCGGCCACGAGAAGCTGCACCGACGCTCCCCGCACCACCTCATCAAGACCGCGTGCCGCCTGTAGTGGCGCAGCGTGGACCTCGCCAAGACCAAGCTCCGCCTCTGAAGCGGGCCCCGGCGACCACGGCTGGCTGCCATGCCTTCACCCCGGAACTGCGTAGCGTCGGTTGGCCAGGCAAGTTCAAGCCAGATCTACCTCCTCGATACGATGGCACCGTCGACCCCGCGGAGTTCCTGTAGCTCTATGAGTTGAGCATCAAAGCGGCCAACGGCGATGAAAAAGTCATGGTGAACTAGTTTCCCATGGCTCTCAAGGATGGGGCCCGCTCCTGGCTCCCGAACCTGCAGCACAACTCGATCTCCTCCTGGGATGAGATGCGCGACCGCTTCATCGCCAACTTCCAGGGCACTCGTGACTGCCCACCGGCCGCGGGTGATCTACGCTGCATCAAGCAACAGCCAGGAGAGACCCTCCAGAAGTACATCCAGCGCTTCAACAACACACGCCTCAAGATCCCCAAGGTCACGGACGAGGCCATCATCTCTGCGTTTTCCAGCGGCGTCCGTGATGTCAAGATGAAGGAAGAGCTGGCTATCCATGAGGAGCTTTGCACATCTCAGGAGTTGTTCAACCTGACGACCAAGTGCACAAGAGTTGAGGAGGGGCGCCTCTCTCTCCTTGAGCTGCCAGCTACAGGAGTGGAGGAGAAGAAGGCCAAGGTCAAGGACGTGAAGCGCAAAGAGGTAGTGGTGCTCGCAGCGGAGCCCGACACCAAGCGAGGCAGAGATTAGCCTGAGTCGTCCAAGAACGGTCGTCTGTTCTGCGCCTTCCACAACCTGAACACCCACAACACCAAGGACTGTCAAGAGCTCAGAGCCATACGGGAAGGACGCTTCGGTCGACGCCCCGAGCACAACGACCGGGGCTACGGCCGCGGAGGAGGACGCGGAGGCGGACGCTGGGACGACCGTGGTCCGCGCCAGGAGTGGCACGATCGGCCTCGTGAGGACCGCTGGCAGGACCAACCTTGCGAGGGCGCCTGGAGGGACCCGCCTCATGAGAATCGCCCCCAGGGTAACACCGGTCTTCCCCCGTTGCTGCCACCAAGAAGGAACGATGACCACCACCAGGACGAGGGTGCTGGGGGCTTGCAGGAGTCGCGTGCGATTGCTTGCATCTTGGGCGGTGCTCAGGCCCCAGCCTGTCAGCGCATCTTCAAACAGTTCGCTTGGGAGGTGAATGCGGCGCTCCCCAAGCTCGAGGCCACGCGCCCGCTTAGGTGGTCGCAATGCGCCATCACCTTCAACTCAGCCGACCAGCTCAAGTGCGCAGCCACCGTTGGCGCACTACCTATGCTGTGCTCCCCAGTCATCAGCAATGTGCAAGTCACCAAGACTCTCATCGACGGTGGTGCAGGGCTCAATGTCCTATCTGTCGACACGTTCGACAACCTCCAAGTGCCCTATGAGCAGCTCCAGCCAACCAAGCCTTTCTCACAAGTGACTGACGGTTCCACCACACCGATAGGGCAAGTCCGCCTGCCTGTCACCTTCCGGGAGTGCAAGAACTACCGCACGGAGCTCATCGACTTCAACATCGCGCACATCCGACTGCCGTATAATGCCATCCTCGGGTATCCAGCCCTGGCCAAGTTCATTGCAGTCACTCACCATGGCTACAATGTCCTCAAGATGCCAGGAAGCGGGGGAATCATCATGGTCCCATGTGAAGAAAGGGATGCGGTGTGCTCCCATGAGAGCGCCTTCCAAGCCGCAGCAATCGACAACCCTGACAGCAGAAGTGAAGGCCCTCCGGAGACCACCCCCAAGAAGAAGCAGCCGCGCCATGAAGGACCCCAAGAAGATGGCGTCGCGTCTGGAGCCTTGTCAGGATCTGCGCTCGCTCTAGGGGCGCCTCCCTCCACCGCATAGGAAAGCGCGCCCAGTGCCCTCCTCGGGCAGGGCTCGGGGGCTCTCTTCTGGAGAGCCTCAGACCTTGCCAACCACACGAGGGAGGCGCTTGGGCACCACTTGGAAGCGTGCTTCACGGCACGCTTTCCTCAGGAAAGCACAGGGCGAGGAGTGCCCACCACCCAGGATTTCATCACCAAGACCACCCAAGAGCTACAAGACACGAGAGCCATGCGCGGCGATAGCCGCTCACCGAGCGCGGCTCACCATCCAGGCGAGGGTGCTAAACTGCGCGTCTGCATCAACATCCCAAGGCTCAACAGGGCCGCATCTCAGGAACGCTTCTGGCCATCACGTGCGGGCCGCTGTGAGGGTCCACCACACAGCTACGTTTGCATGCCCTTCGGCTTGCCGAGCGTGGTGTCGGCCTTTCAGCGCAACGAGCGGCAAGTCCTTGCGGGTCAGGAGGCCAGGTTCCACGCTGTTCAGGAGGAGATGGGGACGGTCTTCAGGAAACCTCCTGAGCCCCCAAAGCCTCCCAAGGCTCAGGGACCCGGTGGTTCATGAGGAGCCATTCCTTCAATGTGTGGCTTCAGCTGCACCAACTCTACTTCGTCTACAGAACCAGGTGACATCTTCCAAGTTCATTTAAGCTAGGAGTGCCCCTCGGGCTGCATTATTCCCAGGCCACACGGGTCCGTCCCTGTGGCATGTATCCCTTTTGCTTAAGTCTTTAGCTTACCTTGCTAGGGGCGCCCCTCGGGCTGCATCATCCCTAAGCCACTCGGGCCAGACCTAGTGGCATGTATCTTCCTGCATTTATCCAAGTCGATCTGCTCTTCATGCTTAATGTGCCAACTGCTATCACCTGCTCGATCATCGCCTCCCTCGGGGCCTCTACACAGGCACAACGCTGGTGCATGGGTCCATCCCTGCCACGACCGACAAATCTAAGTGGGCGAGCTCTAGCTCGCGGCACGCGCCATGCACGTCACCTCACCAGGCCCTCAATAACTTCACTTCATCCTGACCAACCAGCGGCAGACATGCGGCAATAACGGCAAACCGTGTTTCTTCTTGTGCCTGTCCATAGGGACCCAGCGGGAAGGATAGCAGGCGGCACCGCGAGTCTCCTTTTCTCTCGTGCGATTCGTTTGCGCGTTAAAAGGGGGCTCCTAAGCATCGCGGCTCAGGAGCTCTTACTGCCTCTCCGGCCCTCACCCCCTGGCCTTGACCACGACATCGTGACCTGGCATACCAGTGGCGGCCGAGCTCGCTCGAGGGCTGGGACATGAGGACGTAGAGCGCTAAGAAGAGCTCGGGAGAAGGAAAACTCGTACAGACCGGCCTAGCTATGTCACATAAGTTGGCGCGCAGCCCTAGCGCAACATCAGGAATCACCGCGAAGTCAACAAGATAAGTCTCGCCCTTGGATCGGCTAAAATATTTGGGCCTAGTAATGCTCATACCATGCCGCAACCCCATTGTGGACAAGTCATATTCCTTTCTTTCCTTACCATAGCCACTTGGGCGCTAAGGAGGACCTCCTGAGCATCGCGCCTCAGGGGCTTTTACTGGACCTCAGGCCATGCACCTCCTGGCCTTGACCACGGCATCGCGACCTGGCATACCAGCGACGACTGTAGCCGCCTTGGGACCGGGACCCATTAGCGTAGAGCAACAAGCTATCGGGAGGAAAGAAAGGGGGGTCCGAGCCTTAATGGGACACGCGTTCATCAAATCTTCATAACAAGGAAAATAAGTACAAAGGCATTGCAGATCTTTACATGCCCCCATGGGGTGATTCATGATTCTTCACAGGAAACAAAGGCTGATGCTAAGGGGAATCCTATCTATATCCTTCCGTGGCGGACGCCATCATCAACAGTGGGCCACGGGAGGCCAGCGCCAACCCCATCCAGATCAGCGGCGGCGGCGGCCGGACGCTGCAGCCCTGCTCCAAGCGCGGCAAGAGCTCGGGGGCACGTAGCTGTCGTCGCTCGTCTCCGGAGTCTCGCAGAGCTCAGGAGAGCTGCTGGACTCCCAAGGGCTGCTGCTGCTGGAGTGGTCGCGGGCGGAGCAAGCATCAGCCTCGTGCTCCTCTCCGGAGCGGAACTCCAGGCGGAGGCCCTCGGCGTCGAAAACCTTGAAGAAGAGTGTGGATGCGCCGTCGTAGTCGAAGTGGATCGCGAAGGCGCCCATCGCACGATAGACCCGTGTGACCTCGCCCCAGCCGCGAGTCATGAAGATCTTGCCGGTGCGGACCGCTTTGATCTCCGCTCCGGTCGCCGAAGCACTGCAGTCAGCATGCTGCAGCCAGAGCTCGAGCGGCCCCCTCGGCGGCATCACGTCGGAGAAGAACCACGGGAAGCGGATCCAGGAACTCGGAGGCATCGGCGCCCACAGCACCAACTCGCGCGAGGAGTCCATAACATGGACGGCATGCGTCGCCGTGGCCCGGCGACCCCGGATGCGGCGCTGCTCGTCACTTCTTCCTCCCGAGCCCTCGGCTTGGGCGTACAGGGGTAGTGGATACCCCGAAGGAGGCCGCTTGCACCAAGGCCTCGTCACCACTTGCATCACCGCTTCATCACGGGGATGGATCGACCTCTTCTTCGGTGGAAGAGGCCCCAGATCGTCACGGAGAGCTTTACCCTTCTCTTCAACGGAGAACCTTCTGGTAGGCGCCATTGGAGCAAGTAGGGGAGCAAGGAGGAAGAAGCAAGCAAGTGAGGACTTGTCAAGTCATGCAATTGCCAAGGCAGCATGGGGAAGCGGAGACGCCCACGTCCAATCAACCGCCACGCGTCAACCGAGGCCGCAGGCTTTGGGGGCCCGTGATGCTCCGAACTTGACCCTTGGCTTTGCCGCGAAGCCAAGACCGAGCGCACCTTGGGCCTGGGGGCTACTGTTGGCATTCTGGGAACGGGGGGTCCTCAGACTTGCCTGCCTGCGGCCTGCGGCGTGGCCAAGCAGCAGGCCGTACGGCCCGTCTTCACTAACAAAGCATCCAAGACCCTCGCGAGGGGCCAAGCCTCGCGAGGCGGACGACGCAAGGCCTCCTCTGGAGTGGCCTAGCTAGGCAGGCTCATGAGGAGTGGAGATATCAAGGCGAGGCGAACCTCATGAGGCTCTCGTGACGTGAGCCATGACGATCGACACCAGGCGGGCGCCAGGCGGGCGCCAGCGCGCGCAGCATCCTTGTTTCCCCTTTGGTGCAATGGAGGCAAGTGCAGCCGCGGAGTACCGAGGCCTCATGCAAAGGTTGCCATTTCGGTGCAACAAGACCAAGACCAGGCGGACGGCGAGGCGGAGGTCATCATGGAGCCCAAGACAGCGTCACCCTAGAGCCTTTCACAGGCGCAGACTACCTTTTGTCAGGATAGCTTGTACTAGCTGTCCCCCTTCAAATTAGCCCGCCATTCTTGGCTCCCTTCCCGCTCAATATTTGGGAAGAGGACCAGGGCCTCTATAAATAGGACTAGCCACCACCATAGTAGGGGCATCTCATCTTAGCTTGAGGGAGCTCATCTGAGCTTGGGGGCTCATTGGAGCTTGAGGGGGATCTCATCTTAGCTTGAGGGAATCTACACACCACAAGTTGATATGCACAAGAACAACCTCAGGAGGCTGTTCTTCCCCTTGTACTGTTCATCATCAGCCCAAGAGGCAATCCACCACCATACTGGAGTAGGGTATTACACCACAACGGTGGCCCGTACCAGTATAAACCCTGTTTCTTTCTGTGTTGTGAGTTTGTCGAGTTCGTCCACAAGATCTTAGCGAGCTAGAGCGTAGATTGGTAGGAGGGCAAGACTTTGCACGCACCCCAGTGTTTGAACCTTAAGGTTTTGCCGGAACCCCACATCCGACAGAGCGTGCTCATTTTGTTCGTCACCGTTTGTCTAAAAAAGGGAGACTCTTATGGGATCAAATAAACAGATTGTTGTGTTATGCTTGGAATCTTTGTGAAATTTATGATTTTACTTGTTGCTCTAAGAACCCTAAAAAACACCTCCCCTACCTATTTGAGTTTAATGATAATGAAATCCTATCTTCTTACGCAAAGGGTGTTTATAGTTACTACGATATAGAACAAATTGAAGAATTTGTTGCTTCTAAGGGTGCTTATGAAGTTGCTTCTTCGATTGAAAAGTATGATATTACTTTCTACGAATCTAAATTTTTTGACATACTTAAATATTGCTATGAAAACTATGCTTATAATGTCTATGTCAAAGAATTTATTGAAAGAATGACTGTTGCTTCGGAAGAAAATAATGATATGCATGAATCTATAGATAATTTTGATTCTGATGATTTGATTGAAATATCCCTTGATGAACATGATGCTTTCTATTCTTGTGGCCATGATGCCAATATTTATGAAGATGAAAATGATGTAGTTCCTTATGTTAAACATGAGATCGTTGCTATTGCACCCATGCTTGATAGTTCCTTTGATGAAAATTTTGATTGCAATGATGTCATTATAAATTCTCTTAATGTCAATTGTGTTAACGATATGCAAAACCTCAAGCTTGGGGCTGCTAGTTTTGCTATTACTACTATTTGTTGCAGTGATCATGATTGGGTGATTCTTGTTTTGATCTTGAAAATTTATTTAAGCCCCGTGATGAATATGAGATTGCCAATAGTGTTTGCAATATTATTGAAAGTGGGTTTGGAAGAGTGTCAACTTTAGATCCCACATATTTGGAGAATGTTCAATCTTATGAAATTTTTGATAAAAGTGGGTTTGCAGAGGTCATGACTTTAGTTAATTTTAATCCCACTATTTTGGAAGAGTGTCAACTTTGCATACATGTGGATCGTGTTAAGAATATGTTATGTGATAGCTATTTTGTTGAATTTTATTATGATCCCACATGTAATTATTATGAGAGAGGAAAATATGATTGTAGTAATTTTTCATGTTACTAAATTACCACTCGTTATGTTGAGATTGCTATTGTTTCTTTCCGCTTCCTTGCGTATGCTAGTTTTTGCTTGCTATGATAATTTGTTTGCCTATAAGATGCCTATGCATAGGAAGTATGTTAGAATTAGATGTGTTTGTCACGTGTTTCATGATGCTCTCTTTGTGCTTCAATTCTTGTCTTTCATGTGAGCATCATTGAAATTATCAATGCCTAGCTAGGGACGTTAAACGATAGCGCTTGTTAGGAGGCAACCCAATTTTATTTGTGTTTATTGCTTTTTGTGTTCTGTTTAGTAATAAATAATTCATCTAGTATCTGTTTAGATGTGGTTTTATGCTTTTAATTATTTTTTGTGCCAAGTAGAACCTTTGGGAAGACTTGGGGGAAGTTTTTGCGATCTTGCTGTAAAAAACAGAAACTTTAGCGCTCACGAGATTTGCTGCCATTTTTTTACTGGAGAGTGCGATTAGGTTTATTCTTTTTGCATATAATTAATAGACAAATTCCTCACGTACACAAATTTATTTCAGAATTTTTGGGGTTACAGAAGTATTCGAAACCTACAGATTACTTAAGACTGTTCTGTTTTTGACAGATTCTGTTTTTCATGTGTTGTTTGCTTATTTTGAGGAATCTATGGCTAGTATCGTAGGGTATGAACCATAGAGAAGTTGGAATAAAGTAGGTTTAACATCAATATAAATAAAGAATGATTTAATTACAGTACCTTAACTGGTGATTTGTTTTCTTATAATAACGGAGCTCATAAGATTTTCTGTTGAGTTTTGTGTTGTGAAGTTTTCAAGTTTTGGGTAAAGGTTTGATGGATTATGGAATAAGGAGTGGCAAGAGACTAAGCTTTATAGAAATTATTAATATCTCATGCTTCCCTTATATTATTTTGAGAGTCCTTTAGAACATCATGGTAATTTTCTTTGGCTATAAAATTGGTCCAAATATGATAGGCATCCAAGATTGGTATAATAAAAACTTTCATAAAAAAGGTGCATTGAATACTATGAGAAGTTTGATACTTGATAATTGTTTTGAGATATAAAGATGATGATATTAGAGTTGTGCTAGTTGAGAAGTTGTGAATTTGATAAATACTTGTGTTGAAGATTGCAAGTCCCGTAGCATGCACGTATGGTAACCGTTCTGTAACAAATTTGAAACATGAGGTGTTCTTTGATTGTCTTCCATATGAGTGGCGGTCGGGGACGAGCGATGGTCTTTCCCTACCAATCTATCCCCCTATGAGCATGTGCGTAATGCTTGGTTTTTGATGACTTGTAGATTTTTGCGATAAGTATGTGAGTTCTTTATGACCAATGTTGAGTCCATGGATTATACACACTCTCACCTTTCCATCATTGCTATCCTCTTTGGTACCGTGCATCGCCCATTCTCACCTTGAGAGTTGGTGCAAACTTCACTGGTGCATCCAAACCCCGTGATATGATACGCTCTATCACACATAAACCTCCTTATATCTTCCTCAAAACAACCACCATACCTACCTATTATGGCATTTCCATAGCCATTCCGAGATATATTGCCATGCAACTTTCCACCATTTCATTTATGACACGCTTCATCATTGTCATATTGCCTTGCATAATCATGTAGTTGACATCGTATTTGTGGCAAAGCCACCATGTATAATCTATCATACATGTGACTCTTGATTCATTACCCTTCCCGGTACACCGCTGGAGGCATTCATATAGAGTCATATTTTGTTCTACTATCGAGTTGTGATCATTGAGTTGTAAATAAATAGAAGTGTGATGGTCAACATTAATAGAACATTGTCCCAAAAAAATGGAAAGGCCCAAAAAAGAGAAATAAAAAGGGAAAATGCTACTATCCTTTTTTTCCACACTTTTTCTTCAAAGTAGCACCATGATCTTTATGATAGAGAGTCTCTTGTTTTGTCACTTTCATATACTAGTGGGAATTTTTCATTATAGAACTTGGCTTGTATATTCCAACAATGGGCATCCTCAAATGCCCTAGGTATTCATGAGCAAGCAAGTTGGATGCCACACCCACTTAGTTTCTTTTGTTGAGCTTTTATACATTTATAGCTCTAGTGCATCCGTTGCATGGCAATCCCTAGCACTTGTTGACATCAATTGATGGGCATCTCCCTAGCCCGTTGATTAGCCACATCGATGTGAGACTTTATCCTTTTTTGTCTTCTCCACATAACCCCCATCATTATTTTCTATTCCACCCATACTGCTATATCCATGGCTCACACTCATGTATTGCGTGAAAATTGAAAAAAGTTTGAGATTACTAAAGTATGAAACAATTGCTTGGCTTGTCATCAGGGTTGTGCATGATGAGAGCATTCTCGTGTGACAAAAATGGAGCATGACCAAACTATATGATTTTGTAGGGATGAACTTTCTTTGGTCATGTTATTTTGAGAAGACATGATTGCTTAGTTAGTATGCTTAAGTATTATTATTTTTATGTCAATATTAAACTTTTGTCTTGAACCTCTCGGATCTGAATATTCATGCCACAATAAAGAAAATTACAATGGGAATTATGCTAGGTAGCATTCCACATCAAAAATTCTGTTTTAATCATTTACCTACTCGAGGACGAGCAGGAATTAAGATTGGGGATGCTTGATACGTCTCCGATGTATCTATAATTTTTTATTGTGCCATGATATTATATTATGTATTTTGGATGTTTAATGGGATTTGTTATACACTTTTATATTATTTTTGGGACTAACCTACTAACCCAAGGCCAGTGCAAATTGTTGTTTATTGCCTATTTCAGTGTTTTGTAGAAAAGGAATATAAAATGGAATCCGAACGGAATGAAACCTTCGGGAGAGTTATTTTTGGAACAAACATGATCCAGGGGACTTGGAGTAGACGTCAAGAAAGGAGCGAGGAGGCCACGAGGTATGGAGGCGCGCCTGCCCCCTGGGCGCGCCCCCACCCTCGTGGGCCCCTCGTAGCTCCACCGACTTACTTCTTCCTCCTATATATATCCTTATACCCCGAAAACATCCAGGGGCACCACGAAACCACATTTCCACCGTCGCAACCTTTTGTACCCAAGAGATCCCATCTTGGGGCCTTTTCCGGAGCTCCGCCAGAGGGAGAATCGATCACGAAGGGCTTCTACATCAACACCATAGCATCTCCGATGATGTGTGAGTAGTTTACCACAGACCTTCGGGTCCATAGTTATTAGCTAGATGGCTTCTTCTCTCTCTTTGGATCTCAATACAAAGTTCGCCTCGATCTTCTTGGAGATCTATTCGATGTAATTCTTTTTGCAGTGTGTTTGTCGAGATCCGATGAATTGTGAGTTTATGATCAAGATTACCTATGAACAATATTTGATTCTTCTCTTAAATATTATATGTATGATTTGTTATCTTTGCAAGTCTCTTCGAATTATCAGTTTGCTTTGGCCTACTAGATTGATCTTTCCTGCAATGGGAGAAGTGCTTAGCTTTGGGTTCAATCTTGCGGTGTCCTTTCCTAGTGACAGAAGGGGTAGCAAGGCACGTATCGTATTGTTGCCATCGAGGATAAAAAGGTGGGGTTTATATCATATTGCTTGAGTTTATCCCTCTACATCATGTCATCTTGCCTAATGTGTTACTTTGTTCTTATGACCTTAATACTCTAGATGCATGCTGGATAGCGGTCGATGTGTGGAGTAATAGTAGTAGATGCAGAATCATTTTGGTCTACTTGTCGCGGACGTGATGCCTATATACATGATCATGCCTAGATATTCTCATAATTATGCACTTTTCCATCAATTGCTCGACAGTAATTTGTTTAGCCACCGTAATACTTATGCTATCTTGAGAGAAGCCACTAGTGAAACCTATGGCCCCCGGGTCTATCTTCTATCATATAAGTTTCCCATCTATTTTACTTTGCAATCTTTACTTTCAATCTATATCATAAAAATACCAAAAATATGTATCTTATTATATCTATGAGATCTCACTCTCGTAAGTGACCGTGAAGGGATTGACAACCCATTTATCGCGTTGGTTGCGAGGTTCTTATTTGTTTGTGTAGGTTCAAGGTGACTTGCGTGTAGTCTCCTACTGGATTGATACTTTGGTTCTCAAAAACTGAGGGAAATACTTACGCTACTTTGCTGCATCACCCTTTCCTCATCAAGGGAAAACCAACGCAGTGGTCAAGAGGTAGGAAGCAACAACTCTCGCCAAACTGCCATCATCGCCATGATACCGAACTTCAACACGGACGGCCTCGATCCAACCTGGGCCGAGCCTTAAGCGGAGCGGGTGCAAGCATTCTTTGACAACCTGTCAGAGAGGTATGTTCGCAATGAGCCACTACTCATCCACAACACTACTCGGGAAGAGTTGGCATACATCACCGCTAGGGCGGAGGAGGCGGCCCTTGCTATGGAGGCCTGCAGCATCGGCACCATGGAGGACGAGGCCGACATGGCCGCATAAGAGAAAGAGTTCGCCGAGTGGGCGGGGTTTGCCAGGGGTCCAGCGACGCCGGTGCTGGGGCCCCCCTTTTCGAAGATGTGGTCGAGGAGTCGGCCGAAGAGAAGACCGAGGCGGAGGACCCCCTGGCCCTGAAGAGAAAACGCGTCCTATGGCGGGCTAGCTCCGGCGAGCCGGTCCGGCCTGGCAGGACCACGTACCGGCAACAGGTCCAGGCGCAGCCCGTGCGCCAGACGAGGACTGCGATAGCGAAGAAGGCCGCGACCTCCACTTCTTCCTCATCCAAGTGGCGCAGGACGCCTTCGCCTTCCCCTCCCCCCACGGACGCCGCCCTAGAGGCCGACTTCGACCTCGGGTCCTTCAGCCCGAAGAGGAAGAGGAGGCAAGCAGATGAGGACAAGTAAGGATCTTGCCCTTCATCATTTCGGACCCTTAGCTTGCGTCATCTTTCCTGACTTGATCTTATCTTTGCAGCGACACGGAGATGCTGGACCAGAGGACGGCGAAGACGTCCAAGGCTCCGACGGGCGACAAGCCCCCGGCGAGCACCCCGCGCACGCCAGAGCTGGTGTTGATCAGCCCGGACAACAACCCTCGACGCAGCCCCTGCCTCAGCCCCAGCGTGAGTTCATCACTCACTCCTCATCGATGGGTGTTGGGGCACGAATCCTTGGTGCTGACCTTGCTGGGTTTGCAGGAGGAGAGCGGCAACAGGAGGAACCATTGAGGGCCACCCCCGACTCGTCGCCCTCGTCAACCACGCCACCCAGAGGGGCATCCTCGGCAAGGGCGCCTTCCGCCGAGCCCACGCGCATGGACAAGGAGGATAAGGAGGCAAGCATGGGCGCTGGCGGCTCTGTCCCGGCCACAAACGTTGGCGGGGAAGGAACCACTTTTTCCCAGCTTGGCACGGATAAGTGGCCCGCCTCCCATCTCTCTTTTTTTTTGTTCTTGGCCTTGTTTCATTCTCCTTTCGGGTTTCTAGACCCTCCCTCGATGGACCATGAGGACATCGACACTGTCATTGGGGAGGTCGCCAAGGACGCCAAAGCTGAGGCCGCCAAGATCACGGTTGAGGAAACCGCGAAGTCCGGCGCCGAGGAGGCCGGCAAGGGGCCTGCCAGGGAGACCGGTGGGATCGCTGCTGGGGAGTCCGGCAAGGAGCCTGCCGGGGAGCTAGCTAGGCAAGGCCACTGCCGAGGAGCCCAGCAAGGGGCCTGCTGGGAAGGCCACCGAGGAGCCTGCCAAGGAGGAGGTGGCTAACGACCAACCTTCCTCCCCTGCAGCCCCTGCCCCGGGAAAGTACCTGAGGGTGGGTGATGACCTGTTTGTCTGCCTCCCAAGGACGGCGAGCACCAGCTGAAGGGGAGGTGCTTGATGATGATGTGCTCGCCACCACCGGGCTCCAGGTTGTCGATGAACCGAGCGCCGGCCCCGACAATTCCTAGGAGGAGCAGCTTCTTTGGGCTATGAGCGCCAACTTCCAAAAGCTCCAAGCGCTCCACCATGCCCGCCAGGACAAGGTGAAATCCAGGATGGCGGTGGTGTACAAGGTGGAGGCGGATTTTTAGGAGCGCGTCGCCTAGATGCAGGTCTGGTTTGGCGAGGCCTGGGAAGAGCTAATGACTGCCCAGGGTGAGCTGGATGAGCACAAGCGAGGGAACAGGCTGACATTGAGAAGGTCCAAGAGGCGGCGAAGGAACAGACCGCCAAGGATCAAGCTGCCCGGCAACAGCAGCAAGCTCTGCTTGACAGCCAGGAGGAAGACCTCGTTGCACGTGAGCAGGCGCTTGCCGCCACGCTCCGCGGCAAGGACGAGGAGGTTGGGAAGATTGTTGTGCAGCGGACCCAGGAGCTGGAGCAGAAGCACAAGGATGCACTCAATGCTTTGGCCCTGGACCACGCTGGCAAGGTGGAGAAGCTGGAGCTGGAGCGGGAGGAGCTGAAGAAGAAGATCTAAGGGCTGACGGAGGAGAGGGACGCGGCCAACCGTTCTCTGGCGGATTCGCAGGTCATCGTCTCTGACCAGACCAAGCGTCTCTCTGAGGCTAACAGCTCCATTGACAATTTGAAGCTGCAGGTGGGCGCTTTGGAGGGGAAGCTTTCAGAGGTCACGGCCCGGGAGGAGACCCTGATCAAGGCCCTGGAGACCAAGAAGCAGTTGTGGAGCAATGACGCCGCCACCCATAAGGAATATGCGGGCAACATAAACCTCTGGATCAGCCGTCTCGCCGATGTTGCCAAGAGGCTCACTGCGCAGCTAGCCGTCATGGGCATGCCGGATATCAGGTACTCCCAGGAGACGAACATGAGCCCCAATGCCAGGTTGATCTTGTTCTTCGAGGGCGTCATCGATACTCTGGAACGGCTCCGCTCCAACCGAGCGACCTATCTGTCAAATGGCTCCCAGAGGCTTTGCCGGGGTGCCCTGACCAAGGTGCTCACCAAGGTGGCATTCTAGAACCCCAATGTCGACTTCGCTAATGCGCTTGAGAGGTTGCCGGAGGGCACTGACCTCACGGCGCTCGAAGAGCGCATCGAGCCCATCATCAGCTGCATCGACGGAGTCCACATGGTGAAGGGCCAGTGCCGGGACTAGCCACCTCGTTTCTCCATGCTGCCGCGAGTTCATGCCGAAGATAATTTTTATCTTAAGTTAGATCTATGGCAATCATTGATGTAATATAACTCTACAGTACTTGAAATGAAGCATGCTATCTTCCTGTTTGATCTTTCTTTGTATGCACACACCCTATGCCTAGTTGGACAGGTTTGCCGGTGCGTAAACCCATGTTGTGGTGCTTTGAGGAATGGATCCTTAGCAGCCCGCCGGAGGGCGCTTGCTGCCGGGCAAATCACCTTGCCGTTCTCGGCGCAGCCGCTTGTTCCGTCGAGCGGACTCAAAACGGAACATGGGTGTTGCCAATAGCGGAAGGGTTCCCTTGCTTGCAGGTTTTCCACACAAGGAGCATGCTCTTTCGAGGAAGATAACCCTATAAAAAAAGGAAAACTGCTCAAGGTTTCATGTGACATAGAATTTTGTCACCACGCGGATGGTTGTTGTGGCTACGGACAGCACCGCCCCGCCTAGCCGATGGCACCAGAGCGTGGCTGATAGGCGTCGCCTTCTTCTCTCGAGCCATCGTGACGGAGGAGTCGATGGGTTGGCTTCAAAACTAGATTTTCACAGCCTCAGCGCCCCTACCTGGCGCGCCAAAGATGTCAGGGTTCTGGAATGACACCTATGGGATCCGTCGACGGGATCCCTTCTACGGTTGCAGGGCGTGGGGCGGCGCAAAGAGCAGGTCTAGAAGATCAACTCGGTGGGATTTTTACCCAGGTTCGGGCTGCAAGCGATACGTAAAACCCTAGTTTTGCTTTGTGTGTATTTAGTGTTCTTGAGTTCTTGAAGTAGTTGCGGTGCATGCACAGTCCAAAAAGTCCGAATCCTTCCTCAGCACGCCTCGGGCCTCCTTTTATATGTCAAAGGGGTTGCCACAGTGGCACACAGGAGGTGGAAAGTATGTACAATGCACAAGTTTATCTCCTGACATCCTAGGACAAAACACATTTAATGCGTCACCTATGTGTCCTCTTGCTTTATCGGGGGCGGTAAAGGAGCCTATCCCGTCCATCGCCGCCTCGCCTTGCATCGACGCCCATCCGAGGTGACGAGGCATGCCACCACGCAAGTGCATGGCTGGTTGGCCTAGAAGCTGCAAGCGACCACACGAGTGTGTGAAGGAAATATGCCCTAGAGGCAATAATAAAGTTGTTATTTATATTTTCTTATACCATGGTAAATGTCTATTATTCATGCTAGAATTGTATTAACCAGAAACTTAGTACATGTGTGAATACATAGACAAACGGAGTGTCCCTAGTATGCCTCTACTTGACTAGCTCATTAATCAAAGATGGTTAAGTTTCCTAGCCATGGACATGTGTTGTAATTTGATGAACGGGATCACATCATTAGAGAATGATGTGATGGACAAGACCCATCCATTAGCTTAGCATAATGATCGTTTAATTTTATTGCTACTGCTTTCTTTATAACTTATACATGTTCCTTTGACTATGAGATTATGCAACTCCCGAATACCAGTGGAACACCTTGTGTGCTATCAAACATCACAACGTAACTGGGTGATTATAAAGATGCTCTACATGTGTCTCCTATGGTGTTTGTTGAGTTGGCATAGATCGAGGTTAGGATTTTTCACTCCGTGTATCGAAGAGGTATCTCTGGGCCCTCTCGATAATGCACATCACTATAAGCCTTGCAAGCAATGTGACTAATGAGTTAGTTAAGGGATGTTGCATTGCGGAACGAGTAAAGAGACTAGCCGGTAACGAGATTGAACTAGGTATTGAGATACCGACGATCGAATCTCGGTCAAGTAACATACCGATGACAAAGGGAACAATGTATGTTGTTATGCGGTTTGACGGATAAAGATCTTTGTAGAATATGTAGGAGCCAATATGAGCATTCAGATTCCGCTATTGGTTATTGACCGTAGATGAGTCACGGTCATGTCTACATAGTTCTCAAACCCATAGGGTCCGCACGGTTAACGTTTTATGACAATTTGTATTATGAGCTATGTGATTTGATGACCGAAGTTTGTTCGGAGTCCCAGATGAGATCGGGGAGATGATGAGGAGTCTCGAAATGGTCGAGACATAAAGATCGATATATTGGAAGGCTATATTCGGACATCAGAAAGGATCTGAGTGATTCGGGTATTTTTCGAAGTACCGGAGTGTTACGGGAATTCGTATTGGGCCTTAATAAGCCATACGAGAAAGGAGAGAAAGGCCTCAAGGGTGGCCACGCCCCTTCCCCATGGACTGGTCCGAATTGGACTAGGGAAGAGGGCGCCCCCTTCGTTCCTTCTCCTTCTCCCTTCCTTTTTTCCTATTCCTTGTGGGAAGTGGAATCCTACTAGTACTAGGGAGTCCTAGTAGGACTCCACACTTTGGGCGCGCCCTATGAGGGCCGGTGTCGGTGTCAAAACCGGCGGATCTCGGGTAGGGGGTCCCGAACTATGCGTCTAGGCCGGATGGTGACAGGAGGCAGGGGACACGATGTTTTACCGAGGTTCGGGCCCTCTCGATGGAGGTAAAACCCTACGTCCTGCTTGATTAATATTGATGATATGGGTAGTACAAGAGTAGATCTACCACGAGATCAGAGAGGCTAAACCCTAGAAGCTAGCCTATGGTGTGATTGTATGTTGTGATTGTTGTCCTACGGACTAAAACCCTTCGGTTTATATAGACACCGGAGAGGGTTAGGGTTACACAAGGTTGGTTACAAAGGAGGAGATATCCATATACGTATTGCCTAGCTTGCCTTCCAGGCCAAGTAGAGTCCCATACAGACACGAGACGAAGTCTTCAATCTTGTATCTTCATAGTCTAGCAGTCCGGTCAATGGAGATAGTCCGGCTATCCGGAGACCCCCTAATCCAGGACTCCCTCAGTAGCCCCTAAACCAGGCTTCAATGACGATGAGTCCGGCGCGCAGTATTGTCTTCGGCATTGCAAGGCGGGTTCCTTCTCCGAATACATCACAGAAGAATCTGAATACGAGGATAGTGTCCGACCCTGCAAAATAAGTTCCACATTCCACTGTAGAGAGAATAATATTTTCGCAGATCTAATTTGCTAACTTGTTTTGGCAGCACGACGTTATGTCATGGCCCGGTGATTATTCGAACCGTTTCTCCACACATAACGCGAGGCGGTTTCTTGACACGTCTTGCTGAAGCGGAGATCGTGTTCCCTCAATTGCGGGATTCTCATTAATGCGGTCGTGGGTAACCCAACCGTGTCTAGGACTCCTAGATTATAGGCAAGTCCTAAACGTCTACAGAGAGGATGCTTGATATTCACCCTCTTTATAAAGGGAAAAGGTTTTCGCTTTTTCCCTCTCGTGCTCAATCGAACCCTTCCCTCGCCTCGAGTTATAACACCCAAAGCCTTGGTTAGGTGCTCCGGATCTTCAACCATGTCCGGATCCAGCCTTCAAGGCTGATGGACTCCCTCCTCCGTTATGGAAGAGGACATTAAGAAGTTGAGGGAGGCCAGATACCTGACCGCCGAGGTTTCGCATCGGCTGCCTGCTCAAGGGCAGATCATCCCTACTCCCGAACCCAACGAGAACGTCGTGTTCATCTCCCACTTCCTCCGAGGTCTAGGCCTCACTCTGGATCCCTTCGTGAGGGGTTTGATGTTCTATTACGGGCTAGATTTCCATGATCTAGCTCTGGACTCCTTTCTCCACATCTCGACATTTATTGTCGTGTGCGAGGCCTTCCTCCGCATCACCCCTCACTTCGGCTTGTGGCTCAAGACCTTTGAAGTGAAGCCGAAGATGATCGAGGGGCATGCAGCGTGTGGAGGTGCATCAATAGGCAAGATGGCAGGAGCTCCATGGCCGAAAGGTTCCTTCCCAGAGGTGTCCGAATTATGGCAGCGGGAGTGATTTTACATCACAGCTCCTAGAAGTGCCAAGTGGGCGGCTGCCCTTGCTTTCCGCTCGGGCCCCCCACCACAACTGAAGTCATGGATTAGCAGAGGTCTGAGTTGGGATCCAGCCAAGGACATGCCTACACTGCAAAGCCGCATCCGAGATCTCTTCGAGGGAGATTTTAATTTGGTTGCGGTAATACAAGTTATGTTGGTTTGTCAAGTCCAGCCTTGCAAACGCCGGCCCCTTCGCTTGTGGGAGTTCAACCCAGAGGGACCACGTGTCATTCAAAGTTTCCTCGGCCTGACGCACGAGGAGATGTACAAGTCATACTTCGGACCTCAAGTAGAATGTCCGGATAGTACCGAGGACGTGGGACTAAGAAGTAATCGCGCCGCCGAACAAGTAAGAAATCCTCTAGCCGAACACACTGTCTTTTATTCGAAGTTATTTCTGAGAGTTCGCTCTTTGACCAGGACTGGCTAACAAAGGCGAAGATGATTCGGTGTTTGGCCCCCCTCCTTGAGGGTTTGGAAAATCCTTTATTGGAAAAGATGCTCGAGGTCGCACCTTGACCGGAGCCCTTGAAGGAAGATACCGGGGGGGATAATACGGGCGGACGCGGGCATCCCATCGCTGCCCATTCCAACGGAGGGAACGAGCATCTCCACGAAGGAGGACAACCGGGGGAGGAAAAGGACTGCTTCCGAGGATCCGGAAGCCGAAGCCTCCAAACGGGAGAAGAAGTCCCCCACAGAGGGTCCTGCCTCGGGGGGTGCTTGTGCCGCACAAAGTGCACGGGGGGATCAGCCCTCCAACGAGTTGTAAGTGATCCAAAATACTTTAATAGTAAAGGTATGCTATATTTTTTCTGAGAGAATAACCACCGCATATATCTTGCAGTTCGGGCCTCGGCCCCTCTCAGCTGAGCTCATCTTCGGGGGATCTTCTTCCAGAGATGATGGAGAGCGAAATGCCTCCCCTGGACTTCTCCGCTCAAGAAGCGGGCGACCCTGAAGTGTCATCACGGAGGGCCTCTCCGGATCCGGTGAGGTCAGAAGATAATCCCATAGACCCTCGAAGTCCCCAGCGTCCGGCTCCCGAAGAGAGCAGACAAAAGAGTCCGCCACCGTCTGGTGTGCGGTCGGACATTCTGAGGGAGTTGGTGGGGCGAGCGGCCATCTCAGAAGAACATTGTATGCTGATGAGTACGGTGATGGAGAGAATCTCGTCCGCTGAAAGCGGATTACATGAAGCTTTTATGAGTCTACTGACAGGCTTTGAGGTACGTGAGATAATATGTGATAGTACTGCACATGTTAGGTGTGCCCCGTGTAGATAGTAGCCCCTGAGACTCTGGTTGTCGTCGAGAACGGCGGTGAACAGAGGATAATATTCCCAGGCAATAACCAGACTGCCCCTATGTGCAGGTGGTGGAAGCTCCAGTGGCTAGCCAGACTAGTGAGTTTGCCAAATTAAAATGGCAACTGGATGCGGCAGACGCCGACATCGAGCTTGTTAACAAGAGGCTTGACGAGGCACAGGGTAAGTGTTATTATCTGGTGAATGCCACATAGTAAGAGCAGCATAATGCTAGTATCTTTAATATGTTGTGACTGCACATGGAGCTGCCACCGTGGAAGCCTCGCGGGCAGAACTTGCCCGAGCCAAGGAACAAGCGAGGATTAGTAATGCAGCTGCTTTGAAGGCGGCCGAAGAGTTGAAAGTTGAGAAGGCCGCACATTGCGAGAGCCAAGAGAATATGGCCAAGATGCCCGTAGAATTAAAAGACACTGCCGACCGTTGCCGGGTCCTTGAAAAAGAAAACCGAGCGAAGGCAACGGACCTTGAGAAGGCCACGGCAGCGGACAAAGACACCCGTTCTGCTATGAGAGCGAAGAAGGAGGAGTTGCGGGAAGCCGGGGATATTACGGCTGGGAAACCCTTCATGTTACAGAGGAAGTTCAGAGATCCACGGTATGCCCCTCTGGATCGGCTGTGGAGTTCGGCAGATGCGTATATGGATTTGGCGGCGAGCGCTGCCGATGCGGCCAAGTACTTCCATGGTCAGACAGATCGTGAAGTGGACAAGCTGTTCTGGTCGCAATTCCACGTTCCAGAGCGTCCGCTTTCATTGACTGGCCAGCTAGCCGAATGGGCTGAACTGAATAGGTTGTCCGGACTCGCCATGAGGTCTGTTGTGGATCAGCTATGGCCGGAAAAGCCAAAGCCGAAGAGCTATTTTAGCTTAGTGCAGAAGTTCCTTGGTGCGGTGCCGCGCATTAATGCGATGGAGCGGTCGGCGTGCATAGAAGGCTCGCGGATGGCCCTTGCCCGTGTTAAAGCACACTGGGCGGAGATGGAAGCTAGCACAGTTGTGGCGCAGGGTTCGCCCATAGGCCGAGTGGCTACCGAGCATTATTTCGAGGAAGTTCTCGAGGGTGCTCGTTTGATAGAGGCCCAGTGCTCGAAGAATATTATGTTTGAGTGATATGTATTTTCATTGTAAACACAATGCTTTTATGAAGTTTTATAGGGCCATGTTTATACTTTTTCCCGAAAGTAGTATGATGCCTCATGTGCGGTCGTTTATGTATACATGTGTATAACCTGAAAGATTGCAGCCGTCGGCTTCAACCCCCACGCATATAATGCGGAGGTGCTCGCAAAAAACGCGTGTTCACACTTAACCCAACGTCTTGGTCCTATTAAGGTGGTGATAGCATGGCGAACGAGGCAACCGGACTATAATGCTTTAACACTTTCACTTAGCCATAGGAGTTTGACAGTGGGGCTACTAGATAGCCCCTGGTGGCTCCGTACTCTCCCGATCGTGGGGTGCGTACATGCCTGGCCGGAAAACGGCCCTTCGTTAAGGCGGAGGAATTCTAACATTCCGATAGGTCATCGAGTTGTTGACCAGTCTCACGCTATATCATGACAGTCAGTTTTCGGCTTTCTCTACTGAGGTGCTCGCCCGGATGGACCAGGGCACAATCGCAGTAGTTCTACTAGTGCTACCTTAGCTGATAAAGCGGAACGTAAGGCACCAAAACACAGGAGCCGGGCAAACCCAACATTTGACCAAAGACAATGATTCGGAGCTGATGCATATAAGGCCAAACTCGCGATGCCGAACACTCCCTAAGGTATTCGGTCTTTATGGTATAAACCGGGCCTAAATAGTGCCCTTTGTAAGAAGCCCCTTGTGTCCAGGTACGTGCATTATTCTGACGTGGCCACATGCCAAGACGTCAGCATCCTTCTCAACTGTGCTGAGAATTCGGTGGATATGTATCAACAAGAGACAGTAAAAAAGGTTTACGCAGGGTATTAATCTAAAAAGAATCCTTGGAGCGGGTCCCTGCTGCACGTCTGCGCCTGT
This sequence comes from Triticum dicoccoides, assembly GCF_002162155.2. Lineage (NCBI taxonomy): Eukaryota > Viridiplantae > Streptophyta > Magnoliopsida > Poales > Poaceae > Triticum > Triticum dicoccoides. The sequence continues at coordinate 332,531,444 of NC_041392.1, read as the reverse complement.
GTCTCCGTTGTGCCATATCCTGGACGGGTGTAGCATGATGATCATCTATAAAAGAGAGGAACTTAGGTGAAAAAGTTGTCGTGCAAAAGGATAGTTTTTAAAGAAACCATGTATAATTCAAGATGAGTAAAAATTTCCACTTGTCTGCGTGCGTTGAGCCCTTGTATAGGGTTGTGACCATTGATCCGGTATGAATTACATATAGTTGTGCCGGACTCGTCTAACCATGCCCAAGGTCTTGACGACTGTTAAATGCTTTAGTTGGTCAGGCCGTTTTTAGTGTGCGGCTGCCTTCGGCGCGCAACGGTCGCTTAATACTTCCGTTCACTGTAATGATGCCACGTGGGCCGGGCATCTTGAGTGTGAGGGAAGAGTAGTGCGGTATTGCATTAAAGCGAACGAAAGCTTCACATCCGAGTAGTGCTTGATAGCCACTTTGGAACGGAGCGATGTGGAAGGTTAAATGTTCGCTACGGAAGTTATCGGGGAAGCCGAATATGACCTTTAGTAGCAGGGAACCCGTGGAATGAGCCCTTGGGCCTGGCGTTACTCCTTTAAAGGTAGTATTGCTTTGGCAAATTTTTGTTGGGTCTATCCCCATTTCGCGGATTGTATCCTGGTATATCAGGTTTAGACTGCTGCCACCGTCCATCAGGACTCGTGCGAAGTGGTGTCAGTCAATTATTGGGTCTAATACCAGGGCAGCCCATCCTGCATGATGGATACTTGCTGAGTAATCACGATGGTCGAAAGTGATCGGTTGAGACGACCAGTGGCAGGGCTCTGCAGTGATAGGCCCTTGGGCATATTTTTCTGGGAGTGCTGTTTTGTTTCTTCCCTTGATCACGTGTAACACATTTACTGTTTTGACTTCTGGTGGAAATTTCTTTTGTTCCCCAGTATCTTGCTTGGGAGGCTCATCCTCGTCTTCGCTTGCTGTATCCTCCCCCTTGTGTACGGCGTTGAGCTTGCCGGACTGCTTGAAGACCCAACATTCTCCGTGGGTATGATTAGCGGGTTTACCAGGGGTGCTATGGATCTGACATATTTGGTCCAGAATTTTGTTTAGGCTGGACAGTTCGTCTCTGGCGCCCTTAGAGGGTGGCTTTTGCTGACCCGACCGAGAGCTTTTGAATCTGGCGTTTACTGTCGTGCTCTTCATGCTGTCTTCTTTATTCCGGCGTTTGTTATTGCTGTTGCGCCATGATTTCCCGTTTCCATCTCTAACTTCAGATGTACTGGGGTCACTGGTGGTGCATCTGGCTAGCCAGCTGTCCTCGCCCGCGCAAAAGCGGGCCATGAGGCTTGTTAATGCTGCCATTGTTCTCGGCTTTTCTTAGCCGAGGTGTCTGGCAAGCCATTCGTCATGGACACTATGCTTAAAAGCTGCCAAGGCTTCGGCGTCCGGACAGTCGACAATTTGGTTCTTTTTAGTAAGAAACATGTTCCAAAGTTTTCGAGCTGACTCTCTGGGCTGTTGAGTTATATGACTCAAATCGTCCGCGTCCGGAGGTCGGACATAAGTCCCTTGAAAATTTGCTCGAAAAGCGTCCTCGAGCTCTTCCCAGCTTCCAATGGAGTTTTCGGGGAGGCTTTTAAGCCAGTGACAAGCTGGCCCTTTGAGCTTTAGGGGTAAGTACTTGATGGCATGGAGATCATCTCCTCGAGCCATATGGATATGGAGGATATAGTCCTCAATCCAGACCCCAGGGTCTGTTGTTCCGTCGTATGCTTCTATGTTTACGGGTTTGAATCCCTCTAGAAATTCATGGTCCAGCACCTCGTCAATGAAACATAGGGGGTGTGCGGCACCCCTGTATCTAGGTGTACCGCGTTGCTCGGATGTTTGTTGTGTTACATCGTATGCCGGGGCACGCTTGTGTGGTCCATAGATGGATCTGGTTGCGCCGTCCTTTTGGTGCGAGCCCTCGCGTGTATCGCATATTGGCTTGTGAGTGGCGTTGTTTGCCGCTCTACATTGAACGTGAGGTCGTCTATCCGGCCATGTGGCTGTTTTGATTTTTGGTTGTGGGGGGTCTGAGGCCTCCTCATCGAATTCAGGTAGCAACTTCCGCTTTGGGTAGCTCTGGGTGGGGCGATTGTCGCCGTACTTCGCTGCTGTGTTGAGTACTTTACTCCATCTGATTTAGAGTGTGTCCTACGCAGCCTTGAGCCTATACTTCTGCTTTTTCAGACTCCTCACGATGGCAACAAGCTTTTGATGGGCATTATGCTGCTCCGGGTGCCTGTCCGGCGCTATGTCGTCTGGACTATTATCTTTGACAAATTTAGTTTGTTCGGTTTGATTCTTCGTATTGTCGTAGTCCGGCAGTGGTTCTCCTTGCTCCAACGATGGGTCTATATGATCATTATTTCTGTCGAGGCGGGACTTGGGGAAGCACTTGCGCCACCGCTTTGACTGCTTCTCGAGGGAACAAGCCTTCGGTGCGTCCTTCCGTTCCTCGTCGTCGTCTTCTTTTGGTGTGTCCACCATGTATACGTCATATGATGAGGTGGACGTCCAGCGCCCTGTGGGCGGTGGTTCCTCTTCGCCTCCCGCATCGTCGTCCATATCGTCGATGTCTTCGGAGTCGAAGTCGAGCATGTCGGTTGAGTCATCGACAGTGGCTATTAAGTGGGTGGTGGGTGGGTGCCGAATTTCTTCGTCGTCCGCATCCCAATCCTGTTGGCCATAATCCCGCTAGGGTTCTCCTGACTAAGAGAGAGACTTTAGTGAATTCAAAATGTCGCCGAAGGGCGAGTGCTGAAATATATCTGCGGCGGTGAATTCCGTGATCGGTGCCCAATCGAAGAGTCACGGGCTGCGCAGAGGTTTAGGCTGGTGTTCGGCTCGATCACCGTTGAGACTGCAGCCCCTGAGGCGGTTTCTAACCACCCGTCCTCGATTGGCGCAATTGGCTCCGATTTAAGGGTCGGAGCTGACGCGGGCGCGGCTTCTGGGGTACTGTTCGGCGGCAGAGCTAGGTCATACCCATCGCGATAGTGCCGCACGCCCGGCTGTGGCTCGAATCCGTCGAAGATCAAGTCTCCGCGGATGTCGGGTGTGTAGTTCAAACTTCCAAATCTGACCTGCCGACTAGGGGCGTAGCTTTCAATATGCTCCATATGGTCAAGCGAATTAAACCGCAGTGCAAAGCCGCCGAATATGAAGATCTATCCGGGGAGGAAAGTCTCACCCTGGACTGCATCGCTATCGATGATAGTAGGAGCCATCACGCCTAACGGTGACGACACAGAGGAACTCTCAATGAAAGCACCAATGTCGGTGTCAAAACCAGCGGATCTCGGGTAGGGGGTCCCGAACTGTGCGTCTAGGCCGGATGGTGACAGGAGGCAGGGGATATGATGTTTTACCCAGGTTCGGGCCCTCTTGATGGAGGTAAAACCATACGTCCTGCTTGATTAATATTGATGATATGGGTAGTACAAGAGTAGATCTACCACGAGATCAGAGAGGCTAAACCCTAGAAGCTAGCCTATGGTATGATTGTATGTTGTGATTGTTGTCCTATGGACTAAAACCCTTCGGTTTATATAGACACCAGAGAGGGTTAGGGTTACACAAGGTCGGTTACAAAGGAGGAGATATCCATATACATATTGCCTAGCTTGCCTTCCACGCCAAGTAGAGTCCCATCCGGACACGAGACGAAGTCTTCAATCTTGTATCTTCATAGTCTAACATTCCGGCCAATGAAGATAGTCCGGCTGTCCGGAGACCCCCTAATCCAGGACTCCCTCAGCCGGCCTCCTCCTCCCTCCATCCTTTATATACGTGGCCAGGGGGCACCCCATAGACACAAAGTTTATCATTGATCCCTTAGCCGTGTGTGGTGCCCCCTCCACCATAATCCACCTCGGTCATATCATAGAGGTGCTTAGACAAAACCCTATTCCGGTAGCATCATCATCACCGTCATCACGCCGTCATGCTAACAAAGATCTCCCTCGACACTCAGCTGGATCGAGAGTTCGTGGGACGTCACCAAGCTGAACGTGTGCAGATCGCGGAGGTGTTGTACTTTCGGTACTAGGACCGGTCGGATCGTGAACACGTACGACTACATCAACCGCATTGTGATAATTCTTCCGCTTATGGTCTAGGAGGGTACATGGACAACACTCTTCCCACCTCGTTGCTATGCATCACCATGATATATCTTGCGTGTGCGTAGGAAAATTTTGAAATTACTGTGTTCCCCAACAGTGGTATCAGAGCTAGGTCTATGCATAGATGTTATATGCACAAGTAGAACACAAAGGAGTTGTGGGCGTCGGTGTATACATATTGCTTGCCATCACTAGTTGATTCTTGACTCGGCGGTATTGTTGGATGAAGCGGCTCAGACCAACATTACGCGTATGCTTATGCGAGACTTGTTCTACCGACGTGCTTCGCACACAGGTGGCTAGTGGGTGTCTGTTTCTCCAACTTTAGTTGAATCGGATTCAATGAACAGGGTTCTTTCTGAAGATCAAAAAGCAATCACTATACCGCGTTGTGGTTTTTGATGCGTAGGTAAGAACGTTTCTTGCTTAGCCCATAGCAGCCATATAAAACTTGCAACAACAAAGTAGAAGACGTCTAACTTGTTTTTGCATGGCTTGTTGTGATGTCATATGGTCAAGACGTGATGAGATATAAATTGTTGTATGAGATGATCATGTTTTGTTGAAGTTATCGGCAACTGGCAGGAGCCTTATGGTTGTATCTTTATTGCATAAGATGCAAGCGCCGTATAATTACTTTACTTTATCGCTATGCGATAGCAATAATTGCAAAAGCAATAGTTGGTGAGACGACCATGTGATGACACGTTGATAGAGATCAAGATGATGGAGATCATAGTGTCATGCCGGTGACGATAGAGATCATGACGGTGTTTTGGAGGTGGAGATCAAAGGCACAAGATGATGATGGCCATATCATGTCACATATTTTGATTGCATGTGATGTTTATCCTTTATGTATCTTATTTTGCTTAGTTCGGTGGTAGCATTATAAGATGATCTCTCACTAAATTTCAAGGTATAAGTGTTCTCCCTGAGTATGCACCGTTGCGACAGTTCATCGTGCCGAGACTCCAGGTGATGATCGAGTGTGATAAGCTCTATGTTCATATACAACGGGTGCAATCCAGTTTTGCACACGTGGAATACTCAGGTTAAACTTGACGAGCCTAGCATATGCAGATATGGTCTCGGAACACTAGAGACCGAAAGGTGAGCGTGAATCATATAGTAGATATGATCAACATAGTGATGTTCACCATTGAAAACTACTCCATCTCACGTGATGATCGGACATGGTTTACTTAATTTGGATCATGTGATCATTTAGATGACTAGAGGGATGTCTATCTAAGTGGGAGTTCTTAAGTAATATGATTAATTGAACTTTTATTTATCATGAACTTAGTCCTGATAGTATTTTCATAACTATGTTATAGATCAATAGCTCGCGATATAGCTCCCCGTTTATTTTTGATATGTTCCTAGAGAAAAACTATGTTGAAAGATGATAGTAGCAATGACAGACTAGGTCCGTGATCTGAGGATTATCCTCATTGCTGCACAGAAGAATTATGTCCTTGATGCACCGTTAGGTGACGGACCTATTGTAGGAGCAGATACAGACGTTATGAATTTTTGTTAAAGCTCGGTATGATGACTACTTGATAGTTTAGTGCACCATGCTTTACGGCTTAGAACCGGGACTTCAAAAACGATTTGAACACCACAGAGCATATAAGATGCTCTAAGAGTTGAAATTAGTATTTTATACTCATGCCTGTGTCGAGAGGTAGAAGACCTCTGATAGTACTTTGCGTACAAGATGGAGGAGAATAGCTCAACTAGTGAGCATGTGCTTAGATTGTCTGGGTACTACAATTGCTTGAATCAAGTGGGAGTTAATCTTCCAGATAAGATAGTAATTGACAAAGTTCTTTAATCACTATCACCAAGTTACTAGAACTTAGTGATTAACTATAATATGCAAGGGATAACGAAAGTAATTCCCAAACTCTTCGCGATGCTAAAATCGGCGAAGGTAGAAATCAAGAAATAGCATCAAGTGTTGATGGTTAACAAGACCAGTAGTTTCAAGAAAAAGGGCAAAGGGAAAGAAAGAGGAACTTCAAAGAAGAATAGCAAGCAAGTTGCTGCTCCCATGAAGAATCTCAAAGCTAGACCCAAGCCTGGAACTGAGTGCTTCTACTGCAAAGGAAATGGTCACTGGAAGTGGAACTATCCTAGATACTTGGCGGATAAGAAGGATGGCATACTGAACAAAGGTATATTGGATATACATGTTATTGATGTGTACTTTACTAATGTTTATAGCAACCCCTCGGTATTTGATACTGGTTTAGTTGCTAAGAGTAGTAACTCGAAATGGGAGTTGCAAAATAAACAAAGACTAGTTAAGGGAAAGGTAATGATGTGTGTTGGAAGTGATTCCAAGATTGATAAGATCACCATCGCACACTCCCTTTACCTTCGGGATTAGTGTTGAACCTAAAATAAATTTTATTTGGTGTTTGCGTTGACCATGAATATGATTGGATCATGTTTATTGCAATACGGTTATTCATTTAAGTCAAAGAATAATTGTTGTTCTATTTACATGAATAAAACCTTCTATGGTCATACACTCAACATAATGGTTTATTGAATCTCGATCGTAGTGATACACATATTCATAATATTGAAGCCAAAAGATGCAAAGTTAATAATGATAGTGCAACTTAATTGTGCCACTGTCGTTTAGGTCATATTGGTGTAAAGGGCATGAAGAAACTCCATGTTGATGGGATTTTGGAATCACTTCATGCTTGCGAACCATGCCTCATGGGCAAGATGACTAAGACTCCGTTCTCCGGAACAATGGAGCGAGCAACTGACTTATTGGAAATAATACATACTGATTTATGTAGTCTGATGAGTGTTGAGGCTTGCGGCGGGTATCATTATTTTCTGACCTTCACAGATGATTTGAGCAGATATGGGTATATCTACTTGATGAAACATAAGTCTGAAACATTTGAAAAGTTCAAAGAATTTCAGATTGATGTGGAAAATCATTCTAACAAGAAAATAAAGTTTCTACGATCTGATTGCGGAGACTAATATTTGAGTTACGAGTTTGGTCTTCAACTAAAACAATGTGGAATAGTTTCACAAATTCATGCCACCTGGAACACCACAACATAATGGTGTGTCCTAACGTCATAACCGTACTTTATTGGATATAGTGCAATCTATGATGCCTCTTACCGATTTACCACTATCATTTTGGGGTTATGCATTAGAGACAACTACATTCACGCTAAATAGGGCACCGTCTAATCCCTTGAGACGACACCGTATGAACTATGGTTTAGCTAAAAACCTAAGATGTCGTTTCTTAATGTTTGGGGTTGTGATGGTTACGTGAAAAAATTTCAACCTGATAAGCTCAAACCCAAATCGGAGAAATGTGTCTTCATAGGATACCCAAAGGAAATTGTTGGGTACACCTTCTATCACAGATCCGAAGGCAAGATATTCGTTGATAAGAATGGATCCTTTCTAGAGAAGAAGTTTCTCTCAAAAGAAGTGATTGGGAGGAATGTAAAACTTGATGAGGTAATTATACCTTCTCCCGAATTGGAAAGTAGTTCATCATAGAAATCATCTCTAGTGATTCCTACACCAATTTGTGAGGAAGTTAATGATGATGATCATGAAACTTTAGATCAAGTTACTACCGAACCTTGTAGGTCAACCAGAATACGTTCTGCACCAGAGTGGTACGGTAATCCTATTCTGGAGGTCATGTTACTTGACCATGACGAACCTACGAACTATGAGGAGGCGATGATGAGCCCAGATTTCGCGGAATGGCTTGAAGCCATGAAATCTGAGATGAGATCCATGTATTAGAACAAAGTATGGACTTTGATTGACTTGCCCGTTGATTGGTGAGCCATTAAGAATAAATGGATTTTCAAGAGGAAGATTGACACCGATAGTAGTGTTACTATCTACAAAGCTCGACTTGTTGCAAAAGGTTTTCGACAAGTTAAAGTAGTTGACTACGATGAGACCTTATCACCCGTAGCGATGCTTAAGTCCGTCCGAATCATGTCAGCAATTGCCACATTTTATGATTATGAAACTTGGCAAATGGATATCAAAACTGCATTCCTTAATGGATATCTTAAAGAAGAGTTGTATATGATGCAACCAGAAGGTTTTGTAGATTCAAAAGGTGCTAACAAAGTGTGCAAGCTCCAGCGATCCATTTATGGACTGGTGCAAGCCTCTCGGAGTTGGAATATACGCTTTGATAGTGTGATCAAAACATATGGTTTTATACAGACTTGCGGTGAAGCCTGTATTTACAGGAAAGTGAGTGGGAGGACTATAACACTTCTGATAAGTTTATGTGAATGACATATTGTTGATCAGAAATAATGTAGAATTTTCTGGAAAGCATAAAGGAGTGTTTGAAAAGAGTTTTTCAAAGAAAGACCTCAATGAAGCTACTTACATGTTGAGCATCAAGATCTATATAGATAGATCAATATGCTTGATATATTTTCAATGAGTACATACCTTGACAAGATTTTGAAGTAGTTCAAAATGGAAAAGTCAAAGAAGGAGTTCTTGCTTGTGTTGTAAGGTGTGAAGTTGAGTAAAGACTTTAAACCCGACCACGACAGAAAATAGAAAGAGAATGAAAAGTCATTCCCTATGACTCAGTCATAGGTTCTATAAAGCATGCTATGTTATGTACCAGACCTATTGTGTACCTCACCATAAGTTTGGCAAGAGGGTACAATAGTGATCCAGGAGTGGATCACTGGACAAGACTCAAAATATCCTTAGTGGAATAAGTAAATGTTTCTCGGTTATGGAGGCGACAAAGAGTTCGTCGTACAGAGTTACGTCGATGCAAGCTTTGACACAGATCTGTACGACTCTAAGTCTCGATCTAGATACATATCGAAAGTGGGAGCAATTAGCTAGAGTAGCTCCGTGCAAAGCATTGTAGACATAGAAAATTTGCAAAATACATATGTCTCTGAATGTGGCAGACCTATTGACTAAATTTCTCTCACAAGCAAAACATGATCACTCTTTGGGTGTTAATCACATAGCGATGTGAACTAGATTATTGACTCTAGTAAACCCTTTGGGTGTTAGTCACATGGAGATGTGAACTAATCGCATAAAGATGTGAACTATTGGTGATAAATTACATGATGATGTGAACTAGATTATTGACTCTAGTGCAAGTGGGAGACTGAAGGAAATATACCCTAGAGGCAATAATAAAGTTGTTATTTATATTTCTTTATACCATGATAAATGTTTATTATTCATGCTAAAATTGTATTAACCAGAAACTTAGTACATGTGTGAATACATAGACAGACAGAGTGTCCCTAGTATGCCTCTACTTGACTAGCTCGTTAATCAAAGATGGTTAAGTTTCCTAGCCATGGACATGTGCTGTCATTTGACGAACGGGGTCACATCATTAGAGAATGATGTGATGGACAAGACCCATCCATTAGCTTAGCATAATGATTGTTCAGTTTTATTTCTACTGCTTTCTTCATAAATTATACATGTTCCTCTAACTATGAGATTATGCAACTCCCGAATACCAGAGGAACACCTTGTGTGCTATCAAATGTCACAACATAACTGGGTGATTATAAACATGCTCTACAGGTGTCTCTGATGGTGTTTGTTGAGTTGGATCGAGATTAGGATTTGTCACTCCGTGTATCTGTGAGGTATCTCCGGGCCCTCTCGGTAATGCACATCACTATAAGCCTTGCAAGAAATGTGACTAATGAGTTAGTTATGGGATGTTGCATTACTGAACGAGTAAAGAGACTTACCGGTAATAAGATTGAACTAGGTATTGAGATACCGATGATCGAATCTCGGTCAAGTAACATACCGATGACAAAGGGAACAACGTATGTTGTTATGCGGTTTGACCGATAAAGATCTTCGTAGAATATGTAGGAGCCAATATGAGCATCCAGGTTCCACTATTGGTTATTTAACATAGATGTGTCTCGATCATGTCTACATAGTTCTTGAACCCATAGGGTCCGCACGCTTAATGTTCTATGATGATTTGTATTATGAGTTATGTGATTTGATGACCGAAGAATGTTTGGAGTCCTGGATGAGATCGGGGACATGAGGAGGAGTCTCGAAATGGTGGAGACGTAAAGATCGATATATTGGAAGGCTATATTCGGACATCGGAAAGGTTCCGAGTGATTCGGGTATTTTTTGGAGTACCGGAGAGTTACGGGAATTCGTATTGGGCGTTAATGGGCCATACGGGAAAGGAGAGAAAGGCGTCAAGGGTGAGCGCACCCCTTCCCCATGCACTGGTCCCAATTAGACTAGGGAAAGGGGGTGCACCCTTCCTTCCTTCTCCTTCTCCCTTCTCTTTTTCCTATTCCATGTGGGAGGTAGAATCCTACTATGACTAGGGAGTCCTAGTAGGACTCCACACTTTGGGTGGGCCCTATGAGGGACGGCCTCCTCCTCCCTCCATCCTTTATATACGTGGCCAGGGGGCACCCCATAGACACACAAAGTTGGTCATTGATCCCTTAGCCGTGTGCGATGCCCCCCTCCACCATTATCCACCTCGGTCATATCGTAGCGGTGCTTAGATGAAGCCCTGTTCCGGTAGCATCATCATCACCATCATCACGCTGTCGTGCTGACGAAGCTCTCCCTCGACACTCAGCTGGATCGAGAGTTTGTGGGACGTCACCGAGCTGAACGTGTGGAGATCATGGAGGTACTGTACTTTTGGTACTAGGATCGGTCGGATCGTGAAGACATACGACTTCATCAACCGTGTTGTCATAACGCTTCCGCTTACGGTCTATGAGGGTACGTATAAAACACTCTTCCCCTTACGTTGCTATGCATCTTCATGATAGATCTTGCGTGGGCGTAGGAAATTTTGAAATTATTGCGTTCCCCAACAATGTGTGCCTAGTTGGTAGGTTGGTCTCCACGCCGGAATAGGCGCGGGGCAGCGAAGCTTTGGTAAGTGCGGGGTTGGCTTTGGCCCCGTAGACGCCCCGGGCAAGGCCCTTGTCGGGATCTCGTGGGCGTCCGCGGCAAGGCCCTTGCCCGGGGGAGGGGGGGGTTGCGAGCATCCCCGGCAAGGGTCTTGCTGGGGGTCTTCAGTTGTCCCCGGCAAGATCTTGCCGGGGGTCTTCGTCTTCTGGTGCTCACTTAGGCCTGCAGGCCTTTGGTTTCCACAAAGATCTGCATGCCACCATGCACGCGCTCTCGAGCCTTGGTCTTGACGTTGTCGACAGCGTCATGACTCTCATGCCACCATGTAGGCTGCCCCGGCAAGGCTCTTGCCGGGGGAAGCCCATGTTGTCTCTTCGCTCTTTATGCTTCTGGCTTGGGGGCTGCCTTAGTAGCCTTGTATCTTTGCTTCCTCTGCCCCGCCGAGCCCGACCACATGTTTGGCTGCGACTGCCCATGCACAAGTAAAGGGGTACAGAAGGGCCCCTACTTTTTGACGCCGACAGTTAGGAAGGCTTAACTTCTTGAATTCACGTGCATATCTCCAGGTTGAGGTAGTGGATCTTCATCTTCCTCGGAGCTATCATCCATTGTTTCCTCCATGCCGATGTCTTCCTCCTCATCCGTGGTCCGACCGTAATGATCAACCTCCCCATAGACCTTAGGGTTTTTGATATAATTACCAACATAGCTCTCTCCGAATCTTGAGACGACATATTTTCATATCTGCCAGAAAAACAACAAGAAACAAGCACAAAGGATTTCTCCGCGGTATGAAGGTCAAATCGTCCGGGGGTATATATAAAGATTTTTTATCTTGGGAAACAAGCATATGGAGGGAAAACGGAGTCAGGAAGGTTCCTGAGGGGCCCACTACCCACCACGGCACGCCAGGTGGGGCAAGCTCGACCTGGTGCCATGTGGCCACCTGGGTCGCCTTCCCGGTTGTTTCTTATTTTTTTTATTTTTTACAATATTCCAAAATTGACAAAATATATTTTTGCGGAATTTTTGGAGTCTGTTTACTTACTGTATCACGTACCTCTTCCTTTTCAGGGTTCTCGAGTGTTCTGGAAGGTTTCTTTTATGTGTTCCTCCGGTGTCATGGTTTGCATAATGTTAGTTTCAACACTAATAGGCATACCTGAAATATAGTGTTTAATTCTTTGTTCATTGACCACCTTCGGATTGGTACCCTCGGCATTATTAATCTTGATAGCGCTAGGGCAATAAACTTCTTCGATGATATATGGTCCTTCCCATTTAGGGAGAAGTTTTCTTGCAAAAAAAATCTAAAAAGAGAATTGTACAATGGAACATATTCACCAACTTTGAATTCCCGCTTTTGGATTCTTTTGTCATGCCATCTTTTAACTTTTTCTTTGAATAGTTTGGTATTTTCATAAGCTTGGGTTCTCCATTCATCTTGTGAGTTAATATCAAATAACCTCTTTTCACTGGCAAGTTTGAAATCATAATTGAGTTCTTTAATTTCCCAATATGCCTTATGTTCTAACTCAAGAGGCAAATGACAAGCTTTGCCTTAAACCATTTTATATGGCGACATACCCATATGATTTTTATAAGCTGTTCTATAGGCCCAAAGTGCATCATCAAGTTTCTTAGACCAATTCTTTCGGGACCTATTGACAATTTTTTGTAAGATTAATTTTATTTCTCTATTGCTAAGATCAATTTGACCACTCGATTGAGGATGATAGGTGATGCAATTCTATGGTTAAGATCATATTTAGCATGCATTTTACGAAATGCCCCATGAATAAATTGTGAACCACCATAAATCATTAAATATCTAGGGACTCCAAACCTTGGGAAAATAACTTCTTTAAGAATTTTAATGGAGGTGTTATGATCAACACTGCTAGTTGGAATAGCTCCTAGCCACTTAGTGACATAATCAACAGCAACCAAAATATGTGTATACCCATTAGAGGAAGGAAAAGGTCCCATATAATCATAGCCCCAAACATCAAATGGTTCAACAACAAGTGAATAACTCATAGGCATTTCTTTACGCTTATCAATATTACCAATTCTTTGGCATTCATCACAAGATAAGACAAACTTAAGGGCATCTTTGAAAAGAGTGGGCCAATAAAAATCAGATTGTAATACCTTGTGTGCAGTTCTATCTCCCGCATGATGTCCTCATAAGCTTCGGAGTGACATTTCTGTGGGATTTGTTCCTGTTCATGCTCAGGTACACAACGTATAATAATACCATCTATTCCTTTATAAAGATATGGGTCATCCCAAAATTAATGTCTTAAGTCATAGAAGATTTTTTTTCTTTTGTTGGTACGTAAAACTAGGTGGTGTAAATTTAGCAACGATATAATTAGCATAGTTAGCATACCAAGGAGTATTATGAGAAGCATTTATTACAGCTAGTTGTTCACCAGGAAAGTTATCATCAATAGGTAGTGGGTCATCAAGAATATTTTCTAACCTAGACAAGTTATCAGCTACGGGGTTCTCAGCTACTTTCCTATTAGTAATATGCAAATCAAATTCTTGTAGCAAGAGAACCCACCTAATGAATCTAGGTTTAGCATGGGAGAGGACACCATAAGATCAAACCCATCACAAAGCACCTCTTCCTATTGCAAGAAAAATCAATCTAGTTGGCCTAACTAAACCAAAGATTCAAAGAATAAATACGAGGCTATAAATAATTATGGATATAAGAGATCAAAGAAGATCAAATAATATTCATGGATAAAAATATGATCATAACTCGAACTTCATCGGATCCCAACAAACACACCGCAAAAGGTCATTACTTCAAATAGATCTCCAAGAGACCATTTTATTGAGAATCAACAAGAGAGAAGAAGCCATCTAGCTACTGCCTACAGACCCGTAGGTCTATGGTGAAATACTCACGCATCATTAGAGGAGCAGCAATGAGGATGATGAACCCCTCCGTGACCGTGTTCCCCTCCGGCAGAGTGTCAGAAAAGGGCTCTAGATTGGATCTCGTGGTTCAGGAACTTGCGGCGGCGATAATTGTGTTTCTCGACCCCCTAGGGTTTTTGGAATATTTGGGTATTTATAGAGCTGACAGGCAGTGGAGGAGACCCCTATGGGCCCCACAACTCATCAGGCGCGCTAGGGGCCTCTAGCGCGCCCTGGTGTCTTGTGGGCCCCATAGGCCTCCCCGAAGTGCTTCCTTGGCTCTGTCTTCTGGTCCAAAAAAATCTCCAAAAAGTTTCGCTGCATTTGGACTCTGTTTGGTAGGGATATTATGCAAAGTAAAAACCAAGCAAAAAACAACAACTCGCACTGGGCACTATGTCAATAGGTTAGTCCCAAAAAATGATATAAAGTTGCTATAAAATGATTATAAAACATCTAAGAATGATTATATAACATCATGGAACAATAAAAAAATTATAGAGACGTTGGAGACGTATCAGCATCCCCAAGCTTAATTCCTGCTCGTCCTCGAGTAGGTAAATGATAAAAACAGATTTTTTGATGTGGAATGCTACCTAACATGTTCATCATATATTCTTTTTATTTTGTAGCATGGACATATATGGACTTTTATATGGTTCCAAGAAATAGTCTAGTTTTGAAATGAAGATTTCAATACTCAAGCATATCAACAAGCAATCATGTCTTTCAAAATATCAACACTAAAGAAAGTTATCCCTAGCCCATTGTGCCGAATCATTGATCCATTCATGAAACACACTCGCATATTAGCTACATCCAATGCTCAAGTATGATCATAGTGCTCCCTAGTTGGTGCTTTGTAAGAGAAGATGGAGACTCAAATAAAAATAAAATTTGCATAAAGTAAATAGATAGGCCCTTCGTAGAGGGAAGTAGAGATTTGTAGAGGTGCCAGAGCTCACAGCTTAAATTGAGAGATAAAAACATTTTGGGAGGCATACTTTTCCCGTCCACGAAAACGACCTAGTAATTCCGAACACTTTCCATGCTAGATATATCATAGGCGGTTCCCAAACATAAAATAAAGTTTATTCCTTTTTCCATCGTACCTTCACACTCCACAGCTAGCCGTATCCACAAGTACCATCCATACCAACACTTTCCAAGGAATTTATTATTTGACAACATAAAGTAAATTTCCTTTTCATTTCGGGACTTGGAATCCCTAATACCATTGTGCTCTTGTGCAATGACAAGTGAATAAACACTCATCTTGAGAATAAGACATCTAGCATGGAAAATATTGTCCACCCCCTGCCGCTTCACGAGCAGTACGAGCACACAAAAAGGAAATTCATTTTGAAAATTAGAGATGGCACATACAAATTTACTTAGAACAACACAGAAATACCACATATAAGTAGGTATGGTGGACTCATATGGAAAAACTAGGTTTAAGGATTTGGATGCACAAGTAGCATTTCTACTTAGTACAAGGAAATGCTAGCAAATAGATTGAGAAGCATCCAACCAAGAAAAGAAAATTCACATAAGGGAGCATTGAGCATAACTAAGACCGAATAATGCACCACAAGTAGGATATAATTTCATTCATAACTATTGACTTTCATGCTTGCATAGGGAATCACAAACCTTAACACCAACATTCTTACTAAAGCATAATTACTCACCAACATGACTCACATATTACTATAATCATATCTCAGAACTATTACCAGGAATCAAGTTTATTTTGTCCAATGATCTTCATGGAAGTTTTTATTATATTCCTCTTGAATATCTATCACTTTGGGACTAATTTCATATGTTGCAATTGCTTTTGATAAGCTCAATAAATATAAGTGAAGCATGAGAGAATTTCTTCAAAAAAATTACTAACTCTCAAATAAATCCAAGTGAAGCATCAGAGAATTCCATAGCTCAAAAAATATAAGTGAAGCACATAGTGCAATTCTAACAAATCATAGCATAATTTTGGCTCTCTCAAATAGGTGTGTCCAGCAAGGATAGATGAGACAAACTAAAAAGTAAAACAAGAAAAGACTCATATAATACAAGACGCTCCAAGCGAAACTCATGATATGTGACGAATAAATAGCTTCAAGTAAAATTACCAATGGTTGTTAGAAGAAAGAGGGGATGCCTTCCCGAGCATCCCCAAGCTTAGTTTCTTGGTTATCCTTGAATATTAACTTGGAGGTGCCATGGGCATCCCCAAGCTTAGGCTCTTTTAACTCCTTATTCCTTCATCTATTGTGATCTCACCCAAAACTTGAAAACTTCAATCACACAAAACTTAACAAAACCTTTGTGAGATCCGTTAGTATCATAAAGAAAATCACCACTCTAAGTACTGTTGGAAACCCATTCATATTTTTATTTCATTATATCTACTATATTCTAACTTTTCCATGGCTTATACGCTCCAATACAATCCATAGATTCATCAAAATAAGCACACAATGCAATGAAAACAGAATCTGTCAAAAGCAGAAAAGTCTATAGTAATCTGAACTCTAACCATACTTATGTAACTCGAACAATTATGAAAAATTAGTACAACATAGGCAATTTGTATATCAATCTTGTGTCAAAAATTCAGAATTTTTCGTCACTTCTGTGATTTTATAAATTTTTGCCACTTGATGCAATTTTTTTGGTTTTCAACATGATCAAATCATCTATCACCCAAAGTTATCGCAAAGGCTTTACTTGGCACAAATTCAAATTGAAACATAAAAATATTATCATAACAGTAGCATAATAGTGTAAACACTCAAGAACATAAATAAAAAGGAAAAAATAAATTCATTCATTGGGTTGCCTCTCAACAAGCGTTATCGTTTTATGCACCTAGCAAGGCACAATGCATAGATTCAATTATTGTCATATTTGGTTTTCAAATCCTTAATCACACAACTAGAATTCCTCAAGGATTGAGCATGCATATTTTCAATAACAATACTTCTATGAATAAAAGTAAAAAATTCATTCTTGCACGTAGGGCGTTTCACTACTTTCACAAAATTAGGATGTATACTAATCATTTTAAGATCCTCTTTGTTGCTGTTAGAGGTAGCACCTTTGTTATTAGTGACTTGAGTAGAATTGCAAATTTTTACGGGAGTTTTTTCAATAGTTTTAGCATACGAGAAGGCCGACCTTAAGTTACTAAAAAATTCTTCCAACTTATTAATCCGAGAAGGACTTTCTCCAACTCTTTTGTTAACTACGGTTTCCTTCTCATTTAGTGATTTAAAAACATCGCCCGCTTCTGACCCAAATTTATTAGCAAGGTTCTGCATCTTTTTATCCAGATTTTATATTTTCTCTAAGGTGACCATCTTCTTTTTAATAGCATCTAACCTTTGCATAACATGTTCAAGAGTTAAGATTGTTTCATTAATAATGATAGGTGGTGCACCCACTAGATCTCCCATGGCATTAAAAGCATCCAAAGATGGACACATCAAGAAATTCCCACCGGTAATTGTATCAAGGACAAATGTATACCAAGTGGTAATGCCCACATAAAAACTCCAGAGAAGAATGACGGTAGATTGCTTACGAATAGATCTATTATGAGCATTGCAAATCCTATACCAAGAATCTTGTAGATTCTCCCCTCCCCTTTGTCTGAAATTAAGAACCTCGTTCTCGGGGGTACATGCAATAGAGGAATAATTATCCATAACAATAAAGTAGGCAAACAAGATTGCAAACAAAAAGATAGATCTGACGAGAAAAGGGCGAATGAAAAATAAGGCGAATAAAAAGGCAAAATTTTGTGAAGTGGGGGAGATGAAAACGAGAGGCAAATGGCAAATAATGTAAATTGTAAGGTGATGAGATTTGTGATTAGAAACCTAATAGATGTTGATGATGTCTCCGCGGCAATGGCGCCAGAAATTCCTTTGACATGGCTAGACTGCGTCTATATTTCCCCAAAGAGGAAGGGATGATGCAACACAACTACGCTAAGTATTTCCCTCAGTTGTGAAACCAAGGAATCTCTACTCCTAATGTCTTAGTTGGTAGTCTTGCCTCACTTCCACCTCGTCCCAGCACTTCTATCTTTCATCGACATTTCACATTACGTCACAACGGCGTATTTGGGCCGTCCCATTAACCCCTACGTTCACTCAATCCTCCCATGCCTGCTCCCTCCCTCAGTCCCTCGCTACCCCTTTTCCATCGCTGCTGCACCCGAATCCCCAATCTGTCTCTCCACCTCAAGCCAACGCGGTGTCTCCCAGCGATGACCCCCTCCTGACACCCTCGCCGTCCTTCTCCTCAAGGCGTCGTTGTCGCATCCCCTCCTCCATGATTTGGCCATGGCCACCACCGATGCCCTCCTCTCCACCACCACCGGCCAGCCCTCACCTCCACGTCGTTGTCCCTTAACCTCCGCCGATCTCCTCCCGGATGGATCCTTCCATGTCACTAGATTGATGGAGGGGTGCCTCCGCCGTCATCATTCTTCTCCCTCCCCGACCTCCTGTTGCCGTGCTCCATGGATCCGGCCGTGGCCACAACCGACACAGCATCCCCGTCCACCACTGACAATACCAGCGATGTGGCCATGATGGTAGCTGCCGGATCCATGGAGGACCTCACCCGGCCTTCTCCTTGTTTTCCCCCACAGCTGGGGCTCCGGATCCCTGGCACTGCTTTGTTACAAGCAGCTCTGTAGGAATGGCACATCATGTGTGGCAAAAATACTTCATGTATTATTCTAATTGACCACGAAATTCCCTGGTACATAACATGTGGCAAAAATACTTCTGGTACTAATTTTAACTGAGTCCCCCATAGAGTGCATTGCCACAGATAGCTTTGTAACAGGGAGTGAGGATATGCAGATATGATAATTATGCTACAGATTTTATCTTTTAGCTAGATGTGTACACATAGGACTATATTAAGTGCATTTCAAATAAACCTGGGCATTTAATGATTATCGGTTTATGTGTGCAAGATACAATAAATAAGATTAATAATCTTGTTAAGGAGCATGTTGAGAGTCCAAATATGATCTCTTTATGCCAATGTCTTTAGTTCATAATTGAGGAGGAGGACGGCGAGGGCGTGAGGAGGGGGTCATCACCAGCGGACACCATGTCGGCTTGAGGTGGAGAGCCTAACTGTCAGAAGCTTATGACATGAGTGAAGGTGTTAATCGAGAATAGATATTCTCAGTAGCAGTGCAGCGATACAAATATGTATATCATTTACTTGGATCATTATCCATGGTGTAGTCTGATGGTAATTTGTCTACTTACTACAGTTTGCAGATTCTTCCACAACTTCATTTTATGCTTTCAGACTTAAAGTTTTGGGGATAGTTTGGAAGTTGTAATCAAGGAATTATTATTTCTCTATGTTATTCTTAATTTCGTTTATCATCACCTTAGGCTACTCGAACTGTCGGCCATGCTTTTGAGTAAACAATTCTTGACTGATTAAATCCATTTGTCAGCTGCAAGTGCAATGCAAGTGTTGAATTGTGCTTATGAACAGCAAGCTCATTGGGAGAATGTATTCGAACTATGACCCAAGCAGTCGTACAACTGGATCTGCACATATTATTATCAAGGTATTGACTCATCTTTTAATTTTCTTTGCCACTCTAAAATAATTGGATTTCTCAAGTTTTATCTCTCATGTGAGCATTTTGATTTTTGTTTTCTAGAAGCTTGGTAAGATAACTGAATTTTTTTTACAGAAGATTAACCAGGCAGGAGGAGAGGGAAGAAGGGAGAAAAAGAAAGGAAATACATAGTAAGTTTATCGATTAAACAGTTATAGAAACACACCTGCTTAACTATATGTAAAGATCTCTCTATATATTTGGTAGCAATATAGGTGTAGTCTCTACTCCTAATGCCTTAGTTGGCAGTCTTGCCTCACTTTCACCTCGTCCCGCCACTTCTTTCTTTCGCCCACCTTTCACATCATGTCACAAACGGGGTATTTGGGTCGGCCCATTAACGCCTACTTTCACTCGATCCTCCGACGCCTGCTCCCTCCCTCAGTCCCTTGCTACCCCTTGTCTGCCGCCGCCGCACCTGAATCCCCAATATATCTCCCCACCTAAAGCCGACAGGGTGTCTCCCAGCGATGACCCGCTCCTAATACCCTCGTCGTCCTTCTCCTCAAGGCGTCGTTGTCGCATCCCCTCCTCCATGATTTGGCCGTGGCCAATACCGATGCCCTCCTCTCCACCGCCACCGGCCATCCCTCACCTCCACGTCGCCGTCCCTTAACCTCCGTCGATCTCCTCTCGGATGGATCCTTCCATGTCACTAGCTCGATGGAGGGGTGCCTCCGCTGTCAATGTTCTTCTCCCTCCCCGACCTCCCGTCGCCGTGCTCCACGGATCCGGCTGTGGCCACAACTGACGCAGCTTCCCCGGCCACGACTGATGACACCAGCGATGTGGCCATGATGGTTGCTGCCGGATCCATGGAGGAGCTCACCCCGGCCTTCTCCTCGTTTTCCCCCATGGTTGGGTCTCCTGATCATGTGTGGAAAAAAATACTTCATGTATTGTTCTAATTGACCACGAAATTCCCTGGTACATAACTTGTGGAAAAAAATACTTCTGGTACTGATTTTAACTGAGTCCCCCATAGAGTGAATTGCCACTGATATCTTTGTAACAGGGAGTGAGGATATGCAAATATGATAATTATGCTACAGATTTTATCTTTTAGCTAGATGTGTACACATAGGCCTTTATTAAGTGCATTTCAAATAAACCTGGGCATTTAATGATTATCTATTTATGTGTGCAAGATACAAGAAGATTAATGATCTTGTTAAGGAGCATGTTGAGAGTGCAAATCTGATCTCTTGATGCCAATGTATTTAGTTCATAATTGAGGAGGAGGACGGCGAGCGCGTGAGGAGGGGATCATCGCCGTGGGACACCGTGTCGGCTTGAGGTGGAGAGCGAAACTGCCAGAAGCTTATGACATGAGTGAAGGTGTTAATCAAGAATAGAGATTCTCAGTAGCAGTGTAGCGATACAAATATGTATATCATTTACTTGGATCATTATCCACGGTGTAGTCTGATGGTAATTTGTCTACTTACCATAGTTTGCAGATTCTTCCACAACTTCATTTTATGCTTTCAGAATTAAAGTTTTTGGGATAGTTTGGAAGTTGTAATCAAGGCATTATTATTGCTCTATGTTACTATTAATTTCATTTATCATCACCTTAGGCTACTCGAACTGTCGGCCATGCTTTGTGATTAAACAATTCTTGACTGATTAAATCCATTTGACAGATGCAAGTGCAATGCAAGTGTTGAATTGTGCTTATGAACAACAAGCTCATTTGGAGAATGTATTCGAACTATGACCCAAGCAGTCGTACAAGTGGATCTGCACATATTATTATCAAGGTATTGACTCATCTTTTAATTTTCTTTGCCACTCTAAAATAATTGGATTTCTCTGGTTTTATCCCTCATGTGAGCATTTTGATTTCTGTTTTCTAGAAGCTTAATAAGATAGCTGAAAAAATACAGAAGATTAACCAGGCAGGAGGAGAGGGAAGAAGGGAGAAAAAGAAAGGAAATACATAGTAAGTTATTGATTAAAGAGTTATAGAAACACACCTGCTTAACTATATGTAAAGATCTCTCTATATATTTGGTAGCAATATAGGTGTAGTCTCTACTCCTAATGCCTTAGTTGGCAGTCTCGCCTCACTTTCACCTTGTCCCACCACTTCTATCTTTCGTCCACCTTTCACATCATGTCACAACGGCGTATTTGGGCTGGCCCATTAACGCCTACGTTCACTCGATCCTCTGACGCCTGCTCCCTCCCTCAGTACCTCGCTACCCCTTGTCCTCCCCCGCCGCAGCCGAATCCCCAATCTGTCTCTCCACCTTAAGCCGACGTGGTGTCTCCTAGTGATGACCCCCTCCTGACACCCTCGACGTCCTTCTCCTTAAGGCGTCGTCATTGCATCACTTCCTCCATGATTTGGCCATGGCCACTGTCGGTGTCAGAACCGGTAGATCTCGGGTAGTGGGTCCCGAACTGTGCGTCTAAGGCGGATGGTAATAGGAGGCAGGGGACATGATGTTTACCCAGGTTTGGGCCCTCTTGATGGAGGTAATACCCTATGTCCTTCTTGATTGATCTTGATGACATGAGTATTACAAGAGTTGATCTACCACGAGATCGAAGATGCTAAACCCTAGAAGCTAGCCTATGGTATGATTGTTGTTGTCCTATGGACTAGACCCTCCGGTTTATAGACACGGGAGGAGGCAAGGGTTACACAGAGTCGGTAACAATGGAGGAGATCTACATATCCGTATTGCCAAGCTTGCCTTCCACGCCAAAGAAAGTCCCATCCGGACACGTGACGAAGTCTTCTCTTATATCTTCATAGTCCAAAAGTCCGGCCAAAGGATATAGTCCTGCTGTTCGGAGACCCCCTAATCCAGGACTCCCTTAGTAGCCCCCAAACCAGGCTTCAATGACGATGAGTCCGGCGCGCAGATTGTCTTCGGCATTGCAAGGCGGGTTCTTCTCCAAATTCTGAATATCCGCTGAGTAGTGTCCGGCTCCCCATAAATGTTGCACTTCTTGGCTTCTGCGCCCAATAAGGGCTATCTTCCACGTGTAGGAGCCGGGGCATTTTTACATTTGCCACCCTAGCCATGTAAGTAAACTGTCTATTAAAGGGACGGGGATTCTTAGATCCAAACCACACCATCCTCCCACGGCGAGTATCCATCGGGGCGCCCTCGAAAAAATCCATTCCAACATGGCCGGCCATTGCAACTCCTCCTCCCACTCCCGTAGCCCTAAGCCCGGCGATTGGGAGAAGTGTTCCGTCCCGCACAACCAATTAGTAGAGTTGCAGACCCAGGGATTTCTCCCTCCAGCATATATGGTCCCCGTTCGAGCCGGGCTCGCCACCTATAATGGCGTGGAGCAAGCGGAGAGCTTCCCCAATCCCTCCAAGGGGGAGCGGCTATGCCTTGTCCCTTATTTACTAAGGGGACTTGGATTTCCAATCCATCCGTTCCTCCGCGGGCTCCTGGAGTTTTATGGCCTCTAGTTGCATAATTTTACCCCCGCTTCCATATTACACATCGTTGGTTATGTTGCCCTTTGTGAGCTGTTTCTGGGCTACGAGGCTCATTTCGAGCTGTGGAAGAGGTTATTCTGCCTTGTGCCCCGTACACAGGAGGGGTCACTATATCAAGTGGGCGGAGCTGAAATATGGCGCATCGTCGGGACTGGATACCTGTCTGGTACCCCGAAGAAGACGTTCGAAGACTGGCCTTCAGAGTGGTTTTACATGGAGGACGTCCCCCTTCCAGGTCCTATTCGGATGGGTCTTCCCGAGTTCAACAATGCTCCTCTGAAGAAACGCCGAAGCTGGCGACCACGGAGCCCCCGGGAGGAAGACAACGGAGAAGTCCTTTACCAGATGGACCGGATTAAAGTGCTAGCTCAATCAGGATTGACAATAATCGAGGTTATGTCAATATGCATAATGCGGGGGGTGCAACCACTTCAATATCGAGGGCACCCCCCTGTGGCGCTTTAACGGGGAAGATGATGCCACCCGATGCGGGCGTAAGGGACCAGACTCCGCTGCTGCTCTAGCAAAAATTATGTCCGAGTTGTTCAAGGGAGAGGAAGAGGAGTTCATCCGTATTAAGCCACGGGACAGATTCTCCATGTACAACCCTCCAAGCTGGGTAAGATGTCACTCTTTACTCCCAACCTTCCCGCATTCTTCGTCGTAAATACTCACCTTGCCGTTTCACGGCAGGAACTACAAAAAGCTATAAGGGAGGTTAACAGCCCACCTCCACAACCGGAGGACCCTAACCGGGCCCTCGATCCCGGACTCGAAGAGGATCCGGACATATTTGTGGAGCTGATAGACAAGACATTCCATCAATTGAGCCGCGATGATGCCATGGTGGCCATCATGGCCGACTATCCTGGGCTACTCCCAGCATTGCATGTAAGGAAAAACCGGAGTCCCAACTTTCGAGAAGGATCCCCTTTTATGCACTTCACCTACCATACACATATGGTGTTTTACAGGGAAGGCCTTCGGGACACCATGCCGAACCCGCAGTGACTCGCCAACGAGGGGCACCGAAGCCGGGTAGGCCAAAAAGGAAGGCAGTCAGGACTGAGACGGCGGCGTAGAGGTATGATACAAAACCTCACTCCGTGGTTGTCGTCTTTCTTTAAATTATAATGACGTCCATGTTTCCTAGTAGGAAAAACGCTCGCCGGACTATATCCGGAGAGGGTGCCGATCACGCCTCCACTAGTCGGGCTCCAGTGCCAGACATAGAGGCGGAAGCTAACACGGGGCGGACGCCGGATGCTCCTCCTATAGAGGATGCGGATAGACTATCCGCTACAAATTCCGAAGTGGAGAGCGCCATGAATCTCAGGCGTCGCCGGGCCGTACTCCGTGACGCTTGTTTCTCCCAAGAGGCGTTCGATGCCTTCAACTCAGGAGATGCCTACATCCGTGCTGCTCAAAATGGTCTTGCAAGAGCCACGGGACAGTATGTAAAGGACATACGGGTAGGAAAATCTGATGATTATATATATCAGTAGCCCCTAAGACTTGAAACAGTTGACACAACTCATTTAAGGATCATTATTTGTGCAGATTCTTACAGAGAAGAATACCCAATTGTCTCAAGAGCTGGAAGAGTGCAAAGCCCAGCTACAGGCCGCGGTGGCCGCGTTGAAGGAGTCCGAGAAGGCCCCCTCTAGTAACACTTGCTTCTATTGCAAAGAATTACAGGTACCAGATAGTATGCGGCATGCATGCAAATCTAAGAGTAGATGTTGCAGATGACCCCGGAGTGAATCCGGAGGCCGTGCCGGGGGATGCGCAACGTGCTAATCGACAGCTAAATGCTGGCGAGCGCATGCTTACGCGGGTCAGGCAGGAGAAAAATAATCTCCAGGACGGCAATATCCGGCTGGACGTGGAACTGAAAGACGTCCGAGCCCATCTTGCGGACTCCATGAAGGAGAATAAGCGGCTTCGACACCGCATTTTTAGTAAGTGCTTGAATGAACTTTTGAAGGAGTTCGGCGAAGAAGCCGGCTAACAGAGTTATGTCTGCAAGTATGCTGACGGGTCGTCCCGCGGAGGAGGTGCCCGTGTCTGCGGGTGATCTTCTACCAGAGCTCTCACAACTACACGTACGAGTTCGGCAGGTGATGCAGGGTATTGCCCAAGCCTTGTGGCCATCCGTGTTCCCGCCAGGAGGCATGGGGTAGCTTATAGAGAAGCTCAAGGGAGCGCGGCGGCGCTTCCTATTATGGAAGATATCAGCCTGCCGACAAGGTGCAAGGGAAGCCTGGGCTATGGTGAAGATGCAATATACCAAAGCTGACCCAAACCACATGCCCGAGGTCGGACCTGTGGGGCCCGATGGGAAAGAGATCCCCGTCAGTTTGGTGTATGACCAAGTAGAATTAGCCGCAAAGTATTCCCAACAGGATTGTAGGCCAGACAGCCTGTTGGATGGTATTAAAGAAGAATTTAATTAGTCTTAGAGACTGTGTACTTCAAGTGACATATATAATGTCCCTAGCTGGATTGTAAATCATTTGTCATGGCGGACCTTTACACTTCGGCCTCTAGACCCGATAGTCCGGAGTGTATCCGAATACACGCTCGGTTATGTAAAAGCTGGGGTATGCATGGAAACCAGGCGTAGGGGTCATAAGTGCTTGAACAGACAAGTACCCAACTAGCTATGTTATATTACATGGGTAGTAAGAAACATCTTCCAGGGAGAATAGTTCCGTTAAGGGTTCCTTTCCCTGGGTACGCATGCCCTAATGTGCATGTCCGAACTGCGAAAAGAGATGCATGCTATAAACATCTGGGGGCATGTGTCAAATTAAATAAAAGTCATCTTTTGTTCACCGACCAAATATTCCGTTAAGAACGCTAGCTTTCGGCTTCACCCAGTCTGAGGTACACATCCGGCTGACCCGACAGTAGCAATCGCAGAGGTGCTCCCCTTATGCCCTAGCCGAATTAACGGGAACAAAAGGCATAAATACAAGAGCCAGGCAACCCAGCTTGGCCAAAAATTAAGTCATATCAATGCATATAATGGCGAAAAAAGGTACATGCGGAAGGATAACACATGTGTGGGGCATAAAGCCTAGAAAAATAGTTATATTAAGCTTCTGTATAAGAAGGCCCCAGGTATAATGAGCACGGTTAGCGCGTCAAGATTGTGTAACCAAGACACAAGTTTAGCCTTTTAAGGCCTTGAGGAGAATAAAAAGAGAGAAAGAGAGCAAAGACAAATAATTGATATGCAAAAAAATTGACGGAGGTAAGGAGACGAACATAGAGTCCGGCACTAGGCGTAGAATCTTCGGAGTCTGGCTGCGTTCCATGGGTTTGGCTCGAGTCGATTGTCCGATGCATCCCGCAGACGGTACGCTCCACCAGGCAGAACCTGGTCAATAATGAAGGGACCTTCCCATTTGGGTTTGAGCTTGTTCTTTTTCTTCTCCGGCAGGCGTAGAACTAGTTCGCCAACGTTATAGGTTTTGGCCCGTACTTCTCTGCTTTGATACCTTCAAGCTTGTTGCTGATAGAATACGGAACAGGCTTTTGCCACATCACGCTCCTCCTCTAGGGCGTCCAAACTGTCCTGTCGATCGAGTTTGGCCTCGTTTTCTTCGTACATACGCACTCGAGGTGAGTCATGAATTATGTTGCAAGGCAGAACCGCCTCTGCGCCGTACACCATAAAAACGGTGTGTATCCGGTAGTGCGATTCAGCGTGGTCCGCAGCCCCCATAGTACGGAGTCGAGCTCCTCTACCTAGTGCGTGTTTGCCTTTAAGGACCGCACTAATCTGGGTCTGATGCCGCTCATGATAAGACCATTCTCTCGCTTGACTTGACCGTTAGTTTGCGGGTGATAGACAGAAGCATAATCGAGCTTGATGCCCATGTTGCTACACCAAAGTTTTACCTCGTCGGCTGTAAAGTTCATGCCGTTGTCAGTGATGATGTTGTGGGGGATGCCATAATGGTGTACAACCCCAGATATGAAGTCTATCACTGGTCCGGATTCAGCCGTTTTAACGGGTTTGGCTTCTATCCATTTGGTGAATTTATCCACCATGACCAGTAAGTATTTTTTCTTATGGGTTCCCCCTTTAAGGGGTCCGACCATATCAAGACCCCAGACCACAAAGGTCCAAGGAATGAGGATTGTTTGGAGGGTGTTAGGCGGCATATGGCTTTGGTTTGCAAAAAGCTGGCAACCGACGCAATGTTGGACAAGATACTGCGCATCTTCTCAGGTCGTCGGCCAATAGAAACATGTACGGAAGGCCTTGCTTACAAGGGCCCGGGCTGCGGTGTGGTGGCCGCCGAGTCCAGCATGGCTTTCTGCCAAAAGCTTCCGCCCTTCCTCTTCGGAGATGCACCTTTGAAGGACTCCGGTAGTGCTTTTCTTATAAAGCTCTCCCTCATGGACCTTGTAGGCTTTAGATCGCCACACTATGTAGCGTGCCTCGTTTTGGTCCTCGGGTAGTTCCTGCCTGGTTAGGTAGGCCAGGAATGGTTCTGTCCACGGGGCAATGACGACCATTATCATGTGGGCTGAAGGTGTTATTTCGATGGCAGAGCCTCCGATTATGCCAGAGTGTTCGGTATTTTGTGTTGTGGTCGGGTCCGGAATATTGTTACCGGTGTACCCTTCCCATACCACGGATGGCTTAAACAACCTTTCCAAGAAGATGTTAGGTGGGACAGGATCGCGCTTAGTGCCGATACGGGTGAGGATATCCACCGCCTGATTGTTTTCCCGAGACACATGGTGGAATTCAAGCCCCTCGAACCGAGCTAACATTTTGAGTACAGCGTTGCGATATGCCGCCATTTCGGATCCTTGGCATCGATGTCTCCATTTATTTGAGATATTGTGAGGTTCGAGTCCCCACGCACCTCCAGGCATTGAATGCCCATGGAAACTGCCATCCGGAGACCGTGTAATGGGGCCTCGTATTCGGCTGTGTTGTTGGAGTCTGTGTATAGTATTTGGAGTACATATTGGACTGTATCTCCGGTGGGGGACGTTAAGACGACGCCAGCCCCCAGACCAGCCATCATTTTAGAGCTGTCAAAGTGCATGATCCAATTGGAGTATGCGTCGTACTCTTTAGGGAGTTCGGCTTCTGTCCATTCGGCGACGAAATCGGCCAGTACTTGCAAATTAATGGCTCGCCATGGTCTATATGTTATGTCGAACGGGAGGAGCTCGATAGCCCATTTGGCAATCTGGCCCGTGGCATCGCGGTTGTTTATTATGTCATTGAGTGGTACTTCTGAGGCCATCGTAATTGAACACTCTTGAAATTAGTGTCGTAATATCCGGGATGCCGTGAATACCGCGTATGCTATCTTTTGATAATGTGGGTACCGTGATTTGCATGGAGTGAGGACAGTGGATACATAATATACCGGCTTTTGAAGTGGGAACTTATGTTGGTCCGTCTCTCGTTCGACGACGAGCACTGTGCTTACAACTTGGTGAGTTGCCGCTATATATAACAGCATTGGTTCGCTGACATTTGGCGCGGCCAAGATTGGGTTGGTGGCCAGGATGGCTTTTATTTCTTCCAATCCGGCCGTGGCCGCGTCCGTCCACTCGAAGTGTTCAGTGCACCGAAGAAGGCGATAAAGGGGGAGTGCCTTTTCTCCTAATCGGGAGATAAAGCGGCTTAAGGCCGCCACACATCCAGTTAACTTCTGGATTTTCTTGAGGTCGGTTGGGATAGCCAACTGCGACAGAGCTCGGATTTTGGCCGGATTTGCTTCAATTCGTCTACTGGAGACGATGAAGCCCAGGAGCTTTCCGGCGGGTACGCTGAAAATGCATTTTTCCGGATTGAGCTTAATGTCGTATGTTCGGAGATTATCGAACGTGAGCCTCAAGTCGTCTATTAAGGAGTTGACATGTCTAGTTTTAATGACCACATCGTCTATGTATGCCTCCACTATTTTGCCGATCTACTTTTCCAGACATGTCTGAATCATGCGCTGAAACGTTGCACCGGCGTTTTTTAGCCCGAAGGGCATTGTGTTAAAATAGAAGGGGCCATATGGAGTGATAAATGTCATTGCGGCTTGATCGGACTCCGCCATCTTAATTTGGTGGTAACCGGAGTATGCGTCGAGGAAGCACAATGAGTCATGTCCTATGGTAGCGAGGGAGGGGGAAGGGATCCTTTGGGCAAGCCTTATTAAGATCCTTGAAGCCAAAGCATAGGCGCGAGGATTTGTCCTTCTTTGGTACCATCACCAGGTTTGCTAGCCAGTCCGGATGCTTTATTTCTCTAATGAATCCGGCCTCCAGTAACTTGGCTAGCTCCTCTCCCATGGCTTGTTGCTTGGGTTCGGAGAAACGCCGAAGAGTCTGCTTGACCGGCTTGAATCCTTTCAGAATGTTAAGGCTATGCGCTGCCAGCCTGCGTGGGATTCCGGGCATGCCTGAAGGATGCTACGCGAATATGTCCTAATTCTCGCGCAGGAACTCTCGTAGTGCGGCGTCTATAGCGGGGTTTAACTGTGCCCCGATGGATGCTGTTTTTGTGGGGTCCATTGGATGGACTTGGAATTTGACTATTTCATCCGCTGGTTTAAAAGAGGTGTACTTGGATCTTTTGTCTAGTATCATGTCGTCCCTATCCACTGTGGAGCACAGCGCGGTTAATTCCTACGCCACAAGGGCTTCGGATAATGCCTCGAGGGCCAGTGCGGTTGTTTTGTTCTCGGCGCGGAGTGCTATGTCCGGATCACTAGCTAGAGTGATGATCCCATTGGGCCCAGGCATTTTGAGCTTCATGTACCCATAATGGGGTATGTCTTGGAAGATCGTGAATGCCTCCTGCCCTAGAAGGGCGTGGTATCCGCTACTTAACGGGGCCACTTGGAATGTAATTTCTTTAGACCTGTAATTCTCCGGAGTGCCGAATACCACATCTATTGTGATTTTCCCAGCGCAACGTGCCTCCCAACTAGGGATGATTCCTCGGAAGGTCGTGATGCTTTGCTCAATACGGTTTCTGTCTATTTCCATTTTTTGAAGAGTCTCCTCATAAACGATGTATAATCCGCTGCCACCGTCCATGAGCACTTTAGTGAGCGGAAAGCCGTCCACAATTGGACTGAGGACCAAGGCGGTTGGTGCTCGGGCTGTTTGGAATTTAGGTTCATCACTAGCATTGAAGGTGATAGCCGTGTCGCTCCATGGATTTATTGCTGCCACGTGGCAGACTTCGGCAAGGCTGTGGAGTGCTCGCTTACGCCTATTATTTGAGGCGAAGGTCTCGATGACTGTCAATATTGTATTGTTATCCACTAGATGGTGCTCTGAGGTGTTTTGGATGAGGAGATCCTCACCGCTCTTGGCTACCTGCCGGAGTACCCAACATGCTCTAAGGTTGTGTGTTGTCATGGTTTCCGCTGTACTATGAATTTTGCAGGGCCCGTTAAGCCATCCCTCCAATACGGTTCCACGCCCTGTAGTGGGCTTTTGCTTCTTTGTAATTGAGTCGGGCGACTTATGAGAGTGCACCCTTTTAGTTCGGACTGGGGGTTTTGTCAGAGCCGGATTATCCCAAAATTTTCTTTGGGTTTTCCAGGCGCTTTCCATCGCACAGTACTTCCGTACTATGGCCGCCAAGTCGGCGAAGTGTGTTATATCACGGCGACTTATGGCATTGAGGATTCCCTTGTCCATGCAATTGTTGCAAAAGAATGAAATTGCGTCTTCCTCGCGACAGTCCTTGACCTTGTTCATTACAAGGAGGAATCTGGCCCAATAGTGATGTATGATCTCTTGGGGCTCTTCCCTAATGTGGGAAAGATCGTTTGTATCTGGGAGGGTGGGTGGATTTAAGTCCAGACCTTGACCCAATCTGAGACCCCGGGGCGGGGGAGTTTCCGATCTTGGAAGTTTGGGCTCCGGGATGTTGCCCCGCAGGTTCGGCATGTAGCCTGATTCTAGGTTCAGGGTTAGGGCGATGTCCTCCCGTGGGCGGGTATCCGGATCAGAGAGCTCGAGAATCCAGACATAGTTCGTGCTCAAGATAGAGGGAGAATCGCCGCATTGCTCCTCCACCACCGCTATCTAATGGGTGACCGGCGGAGAGTTAATCTCCCTTTGGTCGGGTTTAAGCCCAATCCGATCGTAGTACGTAGCGACTCCCAGAGCGGCGATGCGATCCAAGAGCTCGTTCAAAGAGGAGAGATCCATTGGATCCATCTGCTCGGTGAATTTGGAGCCGATGTGGAGACTGTTTTCGATGACCCGAGAAGTCATCGTCGGCACAATGGCCGAGCGGGCGGTCATGACGAAGCCGCCTAGTCGGAGAGTTTGGCCTACAGCCAGGGCTCCCCTAGAGGCGATGTTGTCCTTGACAACAATATGAGCCATCCCTCCTTATGGTGACGACAAAGTGGAACTCTCAATGAAAGCAACAATGTCGGTGTCAAAACCGGCAGACCTCGGGTAGGGGGTCCCGAACTGTGTCTAAGGCGGATGGTAATAGGAGGCAGGCGACACGATGTTTACCAGGTTCGGGCCCTCTTGATGGAGGTAATACTCTACGTCCTGCTTGATTGAACTTGATGATATGAGTATTACAATAGTTGATCTACCACGAGATCGAAGAGGCTAAACCCTAGAAGCTAGCCTATGGTATGATTGTTGTTGTCCTACGGACTAAACCCTCCGGTTTATATAGACACCAGAGGAGGCTAGGGTTACACAGAGTCGGTTACAAGGGAGGAGATCTACATATCCGTATTGCCAAGCTTGCCTTCCACGCTAAGGAAAGTCGCATCCGGACACGAGACGAAGTCTTCAATATTGTATCTTCATAGTCCAATAGTCCGGCCAAAGGATATAGTCCGGCTGTCCGGAGACCCCCTAATCCAGGACTCCCTCAGCCACCACCGATACCCTCCTCTCCACCTCCACCGGCCAGCCCTCACCTCCACGTCGCCATCCCTTAACCTCCGTGGATCTCCTCCCGGATGGATCCTTCCATGTCACTAGATCAATGGAGGGGTGCATCCGCCGTCATCGTTCTTCTCCCTCCCCGACCTCCGATCGCCTTGCTCCACCGATCCGGCCGTGGCCACAACCGACGTAGCATCCCCGGCCACCAGTGATGACACTAGCAATGTGGCCATGATGGTCGCTGCCGGATCCATGGAGGAGCTCACCCGGGCCTTCTCCTCGTTTTCCCCCACGGCTGGGTCTCCTGATCCCTGGCACTGCTTTGTTACAAGCAACTCTGTAGGAATGGCACATCATGTGTGGCAAAAATACTTCATGTATTGTTCTAATTGACCACGAAATTCCCTGGTACATAATACGTGGCAAAAACACTTCCGGTACTAATTTTAACTGAGTCCCCCATAGAGTGCATTGCCACTGATAGCTTTGTACCAGGGAGTGAGGATATGCAGATATGATAATTATGCTACAAATTTTATCATTTAGCTAGATGTGTACACATAGGACTTTATTAAGTGCATTTCAAATAAACCTAGGCATTTAATGATTATCGGTTTATGTGTGCAAGATACATGAAGAAGATTAATGATCTTGTTAAGGACCATGTTGAGAGTGCAAATGTGACCTCTTGATGCCAATGTCTTTAGTTCATAATTGAGGAGGAGGACGGCGAGGGCATGTGGAGGGAGTCATCGTCGGGGGACACCGTGTCGGCTTGAGGTGGAGAGCCTAACTGCCAGAAGCTTATGACATGAGTGAAGGTGTTAATCAAGAATAGAGACTCTCAGTAGTAGTGCAGTGATACAGATATGTATAGCAATTACTTGGATCATTATCCACGATGTAGTCTGATGGTAATTTGTCTACTTACTACAGTTTGCAGATTCTTCCACAACTTCATTTTATGCTTTCAGACATAAAGTTTTGGGGATAGTTTGGAAGTTGTAATCAAGGCATTATTATTGCTCTATGTTATTCTTAATTTCGTTTATCATCACCTTAGGCTACTCGAACCATTGGCCATGCTTTGTGATTAAACAATTCTTGACTGGGAAAATCCATTTGATAGCTGCAAATGCAATGCAAATGTTGAATTGTGCTTATGAACAGCAAGCTCATTTGGAGAATGTATTCGAACTATGACCGTAGCAGTCGTACAGTGGATCTGCACATATTATTATCAAGGTATTGACTCATCTTTTAATTTTCTTTGCCACTCTAAAATAATTGGATTTCTCTGGTTTTATCTCTTATGTGAGCATTCTGATTTCTGTTTACTAGAAGCTTGATAAGATAACTGAAAAAAATTACAGAACATTAACCAGGCCGAAGAAGAGGGAAGAAGGGAGAAAAAGAAAGGAAATACATAGTATGTTTATTGATTAAAGAGTTATAGAAACACACCTGCTTAACTATATGTAAAGATCTCTCTATATATTTGGTAGCAATATAGGTGTAGTCTCTACTCCTAATGCCTTAGTTGGTAGTCTCGCCTCACTTCCACCTCGTTCCACCACTTCTATCTTTGGCCCACCTTTCACAACACATCACAACGGCGTATTTGGGCCGGCCCATTAACGCCTACGTTCACTCGATCCTCCGACACCTTCTCCCTCCCTCAGTCTGTCGCTACCCCTTGTCCGCCACCGCCGCACTCGTATCCCCGATCTGTCTCTCCACCTTAAGCCAACGCGGTGTCTCCCAACGATGAACCCCTCCTGACACCCTCGCCGTCCTTCTCTTCAAGGCGTTGTCGTTGCCTCCCCTCCTCCATGATTTTTCCATGGCCACCACTAATGCCCTCCTCTCCACCGCAACCAGCCATCCCTCACCTCCATGTCGTCGTCCCTTAACCTCCGTCGATCTCCTCTCGGATGGATCCTCCATGTCACTAGATCGATGGAGGGGTACCTCCACCGTCATCATTCTTCTCCCTCCCCGACCTCTCTTCGCCATGCTCCACGGATCCAGCCGTGGCCACAACCGATGCAGCATCCCCAGCCACCACTGACGACACCAACGATGTGGCCATGACGGTCGCTGCCGGATCCATGGAGGAGCTCACCCCGGCATTCTCCTTGTTTTCCCCCACGGCTGGGTCTCCTGATCCCTGGCACTGCTTTGTTACAAGCAGCTCTGTAGGAATGGCACATCATGTGTGGAAAAAATACTTCATGTATTGTTCTAATTGACCACGAAATCCCCTGGTACATAACACGTGGCAAAAATACTTCTGGTACTGATTTTAACTAAGTCCCACATAGAGTGCATTGCCACTGATAGCTTTGTACCAGGGAGTGAGGGTATGCATATATTATAATTATAGTACATATTTTATCTTTTAGCTAGAGGTGTACACATAGGCCTTTATTAAGTGCATTTCAAATAAACCCGGGCATTTAATGATTATCGGTTTATGTGTGCAGGATACAAGAAGAAGATCAATGATCTAGTTAAGGATCATGTTGAGAGTGCAAATCTGATCTCTTGATGCCAATGTCTTTAGTTCATAATTGAGGAGGAGGACGGCGAGGGCATGAGGGGGTCATCGCCGGGGGACACCGTGTCGGCTAGAGGTGGAGAGCCTAACTGCCAGAAGCTTATGACATGAGTGAAGGTGTTAATCAAGAATATAGACTCTCAGTAGTAGTGCATCGATACAAATATGTATATCAATTAGTTGGATCATTATCCATGATGTACTCTGATGGTAATTTGTCTACTTACTATAGTTTGCAGATTCTTCCACAACTTCATTTTATGCTTTCAGACATAAAGTTTTGGGGATAGTTTGGAAGTTGTAATCAAGGCATTATTATTGCTCTATGTTATTCTTAATTTCATTTATCATCACCTTAGGCTACTCGAACCGTCGGCCATGCTTTGTGATTAAACAATTCTTGACTGGGTAAATCCATGTGATAGGTGCAAATGCAATGCAAATGTTGAATTGTGCTTATGAACAGCAAGCTCATTTGGAGAATGTATTCGAACTATGACCCAAGAAGTCATACAAGTGGATCTGCACATATTATTATCAAGGTATTGACTCGTCTTTTAATTTTCTTTGCCACTCTAAAATAATTGGATTTCTCTGGTTTTATCTATCATGTGAGCATTTTGATTTCTGTTTACTAGAAGCTTGATAAGATAACTGAATTTTTTTACAGAATATTAACCAGACAGGAGGAGAGGGAAGAAGGGAGAAAAAGAAAAGAAATACATAGTAAGTTTATTGATTAAAGAGTTATAGAAACACACCTGATAACTATATGTAAAGATCTCTCTCTATATTTGGTAGCAATATAGATGTAGTCTCTACTCCTATTGCCTTAGTTAGTAGTCTTGCCTCACTTCCACCTCGTCCCACCACTTCTATCTTTCGCGAACCTTTCACATCACGTCACAGCGGCGTATTTGGGCTGGCCCATTAACACCTACGTTCACTCGATCCTCCGACACCTTCTCCCTCTCTCAATCCCTCGCTACCCCTTGTCCGCCACCGCCGCACCCGAATCCCCGATCCGTCTCTCCACCTTAAGCCGACGCGGTGTCTTCCAGCGATGACCACCTCCTGACACCCTCGCCGTCCTTCGCCTCAAGGCGTCATCGTCGCATCCCCACCTCCATGATTTGGCCATGGCCATCACCGATGCCCTCCTCTCCACCGCCATCGGCCAGCCCTCACCTCCACGTCGCCGTCCCTTAACCTTCGTCGATCTCCTTTTGCATGGATCCCTCCATGTGACTAGATCGATGGAGGGGTGCCTCCGCCGTCATCATTCTTCTCCCTCCTTGACCTCCCGTCGCCGTGCTCCATGGATCCGGCCGTGGCCACAACCAACGCAGCATCCCGGGCCACCACTGACGACACCAGCGATGTGGCCATGATGGTCGCTGCCGGATCCATGGAGGAGCTTACCCCGGCCTTCTCCTCGTTTTCCCCCATGGCTGGGTCTCCTGATCCCTGGGACTGCTTTGTTACAAGCAGCTCTGTAGGAATGGCACATCATGTGTGGCAAAAATACTTCATGTATTGTTCTAATTGACCATGAAATTCCCTGGTACATAACACGTGGCAAAAATACTTCTGGTATTGATTTTAACTGAGTCCCCCATAGAGTGCATTGCCACTGATAGCTATGTACCAGGGAGTGAGGATATGCAGATATGATAATTAAGCTATAGATTTTATCTTTTAGCTAGATGTGTACACATAGGCCTTTATTAAGTGCATTTCAAATAAACCTGGGCATTTAATGATTATCAATTTATGTGTGCATGGTACAAGAAGAAGATTAATGATCTTGTTAAGGAGCATGTTAAGAGTGCAAGTCTGATCTCTTGATGCTAATGTCTTTAGTTCATAATTGAGGAGGAGGACGGCGAGGGCATGAAGATGGCGTCATCGCCGGGGGGACCCCGTGTCTGTTTGAGGTGGAGAACCTAACTGCGAGAATCTTATGACATGAGTGAAGGTGTTAATCGAGAATAGACATTCTCAGTAGAAGTGCAGTGATACAGATATGTATATCATTTACTTGGATCATTATCCATGGTGTAGTCTGATGGTAATTTGTCTACTTACTACAGTTTACTTGGATCATTATCCCGGATGGATCCTTCCATGTCACTAGATTGATGGAGGGGTGCCTCCACCTTCATTATCCCGGATGGATCCTTCCATGTCACTAGATTGATGGAGGGGTGCCTCCACCTTCATTGTTTTTCTCCCTCGCCGACATCCTGTTGCCGTGCTCCACGGATCCGGCCGTGGCCACAACAGACGCAGCATCCCCGACCACTACTAACGACACCAACGATGTGGCCATGATGGTCCCTGCTGGATGCATGGAGGAGCTCTCCCCGGTTGTGGGAATCCTGGACTAAGGGGTCCTCGAACGTCCGACTTGTTATCTATGGGCCGGACTGATGGGCTGTGAAGACATGAAGACCGAAGACTACACCATGTCCAGATTGGACTCTACTTGGCGTGGAAGGCAAGCTTGGCGACTGAAATTCCTATTTATGTAACCGACTCCATGTAAACCCTAGATCTCGTCGGTGTCTATATAAACCGAAGGGGATAGTCCGGAAAGGACACCACATGTACTCATTACCATATTCATAGGCTAGACATCTAGGGTTTAGCCATTACGATCTCGTGGTAGATCAACTCTTGTAATATTCATATTTATCAAGATCAATCAAGCAAGAAGTAGGCTATTACCTCCATAGAGAGGGCCCGAACCTAGGTAAACATCGTGTCCCCTGTCTCCTATTACCATCGATCCTGGGCGCACAGTTTGGGACCCCCTACCCGAGATCCGCCGGTTTTGACACCAACATTGGTGCTTTCATTGAGAGCTCCACTATGCCAGCGACAAAAGTCTCGATGGCCCCTTCAATTGTCGACAATGACGCTGTCCAAAGAGGAACCTTCCTCCCCGGATAGATCTTCGTATTTGGTGGCTTCGTACTGCGGGCCAACTCGCTTGGACATCTGTAACAGATCGATAGCTACGCCCCTGGCCATCAGGTCGGATTCGAAGCTTGAACTATGTCATGGATATCCGTGGAGACTTGATCTTCAAGGGATTTGAGCCTGCGGCGATCCCTCCCCTTCATCCCGATGAATGTGACTTAAATCTGTCATCGGATCACACCTAGGAGATGGTTCCTACGGCTGCAATGACCTTAGAGCCAAAGTAGATCGAGCCATCCGAGGCCTCGGAGTCCGCGGAGTTGGAGCCGCACATGGACTCGACGCCCTGCAGCAGTCGCTTTAATGGAACTTCGGACTTGTCTCCGGCTGTAAGTTCCGGACTATGTACGCCCGCGGACACCGAGCTAGATCGGTTATCGATCTTCGAGTTTAGCACCGGTGACGTCTTCCAGCACTCGCCTTTGGGAGACGTGCTAAAATCTTTTAAAAATTTGTCCTTGGAGAAGGTCTCGCATCCGAACTATGTACGGTTCGAGCTAGAAACGGACGATGAGGAAATTTGCTTCCCACCCGCCAACCACCTCATAGCCACCGTCGATGATTTAACCGACATGCTTTACTATGGCTCTGAAGACATCGACGGTATGGACGACGATGCTGACAAGGAGCAGGGCCAAGACCCGCCATTCACTGGACGTTGGACAGCTACCTCTTCAAACGACGTGTACATGGTTGATACACCTAAAGGATCTGGCAACGACAAAGAAGAGCCAGATGTGAATAAAGCCTCTGAGACACATTCCAAGCGTAGGTGGCCCAAACGCCGCCCCAAGCACCGCCGCTAAAAGGACGGCAACGTTGGCACCGGAGAAAATAGTACCCCAGGCGACGTTGAAAACAATGAAGACCCTGTCGGGACTACATCCGAACAGGAACATGACCGCAGGCAAGACAACCCTGACGAACAGGCCATAGAAGATGACTCGGAGGATGATAGTTACCGTCCACCCTCCGAGGAGGAAACAAGCCTTGGCAATGAAGACTTCATCGTGCCTGAGGATCCTCCCGAGCAGGAGTGCTTCAAGCTTCAGCTCATAGCCACCGCAAAGAGCCTGAAAAAGAAACAACAATAGCTTCAAGCCGAACAGGACCTGCTCATCAACAGATGGACTGATGTCCTGATAGTCGAGGAATACAGCCTCAACCGCCCAGCCAAGAGCTACCC
Organism: Triticum dicoccoides; assembly: GCF_002162155.2. Taxonomy (NCBI): domain Eukaryota; kingdom Viridiplantae; phylum Streptophyta; class Magnoliopsida; order Poales; family Poaceae; genus Triticum; species Triticum dicoccoides. Next base: position 332,492,641 of record NC_041392.1, on the reverse strand, counting down.
GAAACGCAGACTGCTGCCTCAATTTGATGAGGAGGCGTCGGAGCACATATCTCCCTCGCGTAATGCGGACGACCACCACGTGGTCGGGATAGGGCGGCTGAACGGCCACCCCGCGGTCGGGATAAAGCGGCAACTCAGGCCGAACAGCAGACCGCCCCGCCACCCAGCCATAATACAGACGGAAAAGTCGAGAGTCACATGTACGACCTCTGACAGACACTGGAAAGTAGAGCAGGACACACAAGATCGATCTATGGATCGCGAGGACGCGCTTCAAGACACGACGATGGCCACCTCTTTGGACGTGACAAACCTAACTACGCTTGGGCCGAATACCGCAGACGGACTCCGTTGGAGGTCCGCCATGATGCGGCCCGATACAGAGGCGTCGCACACCCGCTCTGCTTCACAGATGAAGTACTGGATCATGAATTCCCGGAGGGGTTCAAGCCCGTCAACATCGAATCATACGACGGCACAACCGATCCTGCAGTATGGATCGAAGATTTCATTCTCCACATCCACATGGCCTGAGGAAACGACCTCCACGACATCAAATATCTCCCACTAAAACTCAAAGGACCAGCTCGGCACTGGTTAAATAGCCTGCCCGAGAACTCCATCGGCAACTGGGAGGACTTGGAAGAGGCTTTCCTCGACAACTACCAAGGAACGTACGTCCGGACACCAGACGCTGATGACCTAAGTCATATAGTTCAACAACCTGGAGAATCAGCCAGAAAATTCTGGACTAGGTTCCTATCGAAAAAGAACTAGATCGTCGACTGTCCGGACGCTGAAGCCCTAGCGGCCTTTAAGCATAGCATCCGGGACGAATGGCTTGCCGTCACCTCGGCCAGGAAAATCCGAGATCCATGGCAGCCCTCACGGCACTTATGAGTCGCTTTTGTGCGGGAGAGGATAGTTGGCTGGCTCGCAGTACCAACACAGCCAACGAAACAGGCCCCTCAGAAGCCAAAAACAGCAGACACAAACGCCGAAGCAATGGCGATAACGTCGATGACACTACCATTCATGCCGGATTCAGTGGCTCCAAGTCCGGCCAGCGAAAGAATCCCTATAAAACGAACGGCGGAGGACCATCCAGCTTGGACCGCATAGTCGACCGCTCGTGCCAGATACATGGCACCCCAGACAAACCGTCCATCCATACCAACAGAGATTGCCGGGTATTCAAGCAAGCCAGCAAGGTAAATAGCGTAAACAAGGAAGGGAAATTGCAGAGCGAGGACGAAGACGAGGAGCCCCGGCAGCTGAACACCAGGGGGCAGAAGAAATTCCCGCCTCAAGTCAAAACGGTGAACATGATATACGCCACACACATCCCCAAAAGGGAGCGCAAGCGCGCACTCAGGGACGTTTATGCGGTAGAGTCAGTCGCCCCAAAATTTAACCCATGGTCGTCAGTCCCGATCACCTTTGACCGCCAAGACCATCCAACCAGCATCAGCCATGGCGGTTCAGCCGCACTAGTCCTCAACCCAATCATCGATGGATTTCACCTGACACGAGTCCTAATGGATGGTGGTAGCAGCCTCAACCTGCTCTATCAGGATATAGTACGTAAAATGCGCATCGACCCCTCACGGGTCAAGCCCATGAAGACTACCTTTAAAGGAGTCATACCAGGCGTAGAGGCCCATTGTATGGGCTCAATAACGCTGGAAGTTGTATTCGGTTCTCCGGATAACTTCCAAAGCGAAGAACTAATCTTTGATATCGTCCCATTTCGCAGCGGCTACCACGCCCTACTTCGATAGACCACATTAGCTAGATTCAATGCGGTGCCACATTACGCTTATCTCAAGCTCAAAATGCCCGGTCCACGTGGCATCATTACAATAAATGGAAACACGGAATGCTCCCTCCGAACAGAGGAACACACTGCCTCCCTAGCAGCAGAAGTACAGAGCGGCCTTCTCAAGCAGCATTATAATGTGGCTGCCGAGCCCCTGGAAATTATCAAGAGGGTCTGGACCACACTACAGCAGGATAGCTCGGCTCTTTAGGAGCCGAATTAGCAATTTGGCCTCCGTCCCAGCCCCGAGGAGGCAATGGCATTAATACCATGCGTATATAAATTACGCACTCAAAACCCCATGGGAATTGACGGAGGCATAACTTGTTCGCGATCCACTGTACGGCTCGACCGACCCTGGGATTCGCACGCTTTTACTTTTTCTTTTCTGTGGGTTTTTCTTCTCTTTTTGAAGGTCTATACGGACAACCCGCTTGCAGAACACACCAAGGAGGCAAGGAGCTCCGTCTTACAAGGGAATCCCCAGGTGATCTCTGTTAAACGATTGCCATACTCGCTTTTTATACCCGCACTTAGCTCGCCCTTGGTCATATCATGTTAAATAGCCCTACATGCTTTTCGCATCGCTTGTAGAAAGCACGCCTTGATATTGAATACACGGTAGCGTTAGCCTATTATTTCATTTTTCCGTTTACTCACCTCAGTATTAATTACCCACCGCAAACGTACACCATGGTGCGTATTACTACGCCAGGGGCTTCATTATACCCAACACCACGGCAATAAAAAGTCTGAACACTTTCATAGTATAGTTCGGCAGCCCAAATTTATAGCATTATATGCATCGGCTCCGAATCATGTCTTTGGTCAATAGTTGGGTTTCCCATCTCCTGTGCTTACTACCTTACGTTCTGCTATATCGGCTAGGGTAGTAAAGGGAGAACTACTGTGATTGTGTCCCGGTTCTTCCCGACGAGCACCTCAGTAGAGAAAGCCGAAAACTGATTGTCATGATGCGACGAGAACCGGTCAACTGTTCGAGAGGTTACAAATCGTTGGAGATTTTTCCGCTTCTTGCGAAGAATCGGTTCCCCCGATTAGGCGTGCATAGTGCTCCTAGTTCGGTCTTCCGAATACCAAGGGCTTCGCCAACTTTCCTATTTGTCAAACTCCTATGGCTAAGTGAGGGCGGTAAAGGCCGCATAATCTGATTGCCTTGTTCGTTACGCTAAACACCTCCTTTAAGGACCAGAATGTGGAGTAAAGAGTTTTTAGATTTATCCCAAAAAACCCCGTACTATCTACGTGGGGGCAGAAGCCGACGACTGGTCAACCCTCAGAGTTAATAAACGGCCGCACATAAGGTAAATTTTAATCATAAGCACTATATTACATCACACCATTGTTCCATATAACAGGGCAAGGTAATACACATGTTCTCATGGGAATATGATATCCTTTGAACATTGCTCCTTGCCCTCCGGCGGCCCCTCTAGGACACCATCAAAATAGTGCTCGGGCCGACGATGCTCCTTGCCCTCCGGCGGCCCCTCGGTCATTAGCTTCTTGGCATCTAACTTCGCCCAATGTGTCTTGACGCAGGCAAACGCCATACGAGCACCTTCAATACAGACTGACCGCTTCACGGTTTCGAGCAGCAGACAGGCACTTACAAGCCGCTGAACAAGCCCGAAGTAGCTGCTGGGTATAGGCTCGGTAGGCCACAGCCAGACTATTAGGTCCTTCATGGCTAGCTCTGTCGTCTTGTGCAGCTCGACCAACTGCTTCAGCTGGTCGCTGAAGGGCACCGGATGTTCGGGTCCATGATATTGGGACCAGAACAACTTCTTCATAGACATCCCCTCTTCGGCTCTATAATGCTCGGCAGCATCTGATATACTGCGCGGTAGATCCGTAAACACCCCTGGAAAACCCAAATCCGGATAAGTACAAGGAACGTTTCTTTTACATACTTGCTTTGCATGGCGAAAGACTCACCCGCCGCAATGTTCTTGGCCGCCTGAATCTCCTGGAGGGTGTTCTGGGCTTCGGCTCATGCGTCCTGTGCACTATGACGGGCCTTCTACAGTTCATACTCTTGCACCTTACAATTGCGCTGCAAGAACTCAAATCTCTCGATCACACCTTGGTGCTACTGCTGCGCCTCGTCAACCCGGGCCTCGTGCTTCTCGCATGAGGCGCGTTCCTTGGCCGCTTTATCCTCGTCCTCGGCTAACGCCTTCTTGAGGGCGGCCAACTCGGTCGTGGCCCCTAATAAAGATTATGACACTTTAGTCCGGACGGACTATTCATTTTTTCTTAAAATATACCCGCAGGTCACTGCATACCTTGGCTATCCTCCAGCTGCTTTTTCACGAGGACAAGTTCCTCATCGGCCCGCTTCAGTTTCCGCTTTAGTTTGGAAACCTCCGCAGCTGTGCAGTGGCAGCCTACAGCGATACCTGCTTATTCACAAAAGAAAATTTATGTTAGACTCCTGCGATATTTTTCCTTGATCCTCTGTTTGGCTCTTTCCTAGCGAACACCAAACAGAGCATTAGGGGCTACTGACTATACTGTGACATTCTTCCTACAAATGCATTACTTACCTCAACGCCTGATAGAAAGCTAGTGCAGGCTTCGGTCAGTCCATTTTTGATGAACTAAACCTTCTCTATTACCGTGCCCATAAGAGCATGGTGTTCATCCACAATAGAGGCGCCTCGTAGCGCCTCCAACAGATTGTTCGGTGCCTCTGGTTGCACAGAGGTCACCGATGGGACTGACACACTCCCTTCTTTTGGGGAATGCCGTTCACCGAACTCTGGAGCCGCATGGGTCTCCGGAGTAGTGTCCTTCTCAGGACCAACGGGAACTCGGCCCCCGTCATCAGTCCCCACTAGGGATTTTCCCCCATGTGTCCGGCGACAGAGGAATCATCCTGGGGCGCCACCCGGACGATCTCCGGAACCTCCCCCTGGTCGGGGAAGGTCTTTTGCGACACCACCTCTTCGTCACCCTTGGGGGAGACAGAATGAGCAGGCGGCGGAGACATGCTAGCCATCTCCTTTGAGTCCAGCGATTCCTCTGTCGAGGATCGCGGGGAGTCATCATGTCCCTGACTGCTATGAAAAAGTTTAAGGCACATCAATACTACAAACAAGAAAGGCTAGTCGTTCTCGGATTCTAGTAATTACGAGGCGGCCCGTGGCTTGGTCCGGCGAGGTCTCTCCGGGCTGCTATCAACATCCCACACGGAGTTATACGCGTGGGAGCCTCTCCCCCTCTTGGGTGCCTCCTCCTCCAAACTCGTGGAGGCCTCCCTTTTCTTCCTCCCTCCCGCAGGAGGGGATTCACCTCCCTCCTCGTCGCCATCGTTGGCGGCTGAGGGGTCTGTCTAATCGTCAGATGAGACGACCAAGGTGTTCCTTCGACGAAGCCCACTCTTGGTCCCCTTGGCCATGGTTTTGACCTTCTTCTCCGGCACGTCGTAAGGCGCCGAAAATAGCATCTTCGTAAGGAGCGGGGTTCCCTCGCCTTCGGGCAGCGGCGCCGGACTATTAATCGGTCTTGCTAGGTCGACTCAGGCCTGAAAAAGAAATTGGTGAGAAGGCTTAGTATCCTTCCTCGAAGTATGTCCTTAAAGATTATACCTTGATGGCTTACCGAATTAGCCTGACGCTTGAAGTTGAGCCCACGATCTTTGGTCGAGGGTGGAGGTGTCTCGCTGCCCTTGAAGAGCACCCTCTAGATGTCTTCGTGTGTCATGCCGAAGAGCCTTAGCAGCGTCTGGTGCTTGGCCGAATCGAACTCCCACAAATAACAGGTCCAGCGTTGACAGGGAAGGATCCGGCGTACAAGCATGACCTGGATCACATCCACGAGCTTGATCTTCCGGGTTATCATATTCTAGAGGCAAGTTTGGAGCCCCGTGATCTCTCCAAAGATCCCCAGGTCAGGCCCTTCTCTTGCCAGGAGGTAAGCCGCATCGGGGCTCCAGATCGGAATTCAGGAGCCGCCACCCAGTTGGCGTCACGTTGCTCGGTGATGTAGAAACACCCCGATTTCCATCCCTTCACTGTCTCCACAAAAGAGCCTTCGACCCAGGTGATATTGGGCATTTTGCCCACCATGGTACCTCCACACTCGGCCTGTTGGCCGCGCACCACCTTGGGCTTTACATTGCCATCCCTTCACACGAATGAGGGAAAGTTAAACTTGGGCGCTAGTTCTCGAGGATGAAAGGACTGAAGATGAAGAAGGGTGAGGGTAAAGGGAGAGTGTCCTTATCCCTTTATAAAGGCCGTGAATATCAAGCGCCTCCCCACTCATCCAAAAAACTCGCCTATTCCCAAGGGCTGCATAAACATCATGATTTGGTTACCCATGCCCGCATTGATGAGAATCCCGTGATAAGGGGACATGATCTCTGCTTTGACAGGCCGTGCCAATAGCAACCGCGTCTCAGAACGTTTAGCGGCAGACAAAGAGCAGTTCAAGGTTGTGACCGGACAGACGTAATGTCGTGTTGTGAAGAGCTATCAGCGGACGGAACTCGTGTGAAAATATATATATATTCTCTCTGCGGTTGTGTGTGGTATATGGCAGGTTTGGATACTATTATCGCATCTGAATACTATCTTGGAGTTTAGAGAAAGGGGAACCCGCCTTGCAATGCCGAAGACAAATCTGCGCACCGGACTCCTCGTCATTGAAGCCAGGTTCGGGGGCTACTGAGGGAGTCCTGGACTAAGGGGTCCTCGGACATCCGGCCTGTTATCTATGGGCCGGACTGATGGGATGTGAAGACATTAAGACCGAAGACTACACCATGTCCGGATTGGACTCTACTTGGCGTGGAAGGCAAGCTTGGCGACCGAAGATTCCTTTTTATGTAACCAACTCCATGTAAACCCTAGATCTCCTCGGTGTCTATATAAACCGAAGGGGATAGTCCGGAAAGGACACCACATATGCTAATTACCATATTCATAGGCTAGACTTCTAGGGTTTAGCCATTACAATCTCGTGGTAGATCAACTCTTGTAATACTCATATTCATCAAGATCAATCAAGCAGGAAGTAGGGTATTACCTCCATAGAGAGGGCCCGAACCTGGGTAAACATCGTGTCCCCTGTCTCCTGTTACCATCGATCCTAGACGCACAGTTCGGGACCCCTACCCGAGATCCGCCGGTTTTGACACCGACACCGGCCTTCTCCTTGTTTTCCCCCACGGCTGGGTCTCCTCATCCCTGGCACTGCTTTGTTACAAGCAGCTCTGTAGGACTGGCACATCATGTGTGGCAAAAATACTTCATGCATTGTTCTAATTGACCACGAAATTCCTTGGTACATAACACGTGGCAAAAATACTTCCGGTACTGATTTTAACTAAGTCCCCCATAGAGTGCATTGCCACTAAGAGCTTTGTACCAGGGAGTGAGGGTATGCATATATTATAATTATAGTACAGATTTTATCTTTTAGCTAGATGTGTACACATAGGCCTTTATTAAGTGCATTTCAAATAAACCTGGGCATTTAATGATTATCGGTTTATGTGTGCAAGATACAAGAAGAAGATCAATGATCTTGTTAAGGAGCATGTTGAGAGTGCAAATCTGATCTCTTGATGCCAATGTCTTTAGTTCATAATTGAGGAGGAAGACGGCGAGGGCATGAGGAGGGGGTCATCGCCGGGGGACACCATGTCGGCTTGAGGTGGAGAGCCTAACTACCAGACGCTTATGACATGAGTGAAGGTGTTAATCGAGAATAGGGATTCTCAGTAGCATTGCACCGATACAGATATGTATATCATTTACCTGGATCATTATCCATGGTGTAGTCTGATGGTAATTTGTCTACTTACTATAGTTTGCAGATTCTTCCACAAGTTCATTTAATGCTTTCAGACTTAAAGTTTTGGGGATAGTATGGAAGTTGTAATCTCTATGTTATTCTTAATTTCGTTTATCATCACCTTAGGCTACTCAAACTGTCGGCCATGCTTTTTGATTAAACAATTCTTGACTGATTAAATCCATTTGATAGATGCAAGTGCAATGCAAGTGTTGAATTGTGCTTATGAACAGCATGCGCATTTGGAGAATGTATTCGAACTATGACCCAAGCAGTCGTACAAGTGGATCTGCACATATTATTATCAAGGTATTGACTCATCTTTTAATTTTCTTTGCCACTTTAAAATAATTGGATTTCTTTGGTTTTATCTATCATGTGAGCATTTTGATTTCTCTTTTCTAGAATATTGAAAAGATAACTGGAAAATTTTACAGAAGATTAACCAGGCAGGAGGAGAGGGAAGAAGGGAGAAAAAGAAAGGAAATACATATTAAGTTTATTGATTAAAGAGTTATAGAAACACACCTGCTTAACTATATGTAAAGGTCTCTCTATATATTTGGTAGCAATATAGGTGTAATGGTAGTAATAATAGAGACGATGTACTGTGCTATCTATTAGCGAGCAAGCGTTTGAATTGTTGTTGATGTGCATTGTACATGGGCTTGGCCATTGGGATCGTGAGATGAGATTGACCGACTAAATGCTTGTTTATTTGTTTTGTTCTTAATTTAACATTGTGGCAGGTTGCGAGCCAAATGCGCTATCGATGGCGATGTCGAGTTTGGATTGGGAAGGCGAAGATGAGAACATAGTTGGGGACGATGAAGGTATAAAATCAACAATATTGTCTGATGTGCGCAAGGATCCTAATGGTATATGCTTGACGTGGTTGGTGCTAAACTACTAAGATATGCGTTGGCGCGAGGTGGGGGCCAGCACGTGCGCGAGGTGCCTCACCCAAGAAACCGTTGGGGCTAGGTATGGGCGGCAGCCACTGTCCCTGTTATTGCCTGCAGGGTTGGTCCGCCCCTCTTCCCATAGGTCGACGCCGGTCGGTGTGCTCTTGGTTTCTAGAGAAGTACATGCGACCAGGAGGGCACGTATGGGTGTGTACATGGAAACGACCATGATCATGCTCGATTTTCTTCGAGCAGGAGGACTATGCATTAATTCCATCGCCATCTATGAGACCTCCCTCTTCAAGGATGCACAACATCCAAACATGGTCAGTGTCGGTGTTAAAACCGGCGGATCTCGGGTAGGGGGTTCCGAACTATGCGTCTAAGGCGGATGGTAATAGGAGGCGGGAGACACGATGTTTACCCAGGTTCGGGCCCTCTCGATGGAGGTAATACCCTACTTCCTTCTTGATTGATCTTAATGATATGAGTATTACAAGAGTTGATCTACCACGAGATCGGAGAGGCTAAACCCTAGAAGCTAGCCTATGGTATGATTGTTGTTGTTGTGCTACGGACTAAAACCCTCCGGTTTATATAGAGATTGGAGGGGCTAGGGTTACATGAAGTCGGTTACAAGGGAGGAGATCTACATATCCGAACGGCCAAGCTTGCCTTCCACGCAAAGGAGAGTCCCACCTGGACACGGGAAAAAGTCTTCAATCTTGTATCTTCATAATCCAATGGTCCGGCCAAGGGATATAGTCCGGCTGTCCGAGGACCCCCTAATCCAGGACTCCCTCAGTCAGTACCACCACCCTCTTGTCTTCCTCTTCCTCCATGCATGGAGCTCGCCGTTAGTGTTAGGATTTAGGGTGCCTTTGGTCCCTCTTGTATGGGTGGATAGGCTAATGTGTTTTGTTCTTTCTTTCTTTGTTGCCATGTAGGTTGCAGGACGAGGTGCACACCTGCACCATGAGATGTGCATATGCGGACTCATCCCAGAGACCCGAACTTCAAGAACCGCCACATACACGTAGTCAAGGTCAGGTGCTATAAGAAAAAATAACTGCTTTTATTTGATTTTCTTTGGCTTGTTTATCAATTGTCTCTTATTGTTTCCCGACATTACCTTAGTTTGGCCCTCAAATACTCATGTACTTTGGTTGTAGCAACTTCCAATGAATTTAAGAGATGATCGTGGTCTTTGCTTCTTTGAAATAGTTTTCAATTGAAGAACTTCAATTTTGGTAGCCTACTATTCATAATGTACTATCGCTTTTGAAGCAAACACATAATCTGGTTGGTATATCACAACAGTTAATTGCAGAAGCTTTATGTCTGCAGAATCTTGACCATTATGCAACATGGTTATCCATTTGCTAACTCTACTTCCTATGATAGAAATGTTCTTCCTGCAACTGAGAAAATGGGTACTAATTTAGCCTTGTATAAATGTGATTCTATTATTGTATACACTGGAGCACTTCACATTAAATTTCTATCCCAGCCAGAGTGACAGTCAGTTTGTGCACTGGATGAGTTAGCCGCAGCCGCCGTGCAGCTCACTGGTTATGTGCTCACTTGGATGATATAATTAATAATATCATTTGAGCTCTAGGTGTAGATTAATTTTTTCCTAATTAGAAGGCAAATGATTAGTCAAACATAGTTGGTGTTCATCGATACTGTACATATCTGATTGTATTAGTGTCAATTCTTCGGTATCCTGCAGGGAAGAACTCCTCGTCAAGCGCCTCATGCGGAGAGGATTTGAGAAGTTAGGTTTTCCTCAAGAAGGAGCTTCTAACCAGAATAAACATTCTATCCCAAAGATCCAACTCATATGGTGACCAACAATGTACTATTTGATGATCTCCCATTCCCTGTGAGCAACTTAACAGAGGTATACACACTGTATAGAAAGTTAGGAGCTCCATTCATTTTGATTGGTCGGTAAATTGTAAGGTTGGTGGCTATTGTTCATGAAGTGTTTCCGCCACGCAGTCGAGTCCAAATCCTCCGTTTGGAGCTACAGCAAGTTGCCTCCTTCGGTTAGGTCGCCCCCTATTTTTCATGGTGGATGAGTGACGGTGTCCTGGACTAGGGGGTACTCACCACGTCATCTCCCAATCTATTAGATTGGGCCGAGGCCCCCATGGGCATATACTCATGGGCCAGTTCGGACAGCTGCCGCATACAAGGAATATTCCACAAAGACTTGGCGATCAAGACAAGGACTTCTCCCCACCGGCGTATTCGGCTAGGACTCTTGTTAACCTAGGCCTTCGGTGCATTATATAAACCAGGGCCAGGCTAGTCGATAGATCATATACAACTCCATATACACAACAACAATCATACCATAGGCTAGCTTCTAGGGTTTAGCCTCCTTGATCTCGTGGTAGATCTACTCTTGTACTACCCATATCATCAATATTAATCAAGCAAGACGTAGGGTTTTACCTCCATCAAGAGGGCCCGAACCTGGGTAAAACATCGTGTTCCCTGCCTCCTGTTACCATCCGGCCTAGACGCACAGTTCGGGACCCCCTACCCAAGATCCGCCGGTTTTGACATCGACAATGAGATTGGATGGTGGGGGACAATACCTACTCTGGAGTCACTAGGTCCAAGTGTGGCAAAGTTAGGTCCAGGTAATTGTATTGTACTAATAATCAGTGTTCCATTTTACGATAGTAGATATATTACGTTGGTACATAAGTTTTTGCAATTATATGTTATAGTTGGTATTGTTTGTGTATGTGCGTAGTTAGAGAAGGAAATATGTTTCATGGAGGAGAGAGTGCAGCTTTGGGAAGAGGCCTTGAATACTTCTGAAAGAATGATCAGCTCAAAGTCTACAAAAACATTAGAAATGGCATGCTTGGTCCAGACTACACCAGTTCGTTGGCTTGCTTCACACTATCTTTCGCCGTTCTATATTCGTGAAGATCTAATATTTAGTGTTAATTTTTCCTATGCTAAATTTTCAGTTCGTTGGCTTGCTTCACACCTTCCATGCTTGGTCTGCACACATTATAAGCTCTCCTATGCTAAATTTTCAGTCATTATGCAGGTAAAGACATATGAGAGGCGAAAAATACCAAATGATTCCACATATTGGTTATTGTGCCTTTTCTGGCCCAATTCCATGTTTCAAGCCTTCTATCCGGAATGCTCTAATCATACTGGACCGACATTGCTGACATGGCACTGGTTTTAGGGTTTTATGTCAGCTGATACAGAGGGATTACTTGTATCATTTTGCAATTTTGCATTTCATGTATATTACTGAAATAATGCATGCATGTTTTTTCTTCTTCTTTTGAAAAAGGGTCATGTCCAGGAAAAGAGCATAATCCTCCTATAAATATTGAGGTTCATATTTCTAAATTTATTTTCTCAATACAAACTTAGAGCCTGGCATACAAACCAAAAGCATGTTTATATCAAGATGCGGTGGATTCCCGGCCTGAAGTGATGTTTTCCAGTTTGATTGATTTTATTTCTAGCCAAATTACAAATGGACTCAATCTCTCTCAAAGCTGCAATCAGGAGTTCTTGACAATGGTTAGATTGACTTTTATTTATTTTGCTAGGCTATGAGGTCTGATTGTGCTTGCAGATTGGAATTGTTGGAAGCCTTAGCCTTCCTGATCTAGCTAATGAAGATGTATGTTTCAGACAATTAACATTCAAGCATTAGCATACTTATACCCCAGGTGCAACACACGGGCTGATTAGTTCTTTGTGCGAATGCTAGTAGCGCTTTGGGATTTCACGTGCGGTAATCTTCACCTAGCATCATGGAGTGCTAGTGAATTATTCCAAACAGCAATCAGATTGCGTAAATTGTGTTGCAGCTTGTCGTAGTATTGAAACTCCAATTTGATTCTTGCCACGAGTAGTACTAGCCGCGCCTGCCTCGGGACTTGTTGATGCATATGTAAAACCACAATGAAACTCGGCGGCTTGCATGACCTGCGCGCGTATAGTGGTTGGAGAAGAATTCCTGTCGAACTCGGCGACACGCGATAGCAGCAGTAAAAATCAATCTCCTATCCGTATTCGACGGCTCATGTAGCATCGGCGGCACACAAAGCACCAAACCCTAATCCCTTGTTCCATCTCGTATACGCCGTTCCGACTGTTAGTCAATGACGTAGATCCTTCCATGCCAGCAGCAGAAAACTTTGCAGTGAACATGTGGAATCTATTGTTGATGTGAAGCTTTCAATGCCGGCTCTTCATCATCCGGATGATCACGAACTTTCTCAATCCCTGAAGAAGTCCCTTCAAGAACTCATCACCACCGTCCGCGAGCCCCACGGTGGGCGCCAACTGTCATGGAATTTTCACGGCAGATGTCCTCGTTGAAAGGACTTAGTCGTGAGGCCAACGCATCTATGTGGTAGCATGAGAGGGGTTGAGTGGAACGAGAGACGTGAGGTTTTACCCAGGTTCGGACCCTCACGGTGGAGATAAAAGCCTACATCCTGCTTCGTTGATATTGATGATGATGATCACGATTACAAAGGAGCTCTATCTCGAGAGCTATTGAGTTGTCTGTCTATGTCCAACTCGTGGAACTTGTCAATCTTGTCCCCTTTGGGGAGCCCTGCCCCTCCTTATATATGTTGAAGGGGCAGCTTACATGACTAGTCCTATTAGGATTAGGATTACTCTATTACAAGTGGAGTCCTAGTCTTACTTCCTTTGTAAGGGAATATCCCTTTGCCTTTTCTCTTAAACCGACCCACCATAATACGAGCCGGCCTTCCATGAACCGCCCATTGGGCCACTGGGTCTTGTCGCTCCTCTGACCCGCCTGCCGAGTTACCAATGAGTCACCAGGCCCAGCCAGGTCATCAGTGAGTGTAGAGATCCGAGTGGTTCACTTCGTGAGTCATCAAGTTAGGGCGGGTTACTAGTGAGTCGCCGAATCCGGCCGGGTCATACTTCCGGCTGGGTCATACCACGGGCTATATCCCCGACACAATAGGTTCCTCGTTCATGTACTTGTCTCCCAGCTCTACTCAAAGCAAGAACACAGGCAATGGAACATCAATCAATCACGGTGCAATGCACAAGCAACATGATGCAATACATGGCATGATATGCAAGATATGATATCCAATGCATATGCGTGCTCCAAAAGGGAAAGAATGATCAAGGCATCAACTAAGAAAACCAAGTATGCTGCTGGAAAGATGAGATGATTTTGGTTGAAATCGATATAAAGATCACCGGAATCGGATGCACGGTTTGCAAATGGCAAGCCAAACAAGAATGATGCAAATATGCGATTAATAGCATGATGGCACTTAGCATGCAACAAGAAACTAAGCTAATGCACTCCAACATAAGAACAAAGCATATGACAGTGATGTACAAGAGATGCTTGACAAAACATGAACACTGAGCTACAGCTAAATCACAGTAGAAAAGGTTCAAACAAGCATGGCAAAAGTGCAAAAGATATCAGCTTCACAGACTTTGTGAAAATATTAACATGTCAAAAACAACATCAGGAAGCACGGTTTAGAGCAAGCAAACAACATGCTACAGGAACATATAATAGCAAACAAAAGCATGGCATGATTCTACTAAAATCATAAAACAAAAGTCCCTTAGTGAACATGAGCCAAAAAGGCACATAAGATATGGTGGCACCCATGTAATCATAGCAAGTTTTATTAACAGTTTCAGACCTGGAAGAAAAATAGAGCATGGCATAAACAGATTCATGATAGCAACTTTGCAAGCTCATGCCACTCACCACAAAGCATTAAATGACAACATAAGCATACCAATAGTAAGATGACATGTCCCTGAAGCTTAACATGTCAAGACAAGTTCATAGGGTACATGCATCACTAGAAACAACCATGGCAATATTGATTAACATGTTAACAATCTGTCAGGAACATTTTATAGCAAAAGTAGAGCAAGAAAATGGCATTCTAGAGCACTCCTTAATTGCAAACAGGGGCACAAATGGATAGATCATAACCACGTGTTCAAAACATCCTTACTAATGTATCCCAAAATAAGCATGGATCTCACGGTAGCATCAAGTTTACATTGCATCAAAATAAAAGCAGGAAAAGGACTTGGCAAAATCCTAGGTCCGTGAAAATAGCAACATTGTGGACCCTACTTTGCATGCTTCTGCTAGTCACCACATAGATCACAAAAATACAAGACTTGCACCTCTGTAAAGATAACATGTTTTAGTTCAAAACACATGTAGACCTCATGCTCATATGATGCACACATCAAATGCAACAAAAATGACAAATCACCATGATCTGATAAGTACCAGCAGTCAACATTTTATAGCACTCTTGCAACAAATAAAATGGCATCATAATGGAAATTAAAATGCATGGAAATGCTTCTAACGTGAAGATCTCAGCGAGACGAACATTTTGACATATCATATACATGAATCGGAGCTACATGCACCAAGATAAGGCATGATGAAGTAGGCTTGAAAATATTACAGATATTCGGGACTTTGTGGAAAATTACCCTCCGAAAAAAAAGATCTAGGGTTTCGGGGCATTGTTCACGAGGACGGCAGGAGCTTCACCGGAGTTGGGTGTGGAGGAGGATGGAGTTGGTAGGGAGGTCGCCGGCGGTTCGGGGCCGCCGGATCCGGGCGGCGCCGGCCCGAATCTGGCTGGAGCTGCCGGCGAGGAGCGGCGCG
>NC_041392.1:332387779-332476697 GCF_002162155.2 Triticum dicoccoides | reverse complement strand
GCGGCGGCGCGGGAAGGAGTGGGCGGCTGCCGAAGCCGAGGCGTGGTGGCACGCGGCGGTGGCGCCGGGCGGGGCAGGGAGGCACGGGGAGGCGCGGGAGGAAGTGGCCGGGCGGGGCAGGGAGGCACGGGGAGGCGCGGGAGGAAGCGGTCGGGCGGCGCGGGCCGGCTTCGGGCCCTGGGGGCCGCGGCGGCGGAGGGCGGTGGAGGGCCACATGGTGGGCGGCCACTGGTCTAGGGTGGCGGCGCGTTTCGTCCGGCCCGGATGGATACGTCCGACGTGGAGAGGTGAGGAAAATTTAGGGTTTAGACACGGGAATGGACGGGGAGACACATTTATATAGGTAGGGGGAGTTTGGAGTGTCCAAATGAGGTGCGGGTTTCGCCCACACGATCATGATCCAACGACAGAGAACATGGAGATGGTTTAGATGGGTTATTGGGCTATTCTAGAGGGATGTTGGGCTGCAACACAAAAGAGGCTTTTGCGGTTACCCGGTTAACCGCTGGGGTATCAAATGACCTCCAAATGGAACGAAATTTGACAGGTGGTCTACCGGTGATGTACCAAGGCCTCTTGACAAATATCGGCCGATTCCGAGAATGTTTAACTCCCTCTCATGAAAAGAGACAAGAGCGGTGCGCCGGGTGCATGTGGGAGTGTCGGATTGCGAAAACGGACATCGGGAAAAATGCTCGGATGCATGAGACGAACACGAATGCAAAGGTGATGCACATGATGACATGATATGCATGACATGAACAAAATACAAAACGGAGATAAAACCCAACCACGAAGAGAATCTCATAACTTAAAGCCGAAAATGGCAAGAGTCGGAGTTACATATATGGAAAGTTACATCCGGGGTGTTACAGGCGTTGACAGACACGTCCGGCGGTGGGGTGGACATGTCCGGCGGTACGAGGAGGAGGGGAGCTAGGTTTTCGTCCGAAATATCAGGGGAAGAGGCCTTTATATAGATTTTGGGAGCTAGGAGAGGGCAATTGAGGTGCGGTTTTCGCCCACACGGTCGTGATCCAACGACGGAGAGCATGGAGGGAGTTTAGATGGGCTAGCGGGCTGTAATGAAGGGGTGCTGGGCTGCAAGGACAAAGGGGTCCGACTGTTAACGCGGTTAACCGTTGGGGCATCGAACGACCTCCAAATGGAACAAAATTTGACAGGCAGCCTACCAGTGATATACTAAGGCCACTCGACAAATCTCGGCCCATTCCGAGAATGTTTTTCTCCCGCTCATGAAACAAGATCTGGGAGGTGCGGCGGGTGCATGTGAGAGTGTCGGATGCCGAAACGGACAATAGAGATGTAACACCCACGATGCGGCTATATCTCCCACGTGTCGGAGCACGACATAGAGGCATAACCGCATTGTAGGCATGTCGCAAGAGGGGTAATCTTTACACATCCCATTTACTGAATAAGAAAGAGGTAGAGAGTTGGCTTACAATCTCCACTTCACACAATACATAAATATAGCATTACATCATTCAAAATACAATCAAGGTCCGACTACGGAACCAAAATAAAGACAACCCCAAATGCATAAGATCCCCGATCGCCCCAACTGGGCTCCACTACTGATCGCCTAGAAAGGAAACGTAGTAACGTCCTGGGTCCTCATCAAACTCCCACTTGAGTTCAGTCGCATCCCCTAGAATGGTATCATCGGCATCTGCATCTGGTTTTGGAAGTAATCTGTGAGTCATGGGGACTCGGCAATATCAAACCATCGCGATCAAGACTATTTAAGCTTATTGGTAGGCAAAGGTAGTGAGGTGGAGCTGCAACAAGCAGTAGCATATATGGTGGCTAAAATATGCAAATGAGAGCGAGAAGAGAAGGCAAAGCACGGTCGAGAAGCTACAAAGATCAAGAAGTGATCCTAGAACTACTTATGTTCAAGCATAACACGAGACCGTGTTCTCTTCCCGGACTCCAACGAAAAGAGACCATCACGGCTACACACGCGGTTGATTCATTTTAGTTAAGTTAAGTGTCAGGTTTTCTACAACCGGATATTAACAAATTCCTATCTTCCCATAACCGCGGGCACGGCTTTCGAAAGTTCAAAACCCTGCAGGGGTGTCCCAACTTAGCCCATCACAAGCTCTCACGGTCAATGAAGGATATTCCTTCTCCAAGGATGACCCGATCAGACTCGAAATCCCGGTTACAAGACATTTTGATAATGGTAAAACAAGACCAGCAAAGCTGCCAGATGTGCCGACAAATCCTGATAGGAGTCGCACGTATCTCTTTCTCAGGGCACACTGGATGAACACTATGTATAACTAAAACCAACCCTCAAGTTTCCCCGAGGTGGCGCTGCAAGTGGCTCTGTTTTGGACCAACACTCAGAGGAGAACTGGCCCCGGGGTTTAAAATAAAGATGACCCTTGAGTCCGCGGAACCCAAGGGAAAAGAGGCTTAGGTGGCAAATGGTAAAACCCAGATTGGGCCTTGCTGGAGGAGTTTTATTCAAGGCAAACTGTCAAGGGGTTCCCATTTTAACCCAACCGTGTAAGGAACGCAAAATCAAGGAACATAACACCGGTATGACGGAAAACTAAGCCGGCAATAGTGGAACAAAACACCAGGCATAAGGCCGAGCCTTCCATGCTTTTCCAAGTATATAGATGCATTAAAGTAAACAAGATATAATAATGATATCCCAACAATAATCATGTTCCAACAAGGAACAAACTCCAATCTTCACCTGCAACTAGCAACAATGGTTTGCTAGGACAAGGTGGGTTAGAGGTTTGATATGGCAATATGGGAGGCATGATATAGCAAGTGGTAGGTATCGCGGCATAGGCATAGCAATAGAGCGAGCAACTAGCAAGCAAAGATAGAAGTGATTTCGAGGGTATGGTCATCTTGCTTGCAAAAGTTCTCTGAGTTGGTCCTCATAAGCATACTCAATGGGTTTCTCGATCACGTACTCGTCTCCCGGCTCTACTCAAGTCAAGAACACAAGCAAGGGAAACACAATCAACCACGGTGCAATGTGCAAGTAACATGATGCAAAACATGGCATGATATGCGGGATGCCATATGCAATGCATATGCGTGCTCCGGAAGGAAAAGACTTAACCAGGCCTCAACTTGGCAAACCAAGAGCGCCACTGGAAATATGAGTTGATTTCGGTTGAAATCGATATAAAGATCTCCCGAATCGGATGGACGGTTTGCAAATGGCGAGCAAAACAATAATGGCACTATTCTGCGATTAACACCACGATGCCATATAAAATGTAACAATAAACTAAGCTACTGCACTCTAGCATAGCAAAAAAGCACATGGCAGTGATCTACTCAAGATGCTTGACAAAAGATGAACACTGAGCTAAAGCTATAAACCAGTAGAGCATGACTAAAACAGCATGGCAATAATGCAAAAGATAACAGTTTTAAAGGCAGTGAAAATGCTAGACATAGCAGAAACAGATGCAACATGGCATCTTTACAAGCTTGATTAACTCACTACAAGGCATGTAATGGCATAGAACAAAATCTAGCATGAAGTAGACATGAAAATGAAGCTATCCACGTGCAAAGCAACCTCATGGCATGATTGAATTAAATCACACGAAAATGGCAAAACAAATTCATGATGTAAAATGACATGTTTATGAACTTGCTCAAATGCAGAAACTAATGCCACCACGGGATTGGTGGGATTTTTCTACCCCAAAAACATATATAATATGTTGGGGTTGCTGCGGAAAAATCATCACAAGTGCAATAAGTTAAAAACTGCCCTAAATGGAATAAGACAGAAATGGCACTTCCTTGTTTGGAACCGTCCAGAAATGGACTTGCCCGAAATGGATTGTTGCATATTTCCAGAAATGGAAATTTGCTGGAAAAAAATATAAAGAAAAGGGACAAGGGCTGTATGTATGGCAGGTGGGGCCACCCTGTCATACTCAGACTTGCTAGCAAAAACAATGGTGATTTAAACTGCGCCCGCGGGGATCGAACCTGGGTCTCCCCGGTGTGGGCATGCATGGTCAACTACTGTGCTATAGAGTGTGTGTGTGTTGAGATGGGTGCCTGGCTCCTTTTGAACCAGAACAAGAAGGCCGAGCCTTTGGCCATGGTTGCCCAATGCTGGAGGCGAGCGACGAACTAGGAGGCGTGGCTCACTGAGTAGAGCAGCAGCGGGCGTGCGGGAACATGTGGGAACTCCAGCGAGCGAGTGGAGGCGGCTCGCGAATGATCGGACACTCGAGCACGAGCTCGCGCTCCGCTCGGGGCCATGGAGAGGCATGCAAGGGAGAAAACACACGGCAGCTGCGGCAAGGCACTGCGGGGGTGCGTACGCGCAGCGAGGCACAACAGGGATCCGAGCGAGGATGCGTGGGGTTGACAAGCTACAACAGCATCTTCACTAACAGTTCAGACTACACTGGAGCATCGAGACCACGGGAGAGGCATAAAAAAACGACGCCTACGGTGAACTAGAGGGCGCGAGAAGTAGCAGACGGAGGGGTTTACCTAGCTCACCTAGGACACGGCGAGGTCAACGGAGACGAGCCAGCGGCAATGCGGTCGACCTCTGTACCTCGGCGCG
This sequence comes from Triticum dicoccoides, assembly GCF_002162155.2. NCBI lineage: Eukaryota > Viridiplantae > Streptophyta > Magnoliopsida > Poales > Poaceae > Triticum > Triticum dicoccoides. Next base: position 332,472,097 of record NC_041392.1, on the reverse strand, counting down.
AGCTCTGGTTGCGAAGAAGATGGGAGCAACGGAGGAAGCCGGGCGCGGACTTGATGACTCCCTCGACGATGTAACAGACGCCGAGGACGACGGGGAAGGAGACGGACTTGAAGAAGGCGGCTGGAGGAGACCGGAGGGACGGCGACAACGATGAGCGTGCTCTCAGCCACACTTGGGGCTCACGGGGAAGGAGAAAAGAGAGAAGGGGAAGACCCCTGGGTGGCGGCGGCAAAGGGGAAACCCTAGAAGAGTAGGTGTGGACGCCGAGGGGGGGTTCTTATAGGGATGCGGGCACGGCAGGCTCAGCCATCGTGGCCATGGCGGACGACGTGTAAAGCAGGGGAGGTGATGTGGAAGAAAAGGGGGGTGAGCGCTACAGCCTCCCTGCTGACCGGTGGGCCCTGCGCTGCCACGCGGGACGAGTGCAAATGAGGGTTGGGTCGGCTCGAGTGAGAAAGGAACCGGGGTTATTTGCAGGCTGCCGCTGGGCTACTGCTACTGTGTGGGCTGGGATGCAGGTGAGGGAGAGGCCAAAGTGGTGCGTTGTGGATGCTGCTTGACGGTGTCCCGGACTAGGGGGTACTCACCACGTCGTCTCCCGGTCAGTTAGATTGGGCCGAGGACCCCCATGGCCGTATACTCATGGGTCAGTTCGGACAGGTGCCGCATACAAGGAAGATTCCACAAGACTTGGTGGTCAAGACGAGGACTCCTCCCCCACCGACGTATTCGGCTAGGACTCTTGTTATCCTAGGCCTATGGTGCATTATATAAACCAGGGGCCAAACTAGTCGATAGAGAGACAAACAATCATAGCATAGGCTAGCTTCTAGGGTTTTTCCTCTATGATCTCGTGGTAGATCAACTCTTGTAATACTCATATCATCAAGATCAATCAAGTAGGGCGTAGGGTATTACCTCCATTAAGAGGGCCCGAACCTGGGTAAACATTGTGTCCCCCGCCTCCTGTTACCATCCGCCTTAGACGCACAGTTCGGGACCCCCTACCCGAGATCCGCCGGTTTTGATACCGACATTGGTGCTTTCATTGAGAGTTCCGCTGTGTGATCGGCAAAAGGATCGATGGCTCGTCTACAGGTCAACTGCGATGTCGGCATCTTCATCGCCGGCTTGACCGAGTACGGTGCTCCATCTCCGATCGTCATGTTCGTATGAGGGCCTTCATCAACATCAACTCCGATCTCTATCAACATCATGGAGGAATCATTCATGGAGCTCGGGGGCTCAACGTCAACATTGCCCTCGGGCGACCGTGCTGTTTTTCCGAACAATGAACTTGTATCCGCTGCCACCACCTCTTAGAGCATCGCTTTGACGATCCCTTTGGTGGAATTGTGCGGAATTAATTCTACGACAACCATGCAAAATTTCGTTGAGTTTCGATCAAGGAATCTCCGGCAATCTACGATATACCGGAGCCCTGTCAAATCTGGACGGGAATCTGGACGAGTTTAGGGCGTGGTCTCCAGCACCTATCTCGGACGTCGTTTGGAAGGTCCAACCGTTGATCAGCTGCGGAATTCCTATATCTAACACCCCGCAAAATTTCAGCTCGATCCGACCATCCAAACTCAGGGTACCTTCCGATTAGTGCATCACTTTTCAGGTCTGTTTTCTGCGCGAATACGGATCCGACCCGAATTCATGTTTCTTTATGAACGTGATATGGGACAACCTTCTTAAAGGAATTTTCTCGTAGGGTATTGTGCGTTGTTTTTAAACATGTGCCCATAAAATTTTAAGCCTCCTCTGAGGTAATCTTCACTGTGATGCTGGTGTCAAACCATTCCGGCAATACTGCTCCACGGCTACCGATCTGCGCTAGACACGTCGTCGCCTTTTGAGCCGAGCTCAACTTCTTCGGATCATCATCTCGGCGAGCGAACAAGAGTTCGCAATCACTAAGGATAAATCATCACCAACATCGCCGCCCCACTGAATACACGGAGCGGGAACACAGGCATCGCCGCATGGTCACTTCATCAAACCAGCATTGACCACGTCACAAGTTACGACCTACGTCGGCATGGCCGCACTGTTGCTTCTTCAAGCGGATGTCCATCACGCTGAACTGCTTCAACACCTCGGCTGACACGGCAGCTGCAACGTCTCCTCACCGACCTGCTCCGTCTCCTCGGCTAGACCGAGGGCTTCACCATCTCTTCATCAACTTACTTCGGAGTCTTCGGCGTCACCAGTCGACCAGCTTCATCACATTAGCTGGACCACAGGCTTTTCCTCGGCGAGCCAACCTTTGCTAGCATCGCCATGCCACCGCTTCATCACCCATCAGGCAATGGGTGTGCGAATCGAGCCCCAATTTTGGGAGTAACCTTTCTCCAGATTGCTACAACAGATAAACCAGGTGTTATTAATCCTAGTATTTTTTTTCTTGCTTGGGTTTATTTTTCCCAAGAAATTATTACTCTGGTTTTTTTTGATCATCTATTCACAGGTCTATCAAATGGTGGCCGCATTAACAACACCCGCATGGTGGTTCGGTCAGTTTTCATATGCAGTTCGGCGAATGCTGCATTTAGAACTCCGACCGGCCTGCAAATTCAGGCTTGGCCACGCCTTCACCGCGTCACGCCGACGCCCTGCATCGACATGACTTCAACGCCAGGCCACATCTCTTTCAATAAATTATTTTTGTGAAAAGCAATTATCCTTTTTTGACCGCACTATTTTATGTGTGTAGGTGATCGACTTCGACTGCGTCACGTGGTCTCTTCGGCAAGCCGACGTCGTCGTCCCAGTCGGCGTAAATCGGCTCGCGTGATCACCTTGTTGGTCGTGTTGCCATATTCGACGTGTTCGGTTGCCTCGGGGACTTCGGCATCGCCGAGCGAGCTCTACCTCATCGAGTGTTTGGCGCACAGGCCATATTTCTTTTACTACTCACTTTGCATAAATTATTGATTATGGAACATTTTTTATTATTCCTATTATCTCCGGCTTGCACTATTTTCTGTGTACAGGTAGATAGTCCGGGCAGCGCTGTCACCGCAGCGTACCGACGTACGACGTCACCTCGGATGACAGGGGGCATCGTCATCACTTCATTAACACACGCCGGGGGCTTCGGCGTCACACTGCCGGCCTGCTCCGTCGCCGCGGCCGGACTGGGGTTTTCACCTTGCCCATCGACTATGTTGTGTCACCACTTCATCAAGCGGTGTTGTTTACTCGGACATCTCAGGACCGGCTTGGGGGCTGGGATCTCGTCCTGCCACAATCTCGGCATGCGTCATCAACATCGAGAACATTAACTAGCTAAGTCGCTTTCATGCTAAAAAACTTTCAGTTTTAAATTTTGTACGGTTCGACCAAGCATTATACTTTTTGGCACAAAGTTGTTTGTGACAAAGTTCCTTGTCAAAACTTTGTTTGTGACTCGCATATTCAAATACACCGTTTATTTGGGAGCTCCCTTGATGGAGCTTTTCCTCTTGCATATGATTTTACTTGTACGGCTTCGTTCCTTGTTCGTGTATTATGCCACAATATGCACCATATTAACCTAAGCGATTGGCAAGCTGGGTTGCCTCGCTCCTGTGTTTACCCCTACATTCCCGATTGTTCGGCTAGGGAGTAAAGGGAGCACCTCTGCGATTGTCACGACCGGGTCATCCGAGCTCTGACCTCAGACTAGGTGAAGTCGAAAGCTAGCGCTCTTATTGTTTTCAATCATGGTCGGCACACAACGGAACTCATGAGTACAAAAAATCTATTGCATAAGTCTCATAGTAATAATGAGCATCGAATAAAGGTATCGGTGGGGGTACTATTTTCTTCGAAGATGCTTCCTACACTTCGTTAGTAATATAGCATAAGTTCCCTAGGCGCGCTTTGTCTGTTACGGCCATATGGCCTGATTGCCTGGTCATCGGAAACACCGTCGATACTCTCGACAGGCGGAGTACATGACACATTTCGGCCCTTGGCCGAAGAGGGAGAAGCCGATGGTCGGTTAAGACACGTTTAAAGTTCGGGTGAACACATATATGATATAAGTACTTCGGTACATACAATCATTATACATAAAATTCTTTTACCCAAGTCACTTGGGGGATCTTAAAATTTATATATGAGTTGTAAATGTGTTTTCTTCTTGGTCGTTGTCAAAACACGACAGAGGCACAATTTTTTTCTCTCTTCCAATTTTCGGATTGGCACCAAACAACTGATCTTGTTCGGACATCATGTTTTACTTAAGCTTTTTGGTTTTCCAAGCTTTTGGCACTTTTAAACTATTTGTGTGTTTTCAGCACGAGTCTCGCAGTGCAACGCCGGACACCTTTAGAGATTCGGCAAAAACATTCTCGGATATTGCCATAAATGCATCGGTTTCGAATTGTGTCTTCGGTCAATAGTTGGGTTACCCGGCTCCTGCGCTTGCCTCCTATGTTCCGCTTTGTTCGGCTAGGTGTGCAAAGGGAGAACCACTGCGATTGTGCTTTTAGCTCACATGGTTAAGCACCTCAGTGGAGAAAGCTAAAAATTAACTGTCACAATAAGCGTAAACTAGTCAACGATCCGATGACTGTGTTAAATGAGGGGCCATTCATAAAATTGGCCGAAGTGTTTATGGCTTGACCTCGACTATGACCAAACACTACCAGGGGCTAGTAACTTGCCTCCCAAACTAAATCCTCAATATTTTGCTCTTACATTAGAGCTTAGCATGACAAACCAAAGAAAGGAACCGATAGCGGGAGTATTTTCTTTGGAAGACATTTCTTATGTTAAATAGTAATATAACATATCTCTCTGCGTACCTTTGTTTATAAAACCGTATGGACAGATTGCCTTGTTTGTCGTAAATCTTTGCCCTCATAAAGGCTTTATAAAGTAGGACAAACACTCCTCGGCTACTGGCCGAGGAGGTGGAAGATGATGGTCGGTCACCAAAGTTTTGTACAATGCGGATCCAAGCATTAATGACGTAAAGTACTTGGATACATAGTCATTACACATAATTTGTGATTTTACTATGGATATTGATCCTTAATTCGGCCACCCGTGCCCGCATTAAGGCTCGGGGGCTACTGGGCTTCGGGCTTATTATTTATAAATATTAAAGGGGCACATCGATCCCCTGATCTGGTGTTGCCACCCGACCAGTGCCTCGGGGGCTACTGCATTGCCTATCCAATGCAGAAAATTTGAAGTACAATACAGTTTCCGAGGAGATTATGATCCTCAGGTTCGTCGGCCGCACCCAACCTGAGTCTCGAGGACTGAGCACGGCGCTTTTTGTGTCCCGAAGTATTCTGTCGAGCTAGGACTTGATCCTCAGGCCGATTTTGCAAATCAACCTGAGTCTCAGCAGCTACTGGGACCAGCGGTCTTACGTCATCCTTCAAGTGCATCTCGGGTTTTAAACCGATACACACCTTGAGGGCTACTGGCTATATATCTTGGCAGAGAATAAATTGCACCAATCAAAAATATTGACAAAAAATCGGCCCACAGTCGGGGTGGTGCACCACCTCGGAAGTAGTCCGACATAAAGCTCGGGCGCTAGTGGCTGGCTCCATAGAGGGCATTCCCAGCATTAAGCTCGGCTAAACTCCTTCAACTTTTTCGAACCAAGGTGATATGCCACCTCGGATATAGTCCGGCGTGGAGCCCGGATACAGCCCGGTGTTGGAGTTTGGGCATATTTCGATGTTGGAGCTCGGATACATTCCGGCGTTGGAGCTCGGAAAGTGGTCCGGCGTTTGTGCTCGGCTGCAAAAGATACCTCGAATGCAATCCGGCGTTGGAGCTCGGACGCAAGAGGATGCTGCTGCCCGGGAACAACTTCAAACCCGACATGTGGCATAAAAATAACAAGGCATTGATAAAGGCTGAAGACTTAAAGGGCTCCTCGGATACCCGACTTGTGAGATCTTCAGATTTAGCTCGGCAATCCTCAAGATAGAAGATGGGAAGATTTGTTGAACCAGTTTTCAAGACCGATGACCAAAGACAAAGAACAGTTTGGAAGAATCAAGGAGCGTCCCCAACTTGAAGACCGGTTCAGGGGGCTACTAACGTTGTCCTAGACTAGGGGGTACTCACCACGTCGTCTCCCGGTCAGTTAGATTGGGCCGAGAACCCGCATGGCTGTATACTCATGGGTCAGTTCAGACAGCTATCGCATACAAGGAAGATTCCACAAGACTTGGTGGTCAAGACAAGGACTCCTCCCCCACCGGCGTATTCGGCTAGGACAGTTATCCTAGGCTTATGGTGCATTATATAAACCAGGGGCCAGACTAGTCGATAGAGAGACAAACAAGCATACCATAGGCTAGCTTCTAGGGTTTAGCCTCTACGATCTCGTGGTAGATCAACTCTTGTAATACTCATATCATCAAGATCAATCAAGCAGGATGTAGGATATTACCTCCATCAAGAGGGCCCAAACCTGGGCAAACATCGTGTCCCCCGCCTCCTGTTACCATCTTCCTTAGACGCACAGTTCGGGAAAAGGCCAGGGACGTAGAAGAATAGTTTGGTAAGAATAAAAATATCCCCAAGCTCTTGGAATACTGCACCATTTTACAAAGTTGCTTTGGATATTTTTAGAGGCAGAAAAATAAAACAAGTTTGAATTTTATTCAAACTTGACGCATTTTTGAACCCAACCAAAACAATTCTAAAAGAGGTGAAATTTGGCAGGGGGTTCTGGACATGTAGCAAGATTTATAGGGAGAAGATGAACATTTGTGGAGGAGGGCAAGATGGCACTTGCAAAAAGAAAGAGAAAAGAAGGAGAGGTGGTGATGCATGGAGGTGGTCATGCATGGATCACACAAAAGCACATGCAACAACATATCATGCATGCATATCATGGAAATGCAAGTTGGTATAAGCACAACACAACATAGATATGCACATGATGCAAACATATGATGGCAATAAGGAATATGACAAGAAGCACAAATGCAATATGACAAGGTAAGCATGGCAATGAAATGAGTAGAACAACATAACAAAACAAAATGAGGCCAAAAGATAGAACCCCGATTGGAATTGGATGGAGACCAACATGGATATATTGCCAAATATGGAAGTTCTACATCTGGGGTGTTACAACACTCGACCACTACAAGAGGATCTCGTCCCGAGATCTAGTACTGAAAGAACTCCGAATATTCAGAACAGAGGTGGTCCTCGCGTTCCCAGGTGGCTTCTCGGTCGGAATGATGTGACACTTCATTTTCAGAAATTTGATAGACTTGTTGCGAGTCTTGCGCTCAGTTTCTTCAAGAATAGCAATGGGATGCTCCTGATAAGACGGGTCTTCTTGGAGATCAATCTCTTCGAATTTTATGGTGCGGTCAGGAGTGCTGAAACACTTGCGAAGCCGAGACACGTGAAACACGTCGTGCACGTTTGCAAAGTTGGATGGAAGCTCAAGTTGATAGGCGAGGTCACCTCTTTTGCCAATGATTTTGAAAGGACCCACGTATCTAGGGGCAAGCTTCGCTTTGATACCGAAGCAACGAGTACCTTTCTGGAGGTAGACATGGTCTCCGATCTCGAAAGCCAAGTCATGATGCTTGCTATCATAGTAACTCTTCTCACGCGATTGCACGGCTTTGAGATTTTCATGAATGACTTTGCACATTTCTTCAGCCTCTGTGATCAAGTCATTGCTAAGAAGTTGGCGTTCACGAGTCTCTGACCAATTAAGAGGAGTATGACACTTTCTGCCATAGAGAATCTCGAATGGGGCCTTGCCTAAACTCGCTTGGAAGTTGTTGTTGTAGGAGAACTCGGCATATGGAAGACAATATTCCCACTTCATACCGAAAGAAATGACACAAGCCCTGAGCATATCTTCAAGAATTTGATTTACTCGCTCGACTTGGCCACTAGTTTGAGGATGAAAGGCTGTGCTGAAGCGAATGTTGGTGCCCATAGCCTTCTAAAAGGAATCCCAGAACTTAGAGGTAAAGATGCTTCCACGATCTAAAGATATCAACTGTGGAATGTTGTGCAAAGAGACAATCCTGGAGGTATATAGCTCTGCCAACTGAGCTGCTGTGATAGATTCTTTGATAGGAAGAAAATGAGCCACTTTAGTAAGCTTGTCGATGACAACAAAGATAGCATCATTGCCACGCTTGGACTTGGGAAATCCAGTCACGAAGTCCATCTCAAAATATTCAAACTTCCATTCTGGAATGGCAAGAGGTTGGAGGAGACCAGCTGGCCGTTGGTGTTCTGCTTTCACTCTTCTACAGACATCACATTCATTCACGAACTGAGCAATCTCGCGCTTCATTCGAGTCCACCAATACGACTGCTTGAGGTCATGGTACATCTTTGTACTTCCAGGATGAATAGATAAGAGTGAATTGTGAGCCTCGTTCATAATGACTTTACGAAGGTCACCCTTAGGAACAACAATGCGATCCTCGAAGAATAGAGTATCTTTGTCATCAAGGCGATAGCACTTGTACTTGGGTTGGCTCCTGGCAATCCCAATCTTCACCTTCTTCACCATGGCATCAAGAAGTTGAGCCTCAGGAATCTGATCTTCCAAAGTAGGAGAGACTTGGAGGTTGGCAAGGAATCCTTGAGGAACAACTTGGATATTAAGTTTGCGGAAAGCTTCACAAAGATCCGGTTGGAAGGGCTTAAGAATCAAACTTTGTAGTAAGCCTTCCTGCTCAAAGCGTCAGCAATGACATTGGCCTTGCCTGGAGTATATTCAATACTCGGATTATACTCTTGAATTATTTCAACCCAACGAGTCTGCCTGAGGTTGAGGTTGGGCTGAGTGAAGATGTACTTGAGACTCTTATGAGCAGTGAAGATGTCCACTTTCCTTCCCAACAAGAGATGACTCCATGTTAAAAGAGCATGGACAACTGCCGCTAACTCGAGGTCATGCGTGGGGTAGTTCTTTTCGTTGGTCTTCAACTGGAGAGAGGTATATGCCACAACTTTCTTCTCTTGCATTAACACCGCACCGAGACCTTGATGGGAAGCATCACAGAAAACCTCGAATGGTTTGGATTCATCAGGAGGAGTCAGAACCGGAGCTGTGACTAACTTCTCTTTGAGGGTGTTGAAAGCGATGTCACATTCAGGCGTCCAGACATACCTCACATGATTTTGGAGAAGGTTGGAAAGAGGCTTCGCGATCTTAGAGAAATTCTCAATGAATCTTCGACAATAGCTTGCGAGCCCAAGAAAGCTGCGGAGCTACTTCACATTCTGAGGTGGTTCCCAATTCACAATTGCAGACACCTTCTCAGGATTAATAGCTATTCCCTTGGCGGAGATGATATGCCCAAGGTAGAGAACCTCATCGAGCAAAAACTCGCACTTTGAAAACTTCGCATAGAACTGATGTTCTCTGAGTTTGTCCAGCACCAATCTCAAGTGCTTGGCATGATCCTCTTTGTTCTTGGAAAAGACCAAAATGTCATCGAGATAGACCAAGACGAAGTCATTTGTGTTAGGGTTGAAGATGAAGTTCATCATGCGAGAGAATGTTGGAGGAGCGTTGACAAGGCCGAAAGACATGACAGTGTATTCATAAGAACCATAGCTTGTTCTAAATGTTGTCTTGGGGATATCTTGTTCACGAATGTGAATCTGATGATAGCCCATACAAAGGTCAAGCTTGGAGAATACTTGAGCACCCTTGAGTTGTTCGAAAAGCTCATTGACGTTGGGAAGTGGGTACTTGTTCTTTATGGTCTTCTTGTTCAATGGACGGTAGTCGACACAATGCCAGTCCGTGCCATCCTTCTTCTTGACAAAAAGAACACCACAACCCCAGGGAGAAGAACTTGGTTAGATCAGACCCATACGCTCTTGTTCATCGAGTTGTTTCTTTAGCTCCTTCAACTCTTTCGATCCAAGCTTGTAAGGACGTTTACAAACAGGTTCCGTGCCAGGCTCAAGATCAATGACGAATTCAACTGGCCGGTGAGGAGGCATTCCTGGAAGCTCTTTTGGAAAGACGTCTTGATATTCACAAACGACTGGAATCTGAGAGATGGCATCCAACTCGCCCTTCTCGTTGAGAGAAAACAGTTGAATGGTATCATCACGAGCGGCAAAGACGATCACATCCTCAGAGGAGTGTGTCAATTGAATCTTCCTGGCAGCACAATCAAGCTGAGCCTTGTGCTTAGAAAGCCAGTCCATGCCAAGAATTGGATCAATATCCGAGTCACCAAGAACAATTGGAGAGGATAGAAACTTATAGTCGCCCATCATGATAGAAACATCCGGGACGCAATTGTTAGATGTCATTTGCTTGCCCGGGGACACAATATTCAACGGGAAAGGAATCTTTTCGGTCACAAACTCATGCTTGGCAACAAAAGGTCTTGAAATGAAAGAAAGCGATGCACCGGTATCAAAAAGAACTTCTGCAGGAGTATCGTTAACAGGAAGGTTACCCATGATCACTTCTGAAGAGTCCTCTGCCTGAGCTGTGTTGATCATGTTGACCTTTGCAAACTTGGGATTATGCTTGACCACAGCATTACTGGCAGATCTCACAGGAGGAGGAGGTGGAAGGCGCCTTTGGTTGAAGCATTTGTTTGCATAGTGACCCTTCTGCTGACACTTGTTGCACGTAACCTTTGAGAGCGGGTGGTGATATGGAGCACTTGATCTTGGAGCATGAGACGAAGCTTTGTTCTGAAAGCCTGGGTTGGGTGGGTTGGAAGATCCATTGCCACCTTAGCTCTTCTGCTGATAAGGCTGACGGAACGGAGGAGGAGGAGGCAACCAGTACTTTTGCTGCTTAGCCGCCACTTGAGTTGAAGAAGAAGGAGTTGCATCCCTAACTCTCTTCTTGGAAGCATCGCACTTGGAAGCATCATACTTTTTCGGCTCAAAAAGCACGAGGGCTAGTTGCATATCTTCTCTGAGGCCACCTATGAACTGATAAATCATACTCTTCTCGTCAGGGATGTCTTGCTTGGCGAAGCGAGCGAGCCTCTGGAACATGATGTTGTATTGGTAAACAGACAAGCTGCCTTGCTTCAGATTGCGGAACTCCTCATGCTTACTCTCAACAACACTCTGAGGAATGTGGTGAGCTTTGAAGTCTTGGCGGAAATCATCCCAAGTAATCACACGACCTCCTCTGGAATCTTTGTATTGTTGATGCCACTCAGCAGCTTGGTCTTTGAATTGGAACGAAGCAAACTTGACAAAGTCCTCAGGCCTGACGTTGCTACACTCAAAATGTTTACAGATATCTACGAGCCAATCGTCAGCGTCTGTGGCCTCGACACAGTTACTGAAGGACTTCGGCTGGTTTGCGAGGAACTGGTTGAGGGTAGCAAAGTGAGATTGATTGTTGCCATGGCCTTGATTTCCTTGGTTGCGCTCTTGCAAGAGTTGCATAATCATCTGTGTGCTGGCATTGGTAGCGGCCATCACAGCTTGCCATGCCTCCGGAGGTGGAGGTGGTGGCGGAGGTTCCGGATTCTGACGCGTTGGAGGAGCCATCCTGAAGAGGGTGACATCCGTTAGCATCTTGAAACACATATATTCAAGCTGAATCAAATGGATCGAAATTGCAACATGTAGCCTTAACATTCGAACAAGAATGAACGAATGAATTCCAAATTAAATGATCACACTTCCATAAATTGAGAAGCCACTTAGATAGAGATAGATGAATAACACAACAAGGTATGGATATGAAAAAATAATTGGTAAGGATTACCCAATCACAAACCAAATATTTGCGGGAAGAAATACTAGAGCTACATGAATTCCCACGTATGAAACTCCTGAAACTTTCTGGTTATGCAATCAGGTGTTGGGGATACATGGGAAGCATAATATCTCACCCAAAACTAGCAAATCCTACATCCAGTTGTATCCATCCTTCAACACATAACCAAGAAACCTTTGGAAATCATTTACCTCAACCTTCGAAAAGCATCCGTTATACGAGTTATGGCAATACTCCCGAACTCCCGCCCCAGTACTGGGTGGCGTCGAGGTTATCTCACCAACAACTCCATAAAAGAGATTTTCGATGTCGGCGAAACTCAGGTATTCCAGAACTGCAACGATAAAATTGTGTCACACCCTAGCTAGTCATGCATTAGAGTGTTGCATCATGTTTACTCTTTCATCAGAAACCTGAAATGGGGATGACAGAACTCCCAAGTCCCCTCTGAAACCAACTAGGGTTTACTAAAAACTTTTTCAATGAACCTGAAATGCCCTTCTAAAATGCCCATCATTTTTGTCTTGGTTCAGAACCTCTGCCAAAAGTGGTGCACATTTTCCTAGGCCATCCTAGGGTTTTTGAATTAAATCATAAGTATTTGAATTTGGGCATTTAAAATTATATAAAATATTTAAATGCTCAAATAACTCCAAACTAAAGTGATTCATGTTGGAAATAATCCAACTATGGACCAGGAGTAGTTTGGTGATTTTAGGAGTAGCCTAAGTATTTTATTTAATTCAACAAAGTGGCAGAAATATTAATAAAAACAGAAAACAGAAAAAAAAATGGGAAAAGGCTTACCTGTCGCCCAGCACCGGCCCACCTGCCGGCCCAGCCCAGCACCGCGCCAGCGAGCTGCTTGCCGGCCAGGCAGGCAGGCAGGTGCTCGACGGCGAGCACCGCATGGGTGCCACGCACCTGCTCGCCGCCTCGCCGCCTCCCTCGCCCGGCTAACGCCGTGAATCGGCTTCCCTCTCTCCCCCGAACCTCCCAGACACCCCCTCTCCCCTCCAGCTCCTCCCCTTCGCTCTCCCACGCCATGGCCGACGCCATCGCCGCCACCCCCTCGCCGTAGCCACGCCCTCCGTCAACTCCACGCCGTGTCGCCGTGTCCAGGGGCTTCGCCGCCGTCCACTTCATCGAGCTAGCCGAGCCCCGTGTGCTCGAGCGGCCCGAGACCACCGCACCGACCTCGCTCGAGCTCGTCGTCGCCGGAGATCCCCTTCAACGCCGTCGCCGCCTCAGCTCGTCCCCGACCCTGCCGGTGGCCTCTACGGGAGCGCTGTGAGCCCAGCTATCTCTCCGACCCTCTCTCTCTCATTCCCGAGCCGTGTAGCCACCGCACGAAGATCACACGCACGCACCGCCGCGGATCTCGTCGCCGACGTGCTTCCGGCCATCCTCCGGCCAACCCGCGGTGTCCAACGCACTCACCACACTGCGTTAGGACCCAACCGTGCACTCCCCGCACATCACCGATCCCCCTAGCGACAAGTTCGACTTTGGCCGAACTCCGGTGGCCGCCAAAGTCGTCGCCGGCGCCAACTCCGGCCACCCCGACCCCAACGGACTCCACCAAGAGCTGCGGCTCGACCTCAGCTCCGCTCCGGTGCCCTCCGCGGCTCGTTTGGTTGCCGGAACGGCAAATATCACTTCCGCCGCCGCGTCGGGCTCGCCGGCGGCTAAACGCCGGTGCAGCCGACCCGGGTTTGACCACGGGTGGGCCCTGGTTGACTCCCCTGAGTCAATGACAGGTGGGGCCCAGCCCTGTTAATTAAACATGTTTAGTTTTAATTAAACTTTAATTAAAATAATCACCCTGACATGCGGGACCCACTGTCAGGTTTGACCCTGACGTGTTCCGTTGACCTGCTGATGTCACACTGACGTCAGGCTGACGCAATAATTGATTTTCTGGAATTATTCTAATATAGGAAATTCCAGAATATAATTTAAACTTCAAAAATTCATAACTTTTATTCTGTAACTCCAAATCAGACAAATTATATATGAAAAATGATCAGAAAAATCCAATCTATCCATCTGTACTATTTTCATGCATGATTAAACAAGTTAACTTGATGTTTAATGCAGAACAAGGAAAAGCACTTTAAAAGGCCATGTTTGAGTTTGAAATTTGAATCTTGATTCAAATTGGTGCAAACCCTTCTGGTCTTAGTTGCATTAGCCCAACACACTCATATTGCTATGTTTCATGCATGCATCATATTGTTGCACATTGTTTGGTGATGGTTGTGTATCGGTGTTCTTTGCGGAAGGATCTGCCTCCGAGGAGTACCGTGATTACCCTAACGAAGAACCGTATCAGTGCATCGAACCATCAGGCAAGCAACCAACCATTTGATCATATCGATACAATCCCATGTTCTCGCTCCTGCTCTCTTTTACTGCATTAAGACAACACGTTTCAAACTGCTGTATGCTACGGTAGTTGAACCCATTTCCTCTGCATGACCTGTCATTGCCACAGTAACTAGATGAAACCCACTAGCATGTGTAGGAGTTGATTGAGCCATATGTATGTGTTGTTCCTACCTTGCTATGCCTGCTATGCTTAGAGTCGTGTCAGGTCTGGTTCATCTGGGTGATGGGCTAGAGTGAAATGATTATGTCGGTAATGAGAGTGGTGTGGTGAACACGATTTGGTAAAGGTATCGATGAGAGGCCATGTAGGAGTACATGGCGGGTTGTTTCATTGAAGCCGACCTTAAGCACTGAGATCTGTATGTGTGATTTAAGATACAGCTACTACCATGCATTGGGCCCTGAAATATGACCCCCCTCGACTTCTTATTCACCCTAGCTCTCTGTCCAGGAGTTGCAAGTAGTTTCTGGTGTTTGTAGCCTACTGGAGGCCGCGGACAGCGCTGACCGTAGGGGTGGGCTGTGATGCGGTAGGTACGTGGCCGGGTGTACCGAATACCCGTTAGGTATTTCGGGAACCCTGTTCACATCGTTCGGGGCCGTATGGGAAACCTCGGCCGGACTCCCTGCGGATGGAACCTGGATAGGCGATAAACCTGGACTAGAGGCTTAGGTGTTTAGGTAGGTCGTGGTCTACACCCACGTCGGCTTTCGCTTGAAGTCTGCCGAGCACATGTCGTGTGCAGACGCTAAGTGGTGGAAACATGTATGAAGAAGTACACCCCTGCAGGGTTATCATGATCTATTCGAATAGCCGCGTCCGCGGTAAAGGACTACTTGGTTGCCTATACAGTTCATAGACAAGTAAATGAAAACTACTAAAAGCCTCAAGATAAGTGTGAGTGCCGAGGATGGCTCTTCCGTAGGAAGACGGAGGTGGATCCTCGGTAGTGTATTGAAGTGGTGATTAGTGGACTCGTGTGCGAAAAACCATTTCAAGTTGGAGTCTCGTAGGTTAGCCTAGCCAAGAGTCAAAGCTGGCTTGCTGCAATAACTCCACCAACCCTTCTTGATAATATGCATGTATGTAGGATCTGATGTAAGTCTTGCTGAGTACCTTTGTACTCATGTTGCTATAATTTACATTTTTACAGAAGATGCTGCAACCCCTTCTGATGGGTTCTACGTAGACGTTGACATCAACGAGTAGGCTAAAGGCCCAGGTGGTGATCCTGAGCTTGTGAAGGACCACGTAGTATAGCTAGGCTTTCCAAGCCTCTTTTACCTTTCTAGTTGTCTGTACTCAGACAAGTTACTTCCGCTGCTGGTTTGTATGACTGTATGACTTGAATGCTGGGTCGTGAGACCCGTACCTTTGTGTATGTTATGTATGGCTCTCTGAGCCTTAAATAAAGTACTTGTGTCGTAGAGTCATGTTGTGATGCCTTGTTGTATTTGCACATATCGAGCATATTGTGTGTATGATTGAAATGCTTGGTATGTGTGGGATCTGACTATCTAGTTGTTTATCTTTAGTAGCCTCTCTTACCGGGAAATGTCTCCTAGTGTTACCGCTGAGCCATGGTAGCTTGCTACTGCTCTGGAACACTTAGGCTGGCCGGCATGTGTCCTTCTTCGTTCCGGTGTCTGTCCCTTCGGGGAAATGTCACGCATTGAGTACCGGAGTCCTGTTAGCCCGCTACAGCCCGGTTTACCGGAGTCCTGCTAGCCCAGTGCTACAGCCCGGACCCACTTGCTGATGACCGACACGTTCAAAGCTGGGTCATGGATGCCTGTCCCTGTAAGTCTGTGCCACTTTGGGTTTACGACTAGTCATGTCAGCCCGGGCTCCTTATCACATGGATGCTAGCGACACTATCATATACGTGAGCCAAAAGGCGCAAACGGTCCCGGGCAAAGGTAAGGAGACACCCGTGGGGATACCGTGCGTGAGGCCGCAAAGTGATATGAGGTGTTACCGGCTAGATCGATGTGACATCGAGTCGGGGTCCTGACAGCGTTGGCATCAAAGCCGGACTGCCTGTAGGTTCTCCAAGCCAAACTGGTCGATGTTGAGTCTAGAAATTCTCTAGTTATATGTAGGGGAATTGTTTGTGGGTTGGAACGTAAGGCTCTTTTTACTCCTTTATCTTATGACATTCTGATCTGAGTCAGTCTATTCTTCCACCGGGGGTTAAGGAATTAGGATCTATTCTCTCTATCAGGATCACGCGTTACTAATCAGTAGTACCTTATAGGGTTGATGGATACAAGCCTAGTTCAATTCTACTATCACATTATTTTGCTAGGATGGACTCAGAACTTGATATGATGATGTTGAGTGTGTATGTAATCCTTTGTCAAATGTCTCAAAATCCTTCTTGAGCATTTACAACTGTTATGCTGCCGAAATTTTGCTAGAAATTCTAATGCCTTTGCATTATGATTGTGCTTTCAGATGGCCACTCGCGACCTCAATCAAGTGGTTCGCCTGACTCGATGCCTAGATGTACCCGGCCATACTGCCATGTTGGTCAGGGTAATGACTGAGGCTGGATACCGTTGGTATCCTGAGTACATGGTCGAAGAGCAATTCCGAGACTTTAATCAAAGCCAGTATCTCTGCACTGTCAGGATATTTCCATCTTATCCTGGGTCCACCGAGCCCCTTCACTGCTCCTATGGACTCGGGGTTACTATTGAGATGGCTGTGCAGGACGCCGCCTACTCTATGATGACCATCATGCGAGTCAGATCTGGTCTATTTTGGGACTCTGATTTCCGGTATATGCCAGGATCACTTCCAGGAGCACAAGGGTATCTCCAGGCTATCTATGCTGACCCCACCCAGGAGGATTCACGGACTCGCACCACTGCTGAGATGCTCGAGGATAAGGACCGTGAAAATCGGGCCTTGAGGTTAGAGCTCTTCAATACCCGTGCTGACCACTGGGCCACATTGACTCGGTTTGCACCGGCGGTGCAAGCCGGATATTCGGATATGCGCGATCTCTATCCTGTGAGATCTGCTCTGCCAGACGTGATGGGTTGGCGTGATGTAGGAGGCATCACCCCACCTCGCGGTCCCCGCAGGCCACCGTCTGTTGGTCCAAGACCTCATCCTAGTCCCTATGGTCCACAAGCTCCGCGAGATCGTCTGTTTCTGGATGATCATGTTGAGCTTCCAGGCTATGGAGGTGACTTCTACAAGGACTACTATGGATCGGTCTGAGTTAGTGGTAGTATCACTAGTTCACACTAGCTGTGTCGTCTATCGTTCCGCGTGACTCATGGGATATGACCTAGTTTGTACTTTCCGGAGGTGTAGAAAAATAATGTATAGGAGCTTGGAATGCCTCTAATGAGATGTAATCCTCTTTTCACCGTAATAGTACTTTGTTTGGTCTTGTACTAAACCCTGTATGGTGTGTATGACGATGGAATAACGAAGCAATCTCTGTATCTACCATGTCATACGGATGATCATCTTGCATTTCGAGTTATTCCTTACATGTTGTATCCTATGTCGGAATTTTATCATTCTGACTAAATCATTGTCTTGTTTACCTAGGATGGTCAACACGCGCACTAACCCTGCTCCTCAAGAGCAGGCCGAAGGCAGCGAAGTCAGGAATGCAAATCTGCCTCATCCTCCTTCCCTAGCCGAGGTTATGATGGAAGCCGAAAGAAACAAGCGGGAGACCAACCGTTTGTTGGAGCGTATTGAACAGAACACAGCACACCATCAGAGGACTAACGTGGTGTCACTCAGTGATTTTATCAAATTACATCCACCCACGTTCCACCACTCCGTCGAGCCTCTCGACGCTGATGACTGGCTTCGCAGTATCTCTCACAAGCTGCGTTCCGCGCTAGTAGCTGAGGCTGACAAGGTCACCTTTGCTGCATATCATCTTGAAGGCCCCGCCAGTCTATGGTGGGAAAATTATGGAGCTATGCGCCCAGCAGGCCATGTCACTACTTGGGCTGAATTCAGTGAGGCTTTCCGTGAACATCACATTCCGGAGGGTCTCATGGACCGTAAACGTGAGGAATTTTGCAATTTCACCCAAGGCCGACTCTCTGTGGATGCTTACAGCAGAGAGTTTGGTAACCTCGCACGATATGCAACTGAGGAAGTTTCTACTGATGCCAAGAAGCAAGCAAGGTTCCGTAAGGGGCTTAGTCCTGAGCTTCGCCGCGACCTCCGTCTGCATGAGTGCACATCTTTTCGGAAGCTTGTTAACAAGGCCATCAGTGCTGAAACTGGTCAGACTGATTATGACGCAACACGCAAGCATGGCCGTGACATGGGTTCCTCATCCGGTGCTGGTCCTCAGAAGCGCCGCGTGTGGGTGCCCAACACCGCCCTGCCACCCAGGTTCACACCGAGGCCATCTTTCCAGGCGCCTCGCCCCGTTCAACAGTCCGCACCAGCCAAGCCCTATGGGGGTCCAACCAACAATGCTCCTCCACGTACCAGTTCCGTGACTTGTTTCAAGTGTGGGGAATCTGGTCACTATATGCGTGAGTGTCCCCAGACCAACCCCAACCAATCTGCTAAAGCTGTTGGTCGTGGCAAGCCGACAGGGAAAGTGTTCCACGCCAAGCCGGCCACCGCCTCACGTGGCCATGTCAACTGTATCTCTGCCGAAGAAGCTCAAGAAGATCCCAACGTCGTTCTCAGTACGCTCCTTGTTAATTGCCACCCGGCATCTGTTCTTTTCGATACAGGAGCCTCTCATTCATTTATATCCGAGAACTATGCTCGTTTGCATAACATCGCATTCTGTGACATGCCAACCTCTATGGTAATTCAAACTCCGGGATCCAAATGGCAAACTTCTAGAGTAAGCCATGGAAATGAAATCCAAGTCGACAGACTAGTTTTCCTCGCATCTTTGATAGCCCTTAAATCTTCAGATATTAATATCATTTTGGGTATGGACTGGATGTCAGCTCATCAAGCCAAAATTGATTGCTTCTCTAGGACTGTTCAACTCACCCATCCTTCGAGGAAGATAGTCAATGTCTTGACCCGAATAGCCAAGCGACAGTTATATTCTCTTAACGCCAGCCCTTTG
The DNA here is from genome assembly GCF_002162155.2 of Triticum dicoccoides. NCBI lineage: Eukaryota > Viridiplantae > Streptophyta > Magnoliopsida > Poales > Poaceae > Triticum > Triticum dicoccoides. Next base: position 332,452,885 of record NC_041392.1, on the reverse strand, counting down.
CCAGACCTTGAGGACGTTCCGGTAGTCCGTGACTTCCCGGATGTCTTCCCAGAGGAATTGCCGGGTGTTCCACCTGACAGGGATGTTGAGTTCGTAATAGACCTCATTCCAGGAACCGTTCCGATTGCTAGAAGACCCTATAAGATGGCACCACTAGAACTAGCCGAGCTTAAGAAACAACTCGATGAGTCCTTGAAAAAGGGTTTCATCCGACCTAGTTCATCTCCGTGGGCTTGCCCCGTCCTCTTCGTCAAGAAGAAGGATGGTACGGACCGGATGGTTGTAGATTATCGACCTGTCAATTTGGTCACAATCAAGAACAAATATCCGCTCCCTAGGATCAACGACCTGTATGATCAGCTCGCTGGATCCTCAGTCTTCTCCAAGATGGATTTGAGGTTGGGCTACCATCAAATCAAAATCAGAAACGGGGACATCCCTAAAACGGCCTTTGTTACTCGTTATGGGCAATACGAGTACACTGTCATGTCCTTCGGATTAACCAACGCTCCAGCCACCTTTTCTCGGTTAATGAACTCAATCTTCATGGAGTATTTGGATAAATTCGTCGTAGTTTATCTCGATGATATACTCATCTACTCTAAGAACGAGGAAGAACATGCCGAACATCTAAGGCTAGTGTTGAAGAAACTTCGAGAGCATCGCCTTTATGCCAAGTTTTCCAAATGTGAATTTTGGTTGTCAGAAGTGACCTATCTGGGTCATGTAATATCTGGTAAAGGTATTGCTGTTAACCCTGAGCGAGTTCAAGCTGTCCTTAATTGGACTCCACCTGAATCGGTCAAGCAAGTTCGGAGTTTTCTAGGCTTAGCGAGCTATTGTCGTCGCTTTGTCGAGAACTTCTCCAAAATTGCCAAACCTCTAACCGAACTCCTCAAGAAAGATAAAAAGTTCGAATGGACTCCACAATGTGAGCACAGCTTTCAGGAACTGAAAAGACGCCTGACTTCTGCTCCCGTACTGGTACCGCCAGACTTCTCCAAGGAATTTGTTATCTACTGCGACACCTCGCGACAAGGACTAGGCTGTATTCTCATGCAAGATCGACACGTAATTGCTTACGCTTCACGGCAATTGCACCCACATGAGGAGAATTATCCTACTCATGATTTAGAGCTTGCAGCTGTAGTCTATGCACTTAAAACCTGGCGACATTACCTCCTCGGTAATCGTTGCGAAATATTCACTGATCACCAAAGTCTGAAGTACATCTTCACCCAACCGGATTTGAATCTCAGGCAAAGACGTTGGGTCGAGTTGATCACAGATTTCGACTTAGGAATAACTTATACCCCAGGGAAAGCCAACGTCATGGCTGATGCGCTAAGTCGTAAATCTTATTGTAACAACCTGATGTTACAACAAAGTCAACCGCTTCTCCATGAGGAATTTCGGAAGCTTAACCTTCACATTGTTCCTCAAGGATTTCTTTCCACCTTGGTGGCGAAACCTACTCTTACGGATCAAATAATCGCTGCCCAAAAGCGAGATAAGGGAATATCTAAAATCAAGGAGAACATTGCTAGCGGAGGTGCTAGTTGTTTCTCCACAAATGATCATGGTGTTGTATATTTTGAGAACCGTTTAGTGGTTCCCAAGAACCAGCATCTACGGCAGTTGATCCTTAAGGAGGCTCATGAATCTCCTCTCACCATTCATCCCGGTAGTACCAAGATGTATCAGGACCTACGCCAGAGGTTCTGGTGGACTAGGATGAAGAGAGAAATTGCTCAATATATTGCTAATTGCGATGTCTGTCGTCGTGTAAAAGCAGAGCATCAACAGCCTGCTGGCACCCTTCAACCCTTAGCTATTCCTGAATGGAAATGGGATAAAATTGGTATGGATTTCATTACCGGGTTTCCCAGGACCAAGAGAGGGAATAATGCTATCTTCGTCGTTGTCGATCGTCTTTCCAAAGTAGCCCATTTCCTACCTGTTCGTGAGAGTATAACCGCTAGTCAATTGGCGGACTTATACATCTCCCGGATAGTGTCTCTCCATGGTGTTCCTTTGGAAATTAATTTGGATCGAGGAAGTCTTTTCACCTCTCGATTTTGGGAAAGTTTCCAAAATGCTATGGGAACCCGTCTCTCCTTTAGCACCGCTTTCCACCCTCAGTCGAGTGGTCAAGTGGAACGCGTCAACCAGATTCTAGAAGACATGCTTCGAGCCTCTGTTATCTCATTCGGAATGGATTGGGAGAAGTGCCTTCTATTTGCCGAATTCGCTTACAACAACAGCTATCAATCTAGCTTGGGTAAAGCCCCTTTTGAAGTTCTCTATGGACGACGGTGTCGAACACCCCTTAACTGGTCAGAGACCGGGGAAAGACAATTCTTTGGCCCGGATATGATTCAGGAAGCAGAAGAACAAGTTCGCATCGTTCGTGAAAAGTTGAAAACAGCCCAATCTCGTCAAAAGAGTCAATATGACCGAAAACATAAGGCTATGACTTTCGAGGTTAACGAGAAGGCTTATCTTCGGGTCACCCCTGGAACCCATCGTTTCGGTATTAAAGGCAAATTGGCTCCTCGTTACATTGGACCTTTTCGCATTCTCGCCAAACGAGGAGAAGTTGCCTACCAGTTGGAACTACCTCCGCACCTCTCCAGAGTCCACGATGTCTTCCACGTTTCTCAACTCAGGCGTTGCTTCTAGGATCCTATCCGTGGAGTGGACCACAAAACGCTTGATCTCCAAGATAATCTTACATATCGGGAGTACCCCATTCGTATCCTCGATCGGGCCGAGCGTACCACTCGACGTCATAATATCAAGTTTCTCAAAGTTCAATGGTCGCACCATTCTGAGGATGAAGCAACTTGGGAAAGGGAGGATCGTCTTCGACTCGAGTATCCCGCCTTCTTCCCGGGGGAACCCAAATCTCGGGACGAGATTCTTTTGAGTGGGGGTGAGTTGTCACACCCTAGCTAGTCATGCATTAGAGTGTTGCATCATGTTTACTCTTTCATCAGAAACCTGAAATGGGGATGACAGAACTCCCAAGTCCCCTCTGAAACCAACTAGGGTTTACTAAATACTTTTCCAATGAACCTGAAATGCCCTTCTAAAATGCCCATCATTTTTGTCTTGGTTCAGAACCTCTGCCAAATGTGGTGCACATTTTCCTAGGCCATCCTAGGGTTTTTGAATTAAATCATAAGTATTTGAATTTGGGCATTTAAAATTATATAAAATATTTAAATGCTCAAATAACTCCAAACTAAAATGTTTCATGTTGGAAATAATCCAACTATGGACCAGGAGTAGTTTGGTGATTTTAGGAGTAGCCTAAGTATTTTATTTAATTCAACAAAGTGGCAAAAGTATTAATAAAAACAGAAAACAGAAAAAAATGGGAAAAGGCTTACCTGTCGCCCAGCACCGGCCCACCTGCCGGCCCAGCCCAGCACCGCGCCAGCGAGCTGCTTGCCGGCCAGGCAGGCAGGCAGGTGCTCGACGGCGAGCACCGCATGGGTGCCACGCACCTGCTCGCCGCCTCGCCGCCTCCCTCGCCCGGCTAACGCCGTGAATCGGCTTCCCTCTCTCCCCCGAACCTCCCAGACACCCCCTCTCCCCTCCAGCTCCTCCCCTTCGCTCTCCCACGCCATGGCCGACGCCATCGCCGCCACCCCCTCGCCGTAGCCACGCCCTCCGTCAACCCCACGCCGTGCCGCCGTGTCCAGGAGCTTCGCCGCCGTCCACTTCATCGAGCTAGCCGAGCCCCGTGTGCTCGAGCGGCCCGAGACCACCGCACCGACCTCGCCCGAGCTCGCCGTCGCCGGAGATCCCCTTCAACGCCGTCGCCGCCTCAGCTCGTCCCCGACCCCGCCGGTGGCCTCTACGGGAGCGCTGTGAGCCCAGCTATCTCTCCGACCCTCTCTCTCTCTCATTCCCGAGCCGTGTAGCCACCGCACGAAGATCACACGCACGCACCGCCGCGGATCTCGTCGCCGACGTGCTTCCGGCCATCCTCCGGCCAACCCGCGGTGTCCAATGCACTCACCACACTGCGTTAGGACCCAACCGTGCACTCCCCGCACCTCACCGATCCCCCTAGCGACAAGTTTGACTTTGGCCGAACTCCGGTGGCCGCCAAAGTCGTCGCCGGCGCCAACTTCGGCCACCCTGACCCCAACGGACTCCACCAAGAGCTGCGGCTCGACCTCAGCTCCGCTCCGGTGCCCTCCGCGGCTCGTTTGGTTGCCGGAACGGCAAATATCACTTCCGCCGCCGCGTCGGGCTCGCCGGCGGCTAAACGCCGGTGCAGCCGACCCGGGTTTGACCACGGGTGGGCCCTGGTTGACTCCCCTGAGTCAATGACAGGTGGGGCCCAGCCCTGTTAATTAAACAGGTTTAGTTTTAATTAAACTTTAATTAAAATAATCACCCTGACATGCGGGACCCACTGTCAGGTTTGACCCTGACGTGTTCCGTTGACCTGCTGACGTCACACTGACGTCAGGCTGACGCAATAATTGATTTTCTGGAATTATTCTAATATAGGAAATTCCAGAATATAATTTAAACTTCAAAAATTCATAACTTTTATTCTGTAACTCCAAATCAGACAAATTATATATGAAAAATGATCAGAAAAATCCAATCTATCCATCTGTACTATTTTCATGCATGATTAAACAAGTTAACTTGATGTTTAATGCAGAACAAGGAAAAGCACTTTAAAAGGCCATGTTTGAGTTTCAAATTTGAATCTTGATTCAAATTGGTGCAAACCCTTCTGGTCTTAGTTGCATTAGCCCAACACACTCATATTGCTATGTTTCATGCATGCATCATATTGTTGCACATTGTTTGGTGATGGTTGTGTACCGGTGTTCTTTGCGGCAGGATCTGCCTCCGAGGAGTACCGTGATTACCCTAACGAAGAACCGTATCAGTGCATCGAACCATCAGGCAAGCAACCAACCATTTGATCATATCGATACAATCCCATGTTCTCGCTCCTGCTCTCTTTTACTGCATTAAGACAACATGTTTCAAACTGCTGTATGCTACGGTAGTTGAACCCATTTCCTCTGCATGACCTGTCATTGCCACAGTAACTAGATGAAACCCACTAGCATGTGTAGGAGTTGATTGAGCCATATGTATGTGTTGTTCCTACCTTGCTATGCCTGCTATGCTTAGAGTCGTGTCAGGTCTGGTTCATCTGGGTGATGGGCTAGAGTGAAATGATTATGTCGGTAATGAGAGTGGTGTGGTGAACACGATTTGGTAAAGGTATCGATGAGAGGCCATGTAGGAGTACATGGTGGGTTGTTTCATTGAAGCCGACCTTAAGCACTGAGATCTGTATGTGTGATTTAAGATACAGCTACTACCATGCATTGGGCCCTGAAATATGACCTCGCTCGACTTCTTATTCACCCTAGCTCTCTGTCCAGGAGTTGCAAGTAGTTTCTGGTGTTTGTAGCCTACTGGAGGCCGCGGACAGCGCTGACCGTAGGGGTGGGCTGTGATGCGGTAGGTACGTGGCCGGGTGTACCGAATACCCGTTAGGTATTTCGGGAACCCTGTTCACATCGTTCGGGGCCGTATGGGAAACCTCGGCCGGACTCCCTGCGGATGGAACCTGGATAGGCGATAAACCTGGACTAGAGGCTTAGGTGTTTAGGTAGGTCGTGGTCTACACCCACGTCGGCTTTCGCTTGAAGTCTACCGAGCACATGTCGTGTGCAGACGCTAAGTGGTGGAAACATGTATGTAGAAGTACACCCCTGCAGGGTTATCATGATCTATTCGAATAGCCGCGTCCGCGGTAAAGGACTACTTGGTTGCCTATACAGTTCATAGACAAGTAAATGAAAACTACTAAAAGCCTCAAGATAAGTGTGAGTGCCGAGGATGGCTCTTCCGTAGGAAGACGGAGGTGGATCCTCGGTAGTGTATTGAAGTGGTGATTAGTGGACTCGTGTGCGAAAAACCATTTCAAGTTGGAGTCTCGTAGGTTAGCCTAGCCAAGAGTCAAAGCTGGCTTGCTGCAATAACTCCACCAACCCTTCTTGATAATATGCATGTATGTAGGATCTGATGTAAGTCTTGCTGAGTACCTTTGTACTCATGTTGCTATAATTTACATTTTTACAGAAGACGCTGCAACCCCTTCTGATGGGTTCTACGTAGACGTTGACATCAACGAGTAGGCTAAAGGCCCAGGTGGTGATCCTGAGCTTGTGAAGGACCACGTAGTATAGCTAGGCTTTCCAAGCCTCTTTTACCTTTCTAGTTGTCTGTACTCAGCCAAGTTACTTCCGCTGCTGGTTTGTATGACTGTATGACTTGAATGCTGGGTCGTGAGACCCGTACCTTTGTGTATGTTATGTATGGCTCTCTGAGCCTTAAATAAAGTACTTGTGTCATAGAGTCATGTTGTGATGCCTTGTTGTATTTGCACATATCGAGCATATTGTGTGTATGATTGAAATGCTTGGTATGTGTGGGATCTGACTATCTAGTTGTTTATCTTTAGTAGCCTCTCTTACCGGGAAATGTCTCCTAGTGTTACCGCTGAGCCATGGTAGCTTGCTACTGCTCTGGAACACTTAGGCTGGCCGGCATGTGTCCTTCTTCGTTCCGGTGTCTGTCCCTTCGGGGAAATGTCACGCATTGAGTACCGGAGTCCTGTTAGCCCGCTACAGCCCGGTTTACCGGAGTCCTGCTAGCCCAGTGCTACAGCCCGGACCCACTTGCTGATGACCGACATGTTCGAAGCTGGGTCATGGATGCCTGTCCCTGTAAGTATGTGCCACTTTGGGTTTACGACTAGTCATGTCAGCCCGGGCTCCTTATCATATGGATGCTAGCGACACTATCATATACGTGAGCCAAAAGGCGCAAACGGTCCTGGGCAAAGGTAAGGCGACACCCGTGGGGATACCGTGCGTGAGGCCGCAAAGTGATATGAGGTGTTACCGGCTAGATCGATGTGACATCGAGTCGGGGTCCTGACAAATTGTGATGACAACACCTCGGAGCTCAACTCCCCGGGACACTGCCACAACCCCTAAATGTTAGGAGGCACCAAGAACAAATGTTCTCGTCACGAAACCATTGGAATGATTCCAAGATACCTGCGTGATCCTAAAAAAAATTTAGTGAAAATTTGAGAAGAGAAGAGTCAAAACTCTACGTCAGGATGCCTCACCAGAGCGATGAAGGGACTGAGGAGTAAAAAGAATCCTACTCTCCGATATATATAATCCTAAAAGACTCAAAACCTTTTTCTAGACTCAACAACGCCAGCGATTCGATCAAGCAGGGGGCTCCTAAGTCGGGGAAGGCTCCGATACCAACTTGTAACACCCATGATGCGGCTATATGTCACACGTGTCGGAGCACGACTTAGAGGCATAACCGCATTGTAGGCATGTCGCAAGAGGGGTAATCTTTACACGTCCCATATATTGAATAAGAAAGAGGTACAGAGTTGGCTTACAATCGCCACTTCACACAATACATAAATATAGCATTACATCATTCAAAATACAATCAAGGTCCGACTACGGAACCAATAAAGACAACCCCAAATGCATAAGATCCCCGATCGCCCCAACTGGGCTCCACTACTGATCTTCTGGAAAGGAAACATAGTAACGTCCTGAGTCCTCATCGAACTCCCACTTGAGTTCAGTCGCATCCCCTGGAATGGTATCATCGGCACCTGCATCTGGTTTTGGAAGTAATCTGTGAGTCACGGGGACTCAGCAATCTCAAACCCTCGCGATCAAGACTATTTAAGCTTATTGGTAGGCAAAGGTAGTGAGGTGGAGCTGCAGCAAGCACTAGCATATATGGTGGCTAAAATACGCAAATGAGAGCGAGAAGAGAAGGCAAAGCACGGTCGAGAAACTACAAAGATCAAGAAGTGATCCTAGAAATACATACGTTCAAGCATAACACGAGACCCTGTTCTCTTCCCGGACTCCACCGAAAAGAGACCATCACGGCTACACACATGGTTGATTCATTTTAGTTAAGTTAAGTGTCAGGTTTTCTACAACTGGATATTAACAAATTCCGATCTACCCATAAACGTGGGCACGGCTTTCAAAAGTTCAAAACCCTGCAGGGGTGTCCCAACTTAGCCCATCACAAGCTCTCATGGTCAACAAAGGATATTGCTTCTCCCAGGACGACCCGATCAAAGTCGGAATCCCGGTTACAAGACATATCAACAATTGTAAAACAAGACCAGCAAAGCCGCCCGATGTGCCGACAAATCCCGATAGGAGTCGCACGTATCTCATTCTCAGGGCACAATTGAAGAACACTACGTACAACTAAAACCAACCCTCAAGTTTCCCCGAGGTGTCGCTGCAAGTGGCTCTATTCTGGACCAACACTCAGAGGAGCACTGGCCCGGGGGTTTAAAATAAAGATGACCCTTGAGTCCGCGGAACCCAAGGAAAAAAAGGCTTAGGTGGAAAATGGTAAAACCAAGATTGGGCCTTGCTGGAGGAGTTTTATTCAAGGCGAACTGTCAAGAGGTTCCCATTATAACCCAACCGCGCAAGGAACACAAAATCAAGGAACATAACACCGGTATGACGGAAAACTAAGGCGGCAAGAGTGGAACAAAACGCCAGGCATAAGGCCGAGCCTTCCACCCTTTACCAAGTATATAGATGCATTAAAGTAAACAAGATATAATAATGATATCCCAACAATAATCATGTTCCAACAAGGAACAAACTCCAATCTTCACCTGCAACTAGCAACGCTATAAGAGGGGCTGAGCAAAGCGGTAACATAGCCAAACAACGGTTTGCTAGGACAAGGTGGGTTAGAGGTTTGACATGGCAATATGGGAGGCATGATATAGCAAGTGGTAGGTATCACGGCATAGGCATAGCAATAGAGTGAGCAACTAGCAAGCAAAGATAGAAGTGATTTCGAGGGTATGGTCATCTTGCCTGCAAAGTTCTCCGAGTTGACATAAGCTTGATCCTCGTAAGCGTACTCAACGGGTTCCTGATCACGTACTCGTCTCCCGGCTCTACCGAAGGCAAGAACACAAGCAAGGGAAACACAATCAACCATGGTGCAATGCGCAAGTAACATGATGCAAAACATGGCATGATATGCGGGATGCCATATGCAATGCATATGCGTGCTCCGGAAGGAAAAGATTGAACCAGGCCTCAACTTAGCAAACCAAGAGCGCCGCTGTAAATATGAGTTGATTTCGGTCAAAATCGATATAAAGATCGCCGGAATCGGATGCGCGGTTTGCAAATGGCGAGCAAAACAATAATGGCACTATTCTGCGATTAACAGCACGATGCCATATAAAATGCAACAAGAAACTAAGCTACTGCACTCTAACATAGCAAGAAAGCACATGGCAGTGATCTACTCAAGATGCTTGACAAAATATGAACACTGAGCTAAAGCTATAAACCACTAGAGCATGACTAAAACAGCATGGCAATAATGCAAAAACATGTCATTTTACATAGACATAGCAGAAACAGATTCAACATGGCATCTTTACAAGCTTGATTAACTCACTCCAAGGCATGTCATGGCATGGAACAAAATCTAGCATGAAGTAGACATGAAAATGAAGCTATCCACGTGCAAAGCAACCTCATGGCATGATTGAATTAAATCACACGAAAATGGCAAAACAAATTCATGATGTAAAATGACATGTTTATGAAATTTCTCAAATGCAGAAACTAATGCCACAACAGAATTGGTGGGATTTTTCTACCCCAAAAACATATATAATATGTTGGGGTTGCTGTAGAAAAATCATCACAAGTGCAATAAGTTAAAAACTGCCCTAAATGGAATAAGACAGAAATGGCACTTCCTTGTTTGGAATACGTCCAGAAATGGACTTGCCCGAAATGGATTGTTGCATATTTCCAGAAATGGGAATTCACTGGAGAAAAATATAAAGAAAAGGGACAAGGGCTGTATGTATGGCAGGTGGGGCCACCCTGTCATACTCAGACTTGCTTGCAAAAACAATGGTGATTTAAACCGCGCCCGCGGGGATCGAACCCGGGTGTCCCCGGTGCGGGCATGCATGGTTAACCACTGCGCTAGAGAGTGTGTGTGTGTGTGTTGAGATGGGCGCCTGGCTCCTTTTGAACCAGAACAAGAAGGTCGAGCCTTTGGCCATGGTTGCCCGATGCTGGAGGCGAGCGACAAACTAGGAGGCATGGTGATAACCCACAAGTATAGGGGATCGATTGTAGCCTCTTTCGATAAGTAAGAGTGTTGATCCCAACGAGGAGCTAAAGGTAGAACAAATATTCCCTCAAGTTCTATCGACCACCGATACAACTCTACGCACGCTTGATGTTCGCTTTACCGGAAACAAGTATGAAACTAGAAGTACTTTGTAGGTGTTTTTTGGTAAGCTTGCAAGGAAGTAAATAGCATGTAAATAAAAGCTAAGGGCTGTTTAGATAAAGGCACAACTAAATTAGTTTTAGTAAAGAGCTTTTGTCAACAAGAAGGTTATTTGTCCCTAGGCAATCGGTAACTAGACCGGTAATCATTATTGCAATTTTATTTGAGGGAGAGGCATAAGCTAACATACTTTCTCTACTTGGATCGTATGCACTTATGATAGGAACTCTAGCAAGCATCCGCAACTACTAAAGATTCATTAAGGTAAAACCCAACCATAGCATTAAAGTATCAAGTCCCCTTTATCCCATACGCAAACAACCTACTTACTCGGGTATGTGCTTCTGTCACTCATGCCACCCACCATAAGCAAATCATAAGCGTATTGCAAACCCTACATCGGGAATCCCTCACGCTTGCGCGTCACCGAGAGCACCATAGGACAGCACCAATAATAAAACATACAACTCAAACCAATCACGATCATCAAATAGCCATTAGGACAAAACAGATCTACTCAAACATCATAGGATAGCCATACATCATTGGGAAATAATATATAGCGTTGAGAACCTTTTTTAAGTAGAGATTAGAACGGGTAAGAGAGAGGTTACACCGCTGCATAGAGGGGGGAAGAGTTGGTGATGATGGCGGTGAAGTTGTTGGTGAAGATGGCGGTGATGGTGATGGCCCCGACAGCGCTCCAGCGCCACCGGAAGCAAGGGGGAGAGGGCCCCCTTCTTCTTCTTCTTCTTCCTTGACCTCCTCCCTAGATGGGAGAAGGGTTTCCCCTCTGGTCCTTGGCTCCAATGGCGTGCGAGGGGCGAGAGCCCCTCTGAGATTGGATCTATCTCTCTGTTTCTCTCTAGTTCTGCATTCTCCCATGCTCTGTTTCACCGTTTCACGTATATATGGAGATCCGTAACTCCGATTGGCCTGAAACCTTCGACGTGATTTTTTTCCGAATATTAGCTTTCTTGCGGCAAAAGAAGAGCGTCAACCGCCTTATGGTGGGCTCATGAGGGTAGGGGGTGCGCCCCCTGCCTCTTGACTACCTCGGGCACTGGTTCGCGTTGATTTTCCTTCCAGATTTTCCATATTTTCCAAAAATAAGCTCCGTCCATTTTTATCCCGTTTGGACTCCGTTTGATATGGATATTCTGTGAAACCAAAAACATGCAACAGACATGAACTGGCACTAGGCACTGGATAAATATGTTAGTCCCAAAAATAGTATAAAAAGTTGCCAAAAAGTATATGAAAGTTGAATAATATTGGCATGGAACAATCAAAAATTATAGATACGACAGAGACGTATCAGCATCCCCAAGCTTAATTCCTGCTCATCCTCGAGTAGGTAAATGATAAAAAAAGATAATTTTTGATGTGGAATGCTACCGAGCATAATCTTGATCATATGTCTAATCATGGCATGAATATTAAGACACGAGTGATTCAAAGCAATAGTCTATCCTTTGACATAAAAATAATAACACTTCAAGCATACCAACCAAGCAATTATGTCTTATTGAAATAACATAGCCAAAGAAAGCTCATCCCTACAAAATCATATAGTCTGGCTATGCTCCATCTTCACCACACAAAGCATTCACATCATGCACAACCCCGATGACAAGCCAAGCAATTGTTTCATACTTTTGACATTCTCAAACCTTTTCAACTTTCACGCAATACGTGAGCGTGAGCCATGGACATAGCACTATAGGTGGAATAAAATATGATGATGGGGGTTATGTGGAGAAGACAAAAAAGGAGAAAGTCTCACATCAACTAGGCGTATCAACGGGCTATGGAGATGCCCATTAATAGATATCAATGTGAGGAGTAGGGATTGCCATGGAACGAATGCACTAGAGCTATAAGTATATGAAAGCTCAAACTGAAACTAAGTGGGTGTGCATCCAACTTGCTTGCTCATGAAGACCTAGGGCATTTGAGGAAGCCCATCGTTGGAATATACAAGCCAAGTTCTATAATGAAAATTCCCACTAGTATATGAAAGTGATAACTCAAGAGACTCTCTATATGAAGAACATGGTGCTACTTTGAAGCACAAGTGTGGTAAAAGGATAGTAACATTGCCCCTTCTCTCTTTTTCTCTTTTTTTGTTTTCTCTTTTTTTTTCCTTTTTTTCTTTTTTTCTTTTTTGGGCCTTCTCTTTTTTATGGCCTTTCTCTTTTTTTCTTCCGGAGTCTCATCCTGACTTGTGGGGCAATCATAGTCTCCATCATCCTTTCCTCACTGGGGCAATGTCCTAATAATGATGACCATCACACTTTTATTTACTTACAACTCAATATTACAAGTCGATATTTAGAACAAAGATATGACTCTATATGAATGCCTCCGGTGGTGTACCGGGATGTGCAATGATCTAGCGTAGCAATGACATCAAAAAACGGGCAAGCCATGAAAACATCATGCTAGCTATCTTACGATCATGCAAAGCAATATGACGATGAATGCTCAAGTCATGTATATGATGATGATGGAAGTTGCATGGCAATATATCCCGGAATGGCTATGGAAATGCCATGATAGGTAGGTATGGTGGCTGTTTTGAGGAAGATATAATGAGTCTTATGTGTGACAGAGCGTATCGTATCACGGGGTTTGGATGCATCGGCGAAGTTTGCACCAACTCTCGAGGTGAGAAAGGGCAATGCACGGTACCAAAAAGGCTAGCAATGATGGAAGGGTGAGAGTGCGTATAATCCATGGACTCAACATTAGTCATAAAGAAGTCACATACTTATTGCAAAGATCTATTAGTCATCAAAACAAAGTACTACGCGCATGCTCCTAGGGGGGATAGATTGGTAGGAAAAGACCATCGCTCGTCCTCGACCGCCACTCATAAGGAAGACAATCAATAAACACCTCATGCTCCGACTTCGTTACATAACGGTTCACCATACGTGCTTGCTACGGGACTTGCAAACCTCAACACAAGTATTTCTCAATTTCAAAATTACTCGACTAGCATGACTCTAATATCACCACCTTTATATCGCAAAACTATTGCAAGGAATCAAACATATCATATTCAGCGATCTACAAGTTTATGTAGGATTTTATGACTAACCATGTGAATGACCAGTTCCTGTCATCTCTCTAAATAGATATAAGTGAAGGAAGAGAGTTTAATTCTTTTTACAAAAGATATGCCCACGCTCTAACAAATATAAGTGAAGCAAAAGAGCATCCTACAAATGGCGGTTGTCTAAGTGAAGAGAAACAGGCAATCCAAACTTCAAATGATATAAGTGAAGCACATGAAGCATTCTATAAAGCCATACTCAAAAGATATAAGTGAAGTGTAAAGAGCATTCTATAAATCAACCAAGGACTATCTCATACCAGCATGGTGCATAAAATAAAAATGAAAACTAAATGCAAAAGACGCTCCAAGATTACACATATCGCATGAACGAAACGAATCCGAAAACATACCGATACTTGTTGAAGAAAGAGGGGATGCCTTCCCAGCATCCCCAAGCTTAGATGCTTGAGTCTCCTTGAATATTTACTTGGGGTGCCTCGGGCATCCCCAAGCTTGAGCTCTTGCCTCTCTTCCTTCTTCTCACATCGAAACCTTCTCAATCATCGAACACTTCATCCAAACAAAACTCCAACAGAAAACTCGGTAAGATCCGTTAGTATAATAAAGCAAATCACTACTCTAGGTACTGTTTCAAACCAATTCATATTTTGTTTTTGCATTGTGCCTACTGTAATTTAACTTTTTCATGGCTTAATCCACTGATATAAATTGATAGTTTCATCAAAACAAACAAACTATGCATCAAAAACAGAATCTGTCTAAAATAGAACAGTCTGTAGGAATCTGAACATTCACCATACTTCTCATACTTGAAAACTTCTGCCAAAATTAGGTAAAATAAACAATTTGTACAGAAAGACAGTGCAAAAATAATCCGAACCATTTGACGTTCCAGTAAAAAATTAAAATTCACGCACTACAGCCAAAGTTTCTGTCCTGCACCGTACAAACAAACAAGCATTGTAAACTTCCTAAAGGCAAACCTTGGCACATTATTTTTATAATACAATGGAATTGTACAAGGGGATAATTATTTTTGTTGAAAATTTTCTGTAATCAAGATTCACAAAGTTTCCGTGAGCATGAACAAAGTTCAAGGCTAGCTCCCACTTCAACAATGCTTGTCTCTCTCACTTTCACTTTCCTTTTTGAAAAAGTTTTAGGTTCCCCTCTTTATTTTTGTTATTTTTAAACTATATAAAAGAACTCAATAGAAATAAATGACTCTCTAAAACTTCCGGGTTGTCTCCTTGGCAGTGCTTTCTTTAAAGCCATTAAGCTTGGCATATAGTGCTCAAGTAGTGAATCCACCCGGATCCCAAGGTATATCAAAGCCAATTTTAATTAGCAATGATTTGCAATTTAGTAGTGAGCACAAAGCAACATATATCATGTAATGACGAAGTCTAACTCAATTCCTATGCATCGGCATGTCATAAAAGAACAATTCATGCACACCTAGTAAAGGCCAATGCATAGTATAAACAGTTTCTTGCAATTTTATCATGTTGGAAACATAGAGAGGTGGAGATATAGTTCCTCTCTCATAATAATTACAAGTAGGATCAGCAAGCACATGCATATTATATCTATCAAAATCATCATGTGCAACGGTAGAAGGCAACCCATCAATGTAATCCTTAATAAGTGCAAACTTCTCCGATATAGTGTAATCGGGAGAATTCAAAAAGATAATAGGACTATCATGCGTGGGTGCAATAGCAACAATTTCATGTTTAACATAAGGAACTATAGCAAGTTCATCTCCATAAGCATCATTCATATTGGCATCTTGGCCACAAGCATAGCAAGCATCATCAAAAAGGGGTATTTCAAGAGAATCAATGGGATCATAACAGTCATCATAGCAATCATCCTTCGGTAAGCACGAAGGGGAATTAAACAATGTATGAGTTGAAGAGTTACTCTCATTAGAAGGTGGGCACGGGTGATCAATCCGCTCTTCCTCCTTTTGTTCTTCGCTCTCCTCCTCATCTTTTTCAATCAATGAGCTCACAGTTTCATCAATTTCTTCTTCCATAGACTCCTGCAAAATATTAGTATCTTCTTGGACAGCGGAGTATTCCTCAATATATAGTTTAACATAGGCATTAGAAGCATAATTCTCATAACAATATTCAAGTATGGCAAAATTTTCAGATTTATAAAGAGTAGCATCACACTTTTCAATCAACGAAGCAATTTCATAAGCACCCTTAAAAGCAACAAATTCTTCAATTTGTTGAACATCATAGTAATTATAAACACCCTTAGCATACGAAGATAACATTCCATTATCAATAAACTCACATTGGTAGGGAAGGTGTTTCTTAGGGTTTTCAGAACAACAAGTAAAATCATATTCCCAACATAAATTCCAAGCATAGCATTGCAAACGATGAATTTGACCCAATAGAATTTTCCCTTTTTCAGATATTCGGTGTCGCACATAACAAGCATGCTCATCTAAAGATTTTTCCCTCAACTAAGCTAGTTGGGGTTTCAGCACGAGCACATAGGGATCGAAGATGATCCAAGTAATAAGCTTCAGCAGTGTGATAGATTTTGAGTGGTTCTTCAACCATTGGTTCAGTAGGTACCACTAATTTTTTTTGGTATTTTTCGTTTCCTACCCATGACTAAAGATAGAAAACAACTAAGAACAGCAAATAAAAATTACTTAGTGATAAAGCAAACAAGCACACACGAGAATATTCACCCCACACTATTGCTCCCCGGCAACGGCGCCAAAAAAAAGTCTTGATAACCCACAAGTATAGGGGATCAATTGTAGCATCTTTCGATAAGTAAGAGTGTCGAACCCAACGAGGAGCTAAATTTAGAACAAATATTCCCTCAAGTTCTATCGACCAACGATACAACTCTACGCACGCTTGACGTTTGCTTTACCAGAAACAAGTATGAAACTAGAAGTACTTTGTAGGTGTTTTTGGGTAAGCTTGCAAGAAAGTAAAGAGCACGTAAATAAAAGCTAGGGACTATTTAGATAAAGACACAACTAAATTAGTTTTAGTAAAGAGCTTTTGTCAACAAGAAGGTTATTTGTCCCTAGGCAATCGATAACTAGACCGGTAATCATTTGCAATTTTTTTGAGGGAGAGGCATAAGCTAACATACTTTCTCTACTTGGATCATATGCACTTATGATTGGAACTCTAGCAAGCATCCGCAACTACTAAAGATTCATTAAGGTAAGACCCAACCATAGCATTAAAGTATCAAGTCCCCTTTATCCCATACGCTAGCAACCTACTTACTCGGGTCTGTGCTTCTGTCACTCACGCCACCCACCATAAGCAAATCATAAGCATATTGCAAACCCTACAGCGGGAATCTCTCACGCTTGCGCGACACAGAGGGCACCATAGGACATCACCAATAATAAAACATACAACTCAAACCAATCACGATCATCAAATAGCCATTAGGACAAAACAACTCAAACATCATTGGATAGCCATACATCATTGGGAAATAATATATAGCGTTGAGCACCATGTTTAAGTAGAGATTACAGCGGGTAAGAGAGAGGTTAAACCGCTTCATAGAGAGGGGAAGAGTTGGTGATGATGGCGGTGAAGTTGTTTGTAAAGATGGCGGTGATGGTGATGGCCCCGGCAGCGCTCCGGCGCCACCGGAAGCAAGGGGGAGAGGGCCCCCCTTCTTCTTCTTCTTCTTCCTTGACCTCCTCCCTAGATGGGAGAAGGGTTTCCACTCTGGTCCTTGGCTCCCATGGCGTGGGAGGGGCGAGAGCCCCTCCAAGATTGGATCTATCTCTCTGTTTCTCTCTGGTTCTGCGTTCTCCCATGCTCTATTTCACCATTTCGCGTATGTATGGAGATCCGTAACTCCGATTGGCCTGAAACCTTCGCCGTGATTTTTTTCTGAATATTAGCTTTATTGCGGCAAAAGAAGAGCATCAACTGCCTTATGGTGGGGTCACGAGGGTAGGGGCGCGCCCCCCTGCCTCGTGACCACCTCGGGCACTGGTTCGCGTTGATTTTCCTTCCAAATTTTCCATATTTTCCAAAAATAAGCTCCGTCCGTTTTTATCCCATTTGGACTCCGTTTGATATGGATATTCTGCGAAAGCAAAAACATGCAACAGACAGGAACTGGCACTGGGCACTAGATCAATATGTTAGTCCCAAAAATAGTATAAAAAGTTGCCAAAAAGTATATGAAAGTTGAATAATATTGGCATGGAACAATAAAAAATTATAGATACGACGGAGATGTATCACGTGGCTCACTGAGTAGTGCAACAACGGGCGTGCGGGAACATGTGGGGACTCCAGCGAGCAAGTGGAGGCAGCTCGCGAGTGAGCGAACACTCGAGCACGTGCTCGCGCTCGGCTCGGGGCCATGGCGAGGCATGCAGGGGAGAAAATGCATGGCAGCTGCGGCAAGGCACTATGGGGGTGCGTATGCGCAGCGAGGCACAACAGGCATCCGGAGCGAGGATGCACGGGGTTGGCAAGCTACAATAGCATCTTCACTAACAGTTCACACTACGCTGGAGCATCGAGACCATGGAGAGGCATGAAAAAAACGACGCCTGCGGTGAACTAGAGGGCGCGAGAAGAAGCATGGACGGAAAAGGGGTTTACCTAGCTCACCTAGGACACGGCAAGGTTGACGGAGATGAGCCGGCGGCGACGCGGTCGACCTCTGAACCTCGGCGCGAACTCTGGTCGCGCAGAAGATGGGAGCAACGGAGGAAGCCAGGCGCTGACTTGATGACTCCCTCGACGATGTAACGGACGCCGAGGACGACGGGGAAGGAGACGAACTTGAAGAAGGTGGCTGGAGGAGACAGGAGGGACGGTGACGACGACGAGCATGCTCTCAGCCACGCTTGGGGCTCACGGGGAAGGAGAAAAAGAGAGAAGGGGAAGACCCCTGGGTGGCGGCGGCGAAGGGGAAACCCTAGAAGAGTAGGTGTGGATGCCGAGGGGGGGTTATTATAGGGATGCGGTCACGGCGGGCTCGGCCACCGTGGCCATGGCGGACATTATGTAAAGCAGGGGAGGTGAGGTGGAAGAAAAGGGGGGGTGAGCGCTACAGCCTCCCTGCTGACAGGTAGGCCCTACGCTGCCGCGCGGGACGAGTGCAAGTGACGGTTGGGTCGGCTCGAGTGAGAAAGGAACCGGGGTGATTTGTGGGTTACCGCTGGGCTGCTGCTACTGCGTGGGCTGGGATGCAGGTGAGGGAGAGGCCCAAGCGGTGCGTTGTGGATGCTGCTGCTATAGCCTTTTCCCTTATGCAATTTCTTTAGACAGAAAGACAAAAGGAAAAGGCCAGGGACATAGAAGAAGAGTTTGGTAAGAATAAAAATATCCCCAAGCTCTTGGAATATTGCACAGTTTTACAAAATTGCTTTGGATATTTTTAGAGGCAGAAAAATAAAACAAGTTTGAATTTTATTCAAACTTGATGCATTTTTGAACCCAACCAAAACAATTCTAAAAGAGGTGAAATTTGGCAGGGAGGTTCTGGACATGTAGCAAGATTTATAGGGAGAAGATGAACATTTGTGGAGGCGGTCCAGATGGCACTTGCAAAAAGAAACAGAAAAGAAGGAGAGGTGGTGATGCATGGAGGTGGTCATGGATGGATCACACAAAAGCACATGCAACAACATATCATGCATGCATATCATGGAAATGCAAGTTGGCATAAGCACAACACAACTTAGATATGCACATGATGCAAACATATGATGGCAATAAGGAATATGAAAAGAAGCACAAATGCAATATGACAAGGTAAGGACGGCAATGAAATGAGTAGAACAACATAACAAAACAAAATGAGACCAAAAGATGGAACCCCGAATGGAATTGGATGGAGACCAACATGGATATATTGCCAAATATGGAAGTTCTACATCTGGGGTGTTACAAGAGAGAACTGGGAAACCTGGACGGATGCAAGTTTTTATAAACATGCAGATGAAATGCACATGATGACATGGAAAAGATGCAACACACAAGCGAATGGCATGGCAACGACGGCGAATGCTTAGAAGACACCTGGCGCATCGGACTCGGGGCGTCACAACTCTCCTCCACTAACAAGAGATCTCGTCCCGAGATCTTAGGAATGAGATGGAAGAAAAGTGGATAAGGTAAAACACGAGCTGAAGAGAGAAGAGGACAAACTCAAGAACACTCGAGTGGAAAAGAGGAACGACAAATATGACGAGAATCAAAAGCTCAAGGAATAAGATAGACTCTGAAACCACTCCGGTTAGAACAAGATAGAAAAGGAATAAGAACGAAAGAATTGTGATAACATCCCGGTTGGACATGGAAAGGAATAAAACATGAATTTGACAAGATGGAATGATACTTGATGAGAGGAACAACACAATGCCTCCGGAAGAATTGAAAGAGTGGAATGAAAAGAATGGAGAAGAAAATGATAACTTCTACAACAATTGAATTCGAAAAGCATCCTTACAAAGAAGGGTTGAACGAAGTTGTTGGAAATTCAACAACTAAAAGAATAAGCTTGTTGTGGGCTTATGGAAAACATCTCAAAATTATGAGGTGACAACCGGCCACAAACGGAAATGATTGAATAGCTGAGAAGAATGAAGAAATGCAAAACTCCACTTCAAAAGAATACGGAGAATTAATTGCACTTTGAGAAGCATGAGGAAAAGGTACTTGCGCTCCTCCAACAAGAATTTTGATGAACACTTGAACAATTTTGATGAACCATCATGAAGAACTCCGGTAACAAAAGGATGATGAGATAGAATTGAAGGATGAAACAAATAAGATTAAAGCCTTCCAGAGATTTGGATGGAGGTTCCGACAAGATGGCCGAGGAAACTTTGAACACCGGAAAAGAAAAATGGATGACTTAGAACCGAGAGATTATCCATCATGTACAATCTCCGAAGGAAGGAATCGCTTGACCACGATGAAATAAGAATAAGAATTACGTTATGCTTATCCTCCACCAATTAAATTGATGAGAAGCAATGGATTGCATACAACTTATTCGCGTTGGAAAAGATTAGTGGAGATATAGCGCAAGAGTTGAGAAAGTCTTCATGAACCACCGGTGGGACTGGAATGAATGAATTAATTGATACGATAGCAAAGGAGGAGGAATCATGAACGAACCATCGTAAGAACTGAAACGAAAGACGAAAAGAGAATGACTCTCCGGAAAGCATTACAGACGCACGAAGATACTTGAAGGAATTTAGAGACAAGAGAATGAAGAGATCGCGAACTAATTAAAGAATGCTTGAACGAAGCACCGGTAAAAATATGGGAACGAACGAAGCTGAAAGCTTGGAAGGAAGGAATCTTTTGAAATGGAAGCCTCTAGATAATCGAAACGGAAAAACAACTCCTGAAATACTCCGGATGGGTAAGAAAAGAATCGCATGATTGGAAACAAAATAAGATGATAGCAACAAGCTAGCACCATGAATCTCTGAGAGAACGGACAAGATTTAGGGAAAACTCTTCTTTGGTCTTCAAAGGTTGAGAACGACGATGAGGAACACCACCATGAATTGTTGAGATACTCCGGGAGAATGAAAAGTGAAGAGGTTGAACCAATAATGAAAATAATTTGGAATTGATCTTGGGAAATAAACTGACTGATGAAATCCATACTTATGTCATACTTCGAAAAGAATATGAGAATAACCCCAGGAAAATTAGAAGAGTCGGGTAAGATCCTGGGAAAAGACCTGTGGGTTAGGGCCCACTGAAAAGAAGCACCGTTGGAAAGGATTGTTTGAATGAGAAATGATGCACCGGAACGATTGAAAGACTTGAATCAGGTGACAACCTCAAAATAATTGAATGCAAACACGAATATTCTAAGATGTCTTGAGCACTCCGGAAGGATAAACTAGCGAGGGGCGAACGAGCAGGGGGAAATATTTCAGTCAAGGAAAAGAGTATGATCAACACCAAAAACTTGAATTGAGTCCACCAGAAAGAAAACGAGATGAACCATGATGAAGTTGACAAGAATTCACCGGTTGAAGTAATTGAGGAAAAAAAGAGGCTCCGCACAGATGAAATTGATGCTCGAATAGAGTCTCAGACTCTGGGAAGAAAAGGGATGGAGGGCGGGAAAAAACAAAGGCAACTTGGAAAGGGGAACCGACGAATAACTTGAAGAGAAAAGCACTGGTTGAAATAATTGAGGAAAGAATGCAAAGGCTTCACACGAGTAGGATGGATACTCGATTAAGGACTCCTGCTCCGAGAAGAAAAGGGTGGGTGGGTGTTAAAAAGAAAGACAACTTCATACAGGGGAACAACTTTGTTGAGAAAGAACTAAGGACTGATCTTGCAAAGACAAAGAGAGTTTAATCAACTCGAAGAGAAGTGCGCTGGTTGAAAGAGCTGACATTGTAACGAAAGAAAACTACTGTGTGATCGTAAAAAAAATTGAAGGAGAAGAGAAGTATATCAAAACACCTACGTTAAGATTTCTCACCAGAGCAACGAAGGGGCTGAGGAGTAAAAACAATTCCTACTCTCCGATATAACTAGACTCTGAAAAAGTGTTCTCCTAGACTCGACAATGGCCAACTACGAACAATTAAGGGGATCCTATGGTCGGTCGAGGCTCTGATACCAACTTGTCACAACCAATATGCGACTCTATCCTAAAGGAACCCGAAGGTCCCACCAAGGATAGAACCGCATATTGACATGCTTTTGCAAGGTGGATATCATTACATCGTACCATTACATAATAGTTGGGGATACATACAAAGCATACAAGTGCCACAATAATACATCACTACATCATACATAAGAACAACGTCCGACTACGGGAAACACAAATAGAAACTAAAACGAAATCTACCCTACTAGGCCATGCTGCCGACCAGAAACCTAACCCAAGATCGACGAAGACGAAGAACTCCAAGACAAGCAAACATCGCTCTCACATCAAGATCATCACATTACCTATACCTGCAACTGTTGTTGTAGTAATCTGTGAGACACGAGGACTCAACAATCCCATTACCATGGGTATCAAGACTAGCAAAGCTTAATGGGTATGGAAAGGATAAGTGGTGAGGTTGCAGCAAGCGACTAAGCAGTGTATGGTGGCTAACTTACGAATACAAGAATAAGACAAGAAACTACGCAAACGGTCGCAAACTAGTAATAATCAAGAAGTGATCCTGAACAACTTATGTTCAAACATAACCCAACTCTGTTCTCCTCTCGAATTTCCCCGAAAAGAGACAATCACGGTTACACACGCGGTTGGTGTATTTTAATTGAGTTTACTTCAAGTGCTCTACAACCAAATATTAACAAATTCCCATATGCCAGATAACTGCTGGCACAGCTCTCGAAATTTAAACCTGGCAGGGCTGTCCCAACTTAGCCCATGACAAGCTCACGATCCGCGGAGACAATCCTCCATCGCGGGAACCCTCCGATCAGACTCGGAATCCCGGTGCACAAGACATCTCGACAATGGTAAAACAAGTCCAGCAACACCTCCCGACGTGCCGACACCCTGATAGTAGCCGCGCGTATCTCGTCTCAGGCCACGATGGATGAGCTACACGTACAGGTGCCAAAATACCCCAAGTTTCCAAGGGGCGGCCCCGCATAGTGCTCTAGTTTAGGACCAACACCATCGGCACTGGCCCCCTGCATGTATAAAGAATCCTCGGGTTCATGACGCCCTATGCCAATTAATTATTTAGTTCAAGTTTTATTATGGAAAAAGTTAAACCAATGTTGGGCCTTGCTAGAAGAGTTTTATTCAAAATAAACTGTTGAGAGGGGCCCATATACCCTCACCGTGTTAGGGACACAAAATCAAGGAACATAACACAGGTATGACGGAAACTAGAGCGGCAAGAGTGGAACAAAACACCAGGCATAAGGCCGAGTGTCGGTGTCAAAACCCGCGGATCTCGGGTAGGGGGTCCCGAACTATGCGTCTAGGTCGGATGGTAATAGGAGGCAAGGGACACGAAGTTTTACCCAGGTTCGGGCCCTCTTGATGGAGGTAAAACCCTACGTCCTACTTGATTAATATTGATGATATGGGTAGTACAAGAGTAGATCTACCACGAGATCGGAGAGGCTAAACCCTAGAAGCTAGCCTATGGTATGATTGTTGTTGTGTATGTTGTCCTATGGACTAAAACCCTCCGGTTTATATAGACACCGGAGAGGGTTAGGGTTACACAAAGTCAGTTACAATGGTAGGAGATCTACATATCCGTATCGCCAAGCTTGCCTTCCACGCCAAGGAAAGTCCCTTCCGGACACGGGACGAAGTCTTCAATCTTGTATCTTCATAGTCCAGGAGTCCGGCTGAAGGTATAGTCCGGCCATCCGGACACCCCCTAATCCAGGACTCCCTCAGTAGCCCTTGAACCAGGCTTCAATGACGACGAGTCCGGCGCACAGATTGTCTTCGGCATTGCAAGGCGGGTTCCTCCTCCAAATACATCATAGAAGATTTTGAACACAAAGATAGTGTCCGGCTCTGCAAAATAAGTTTCCACATAGTGCCATAGAGAGAATAATATCTACACAACTCTAATCTGCTGACGTATTCCGTAGTGTGACACACCATGGCCAAGCCTTTATCCGAGTCGTTTCATTATCCCACCTTAGTGTGTCATGCGAGGCGGTTTCCTTGGCACGTCCTGTTAAAGCAGAGATCGTGTCCCCTTATTCCAGGATTCTCATCAATACGGGCCTGGGTAACCCAACCACGCCATTGATTACAGTGCTTGGAGATAAGCGAGTTTACCAGGCTGGTGGGGACACGTAGTTGTGTCCACCCATATAAGGGGATAAGGATCCACCTTTTCACCTACGCCTTCTTCCTCCCTTGCTTATCCATTCTCGCGCACTCGAGCTCCAGCGCCCAAGTCCGCACTCCCCACCTCAACCTTCTCTAGCCATGTCTGGAGCGGGAGGCAAGTGGATGGTCTCCTCCGTCACGGAGGGACACATCAAAAAACTGAGGAAGGCCGGATACCTATCTAATGACATCGTGTTCCGGCTTCCCAAAAAGGGGCAGCTCCTCCCCACCCCAAGGCCCCATGAGAGGGTAGTGTTCCTTCCCCACTTCCTCCGCGGACTGGGCTTTCCGATCCACCCATTTGTCCGGCGACTCATGTTCTACTACGGCCTGGATTTCCATGATCTGGCCCCAAACTTCATCCTCAACATCTTGGCGTTTATCGTCGTGTGCGAGGCTTTCCTCTGCATCTGCCCCCATTTCGGCCTTTGGCTCAAGACTTTCAACGTCAAGCCGAAGGTGGTGCGCGACAACCAGGCGGAGTGCGGAGGCCGGAGGGTCCAAGAAGGGGAAAACCCTTCCTCCGGACTACTCCACCGACGCCGACAACAGCGGAGGGGAGTGGCCGCTCAGGGCCAAGTCCCTGGCAAAATCGTAAGTATCCGGATACCAGAGTCATTCATAGTATTCGTTTATTGCACAGCTTTCCCTTATGTCGAATATGTTTATGCAGCCCACCCAAAGACCAGCTCGACGCGTCGTCAAGCGGCTCACTGGACTCATCGGATGTGAACTCGCTTCCGACGGCTTCCTCCCCCCGCCCTACGAACGACACCGAAGTGTTGTCCCAACAGGTTCCAAGCCGGGAGGAGGTGGTCCTGGAGGCGCCGCAAGGCGACCTCCCGGACTCCAGGAGTAAAGGGGATGAAACCCCCCAGGGCTCCAAGTCCGGCTCTAGGCTGGACACCGCTCCGGAACCTTCAAAGGTTCCAGAGTCCGGTGGGGGACCTCCTTCCAAGAGGAGCAAGCCCACCGTGCCGGTGACCCCCATCCAACCGGAGGCACCGGACAATCTGTTGGAGGCGCTCCAAGGCGCCTCCATCGACAAGGAGCACCGCATCATTATGAGTGCGGTGGTCCAGAAGGTTTAGTCCGCCAAGAGCGGACTGACTGAAGCTTGTACTAGCCTTTTAACAGGCTTTGAGGTAAGTAAAGAATGTGTAAATAATATTACCGCATAGACAGTAGCCCCTGATGCTCTGTTTGGCGTTCGGGAAGAAAAGCCGAATAGAGGATCAAATAAAATTCGCAGGAGTCTAACAAAAAGGAGTCAATATGCGTATGCAGGCTTAAGCAGAACCTCGAGCGGTCCGAGCAAGAGCTTGGGCGTGCCAAGAAGCAGCTCGAGGACAATGAAGGTAAGAAATACCAAGTTTAAATATACATAAAAAGGTGCAATTGCAAAAAATGACAGGATTATCGTGGCTATTGTAGGGGCCACGTTTGAGGTGGCGACCCTTAAGCAAGCGCTAGTCGAGGCCAAGAAGAGGGCGGCCACGGAGCGCACTGAGCGGGAGAAGTACGAGGCCCAGGTTGGCAAGGTGCAGCAAGAGCTCCAGGTTCTCATGAAAAAACATGAGAGTTTGGAGCTTGACTCAAAGACGCGAGCGTCCGAGCTCGCGGCGGCTATTGAAAATGCCAAGTCTGCCAAGGCCAAATCCCATAAGACCCTCCAGGAGTTGGATGAGGTGAAGAAGATAGCGGCGTGTAAGGCATTATTTATGCAAAGCAAACACATAAACGTGAGTTACTTGTTACTTACCCGAATTCGGAGCTCTCCAGAAGCATTCGTACATCTTCCCAGGAGTGTGTCTGATGCCACCGCATTCTATCGAGCTGAGGAGGGAAGCTCGACAGAGAAGGTGTTCTGGTCTCAGTATGCTGAGGCCGGACACCCCGTGCCCCTGAGTGACCAGCTGAAGCAACTGGTTGAGCTCCACAAGGCGGCCGAACAGGCCATGAAGGGCCTCATAGTTCGGCTATGGCCTGGGGAGGCTCTGCCTGGGAGCTATTTCGGGCTGGTGCGGCGGCTGGTGGAGGCCCGTCCAAGGCTCGAAGTCATCAAGCGCTCCGTCTGCATTGAAGGTGCCCGTAGGGCCCTTGCCCGTGCTAAGGTGCACTGGGGCAAGCTGGATGCTAAGAAGCTTGTGAAGGACGGGCCACCGCCGGGGAAAGAGCATCGCAAGCCTGAGAATTATTGTAAGGATGTTCTGAAGGGTGCCTGCCTTGTGGCGGATGAATGTTCTAGGGATGTAATTTTTGAGTGAAACTTGCTCCTTTTGTCCTATGCGCTGAAAACTTGTTCATATGCGCTAAGCAATGCTGTTGGAATTTAAAATATTACCTTCTGTGTGGCTGTTTATCAATTCTGAGAGATGGTGAGTCGTCGGCTTCTGCCCCCATGCCGCTAGTGTTGGGGTGTTCGGGGATAAACCTGAGCGCTCTTTTTCCTATGTTTGGGTCCTTCGGGGGAGGCGCTCAGCCCAACGAACAAGGCAATCGGACTATAATGCGTGAACACTCTCACTTAGCCATAGAATTCTATAATTTTAAATTTCGGCGAAGCCCCTGGTATTCGGAAGACCGAGTTCGGGGCGCTATCCACGCCTTGGCCGGACGGAGCCGACTCCTCGCCCTAAGCGGCATAAGTCTTTAAGGACTCGAAAAAACCTCTTGAACAGAGACCAGCTCTCACTTCATCATGACAATCAGTTTTAGCTTTCTCCACTGAGGTGATCGACCCAGCTCAACTAGGTCACAATCGCAGTGGTTCTCCTAGTGCTACCTTAGCCGATATAGCGGAACGTAAGGCACCAAAACATAGGAGCCGGGCAAACCTAACTGTTGACCCAAGACATGATTCGGAGCCGATGCATATAATGCTATAAGTTCGGGGTGCCACACTTGTTAAAGTGTTTGGACTTCTCACACCATTTTGAGGGGTACTGAAGCCCCTGGCGTATTTTGGCCGTACCAAAGTGTATGGGTGCAACATGTCGTTAAGGAATATATAAAAAAAGAGTAATGCAAAAATAGACAAAAGGTATGCATTGTTTATTAAAGAGGGTTGCGATCAAAGCAGAACGATACAAATAATGCGATAAGCAAAAGGTTGGACTATTTAACATGTCCGTTCCAGGGGCAAGCTGCGGAATAGTATGTGAAACAGGTATACTGCTCGTGATAGAGACCACCTGGGAGTTCCGTAATGCGGCGTGGCTTGTCTGCTTCCTTGGTTCTTGCATCGTTTGTGCAACAATTGAACTCCCGAACAGGCCTTCCGAAGAGTGGAGACCTAAAAGTAAGAGAAAATTAAAAAATCGGCAGCCCCTGGTGCGGTTTAAGCCGTGTTTCGGGCGTGCCGTGATGGTACCCCTCCCCCTGTACCCATGGTATTTCTAGAGCGTAGTTATGTACGCGCAGAACTGGTGTCGCCTTTTTGTGAGGGCTGGGGTTGGGGCCGCATTGCTACGCCTGCTCGGATCGTGCCAGGTGGTCTTGTTATAGGTTACTCCGGGCGCGCTTGACGGTGTCTGGTCGTTTAATGGCCGGACTGGAGAACTGCCTGGAGAGGCTGCTTTGTACTTCTGCTGCAAGGGCCACCGTGTGCTCCTCCGTTCGGAGGGAGCGTTCGGTGTTTCCATTGATTGTAATTACTCCTCGAGGGCCTGGCATTTTGAGCTTAAGGTATACATAGTGCGGTACTGCATTGAGCTTGGCGAATGCGGTTCGCCCGAGCAGTGCATGATAGCCACTGCTGAATGGGATTATGTCGAAGATTAACTCCTCGCTTCGGAAATTATCCAGAGATCTGAAGACCACTTCAAGTGTGCCTGAGCCTGTACAGTTGGCCTCTACACCTGGTATTACGCCTTTAAAGGTCGTTTTGGTTGGCTTAATCCTCGATGGATCTATGCCCATTTTCTGCACTGTATCCTGGTAAAGCAGGTTCAGGCTGCTGCCGCCATCCATAAGGATTCTAGTGAGATGAAATCTGTCAATAATTGGGTCTAGAACCAATGCGGTGAATCTGCCATGACGGATGCTAGTGGGATGGTCCCTTCGATCAAAGGTGATCGGGCAGGAGGACCATGGGTTGAACTTTGGGGCAACTGGCTCTACCGCGTATACGTCCCTTAATGCGCGCTTCCGCTCCCTTTTGGGGACGTGGGTTGCGTATATCATGTTCACCGTCCGCACTTGTGGGGGAAAACCCTTCTGTCCACTGTTGTTCGGCGGCCGGGGCTCCTCGTCGTCGTCGCTGTGCAGCCCATTGTCTTCATTTTCGGCATTTAACTTGCTTGCCTGCTTCAACACCCAACAATCCCTGTTGGTGTGATTGGCCGGCTTTTCGGGGGTGCCATGTATCTGGCACAAGCGGTCGAGTATTCGGTCCAAACTGGACGGGCCCCTAGGATTCCTTTTGAATGGCTTTTTCCGCTGACCGGATTTAGAGCCTCTGAATCCGGCATTATCTGCCGTATCCTCAACATTTTCGCCGTTAATGCGGTGCTTCTGCTTGTTGCGACGCGACCTGCCACTACTGTCCCTGGTATCCGAATTACCAGGGTTCTTGGTCATATTGTTGCTACGAGCAAGCCAGCTGTCTTCTCCCGCGCAAAAGCGGGTCATGAGTGTCGTGAGTGCTGCCATAGACTTCGGCTTTTCCTGTCCAAGGTGCCGGGCAAGCCAATCGTCACGGATATTGTGCTTGAAGGCTGCTAGGGCCTCAGCGTCCGGACAGTCGACTATTTGATTTTTCTTTGTTAGGAACCGTGTCCAGAATTGCCTGGCCGATTCATCTGGCTGCTGAATTACGTGACTTAGGTCATCGGCGTCTGGGGGTCGCACATAAGTGCCCTGGAAATTGTCGAGGAATGCGGCTTCCAGGTCCTCCCGACAACTGATTGATCCTGTTGGCAAGCTGTTAAGCCAATGCCGAGGTGGTCCATTAAGCTTGTGTGGGAGGTATTTGATGGTGTGTAAATCATCGCCGCGGGCCATGTGGATATGAAGGAGATAATCCTCGATCCATACCGCAGGATCTGTTGTGCCATCATATGATTCGATGTTTACGGGTTTGAAACCCTCGGGGATTTGATGATCCATTGCTTCGTCTGTGCAGCATAGTGGGTGTGCGGCGCCTTTGTACTGGGCTATGTCACGGCGTAGCTCCAATGAGCATTGTCTACTGTGTTTGGCCTTGCCGAATTTGTGGCCGGCGTGACGGTTACCGTCTCGAGTCGTGGGGCGCCCACGCGATCTGTAGATCGATCTTGTTTGCCTTGCCTTGTCCTCCAACATATCTCGCAAGTCCGGCACATTTTCCCGTGCCTTGGTACGGGGTGCGACTTGAGTGGAGGGCCGAGAGGCCTCTCTGTCGCGGCCACGAGGTGGCCGATCGGCCGTATCGAGTGCAGGTGATGTAGGTTTAAGTGCTTCCTCCTCTAATCGGGGTAGCAACCTGCGCTTTGGGTAGCTCTTGGAGGGGCATTCGAGTTTATGCTCTTCGGCCGCAAGGACTTCAGTCCATCTGTCGACTAGCAAATCTTGGTTAGCTCTAAGCTGTTGCTGTTTTTTATTGAGGCTTCTTGCCGTGGCCATAAGCCTGCGTTGAAAACGCTCTTGCTCGACGGGATCCTCTGACACGACGAATTCGTCGTCGTCGAGGCTTGCCTCGTCTTCGGAGGGAGGCATATAATTATCGTCCTCGACCTCTCTGTCTGCCGCTCTCTCATGAGGGCTGGTTTCTCCATCCTCCTATGCTAAATCTTGCTGGAGGGGGTTTTCTTTGGCACTTTCCGAAGTATTATTATCTCCCGTGCTGGAATCACCGTATTTGTTTTGGCGGGATTTTGAGTGGCGCCGCTGACGTCGGCGCTTAGGCTGTTTCTTGGAGTGGTCATCCTCCGTTGTTCCATCGCCATCTCCTTCTTTTGGGGTGTCCACCATGTATATGTCATGTGACGAGGTGGCTTTCCAGGTCCTGATAGGCGATGGTTCTTCATCATCTCCTTCATTGGCGTCCATACGATCGATGTCTTCGGAGTCGAAGTCGAGCATGTTGGTTAAATCGTCGACAATGGCTACAAAGTGGGTGGTGGGTGGGCTTTGAATTTCTTCATCGTCCGTACCCCAACCTTGCTGACCGTAGTCCGGCCAGGGCTCTCCTGATAAAGAGAGAGACTCTAGTGACTTCAGAATATCGCTGAAAGGCGAGTGCTGAAAGATGTCCGCGGCAATAAACTCCATGATCGGCGCCCAATCGGATTCGATCGGCAGGGGCGCGGAGGGTTTGGAGTCCGGAGAGGAGTCCGGCTCCTTGGAGTCACGAGTCTGGCGGAGTGCGGGGCTGGTGTTAGGCTCAATCGCCATTGGGATCGCAGCCCCCGAGGTGGCGTCCAACCGCCCATCCTCGTCGGCGCAGTTGGCTCTGAATTAAGGGTCGAAGCCGAGGCGGGTGCGGCCTCCAGGGCACTGTTCGGCGGCAGAGCTAGATCATGCTCGTCGGGACAGTGCGGCGCGCTCGGCAGTGACTCAAATCCATTGAAGATCAAGTCCCCGCGGATGTCAGCCGTGTAGTTTAAACTTCCAAATCTGACCTGACGGCCAGGGGCGTAGCTTTCGATCTGCTCCAGATGGCCAAATGAATTGGCCCGCAGTGCGAAGCCGCCGAAGACGAAGATCTGTCCGGGGAGGAAGGTCTCAACCTGGACTGCATCGCTATTGATGATCGTAGGAGCCATCGAGCCTGACGGCGACGACACAGAGGAACTCTCAATGAAAGCACCAATGTCAGTGTCAAAACCGGCGGATCTCGGGTAGGGGGTCCCGAACTGTGCGTCTAGGCCAGATGGTAACAGGAGGCAAGGGACACGAAGTTTTACCCAGGTTCGGGCCCTCTCGATGGAGGTAAAACCCTACGTCCTGCTTGATTAATATTGATGATATGGGTAGTACAAGAGTAGATCTACCACGAGATCGGAGAGGCTAAACCCTAGAAGCTAGCCTATGGTATGATTGTTGTTGTGTATGTTGTCCTACGGACTAAAACTCTCCGGTTTATATAGACACCAGAGAGGGTTAGGGTTACACAAAGTCGGTTACAATGGTAGGAGATCTACATATCCGTATCGCCAAGCTTGCCTTCCACGCCAAGGAAAGTCCCTTCCGGACACAGGATGAAGTCTTCAATCTTGAATCTTCATAGTCCAGGAGTCCGGCTGAAGGTATAGTCCGGCCATCCGGACACCCCCTAATCCAGGACTCCCTCACCGAGCCTTCCACCCTTTACCAAGTATATATGTGCATTAATTAAATAAGAGATATTGTGATATCCCATGATATCCATGATATCCATGTCCCATCATGGAATAACCTGCAGCTAGCAATGCTATAAGAGGGGTTGAGCAAAGCGGTAACATAGCCAAACAACGTTTTTCTAGGAAGGGTGAAAAGGTTAGGGCTATCATGGTAATTTGGGAGGCTTGAAGAACAAGTGGTAGGTAGCGCGACATAATTATAGCATCTAGACAACTAGCATAGCAAAGATAGTAGTGAGATCCAATGTGACGGTCATCTTGTCTGAAATCCCACTAGGAGGAAGAATGAGTCAATGAAGAATACGATCCCACGTAGTCGAACAAATCCTCACAATCGCAACGAAACAGGAACTATCGAGAAGGAGCACAACCGGAAAGAAGCAAACAACATGGTGAACAGACAACACATGAACATGACATGATGCTCGACCAAATGTGATGCATGACAAGGCTACATGATGCTACTCATGGCAAGAGATGATGCATACAAGAACAACACATCAAAGCAAGTTTAAATGAGGCCGGAGACATCATACAACAATTCCGGAAACTCCCCATATGCAAATTTCGAAATTGGTCCAGATCTGAATAAATCATTGAGTTAAAGTTGTTAAACAGCAAGTTAAGATGCACCAAGATGATCTACACGGTTTTATAGTCAAGTTACATATAAAGTTCGTTTAATTCGGAGCTACGGCCTAGAAGATATAAGCAAAACAAATTAAACATGGCATTGATGCAAATGCAAGCGAAACAACATCACAAACACTCCAAAACATGGATGTAACAAGGTAACATGAAACTGCATGCAATTCTAAGCAAGTTTCATATAGAGCATGCTCCAAACGGAGCCACAGTTCAACACATACACATGCAACAAGTTCAAACACGATCTGCCCAAAACAGCAACTAAGCACTTTGTAATCAAGGAAAGAACATGCTACACGAAACATACGGACACAAACTTGATATGCACTCAAAGTACAGATTACATGCTTCAATTATCATCAAGGTTCGGGTTCATAGGCCTCAGTATTAAACCAATATGATCAAATCAAGAAGCAACTTAATAACACAGATTATGACTTAGTGAAAAACAGGGCATACATGTGAGCAGAAATAACATGTTGACATGTTAGAGGCATGAAACAATGATGAGTGCAAGATCATGACAAAAGAGCATAGCATTAAAGTACAGGATGCCGAAATGGACAACGGAGAGAACTGGGAAACCCGGACGGATGCAAGTTTTTAAAAACATGCAGATGAAATGCACATGATGACATGGCAAAGATGCAACATGCAAGCGAATGACATGGCAACGACGGCAAATGACTGGAAGACACCTAGCGCATCGGAATCGGGGCATCACAGTCGTGGGGTGAGTTTATTTCATTGGGACTGTGTGTTTGAGATAACATCACGGATAGTCCGGACAACCACATTTCTTCCTCACATACGGGCATTCTACTAGTCAATGTAGTAGGAGAACCGAGCAACACTATGTAAATGGTACTTCCACACAAAGAACAAATACTTGCAACCCGACGCGTAGGAGGGGTTATCAATCCCGCCTTGGTAAAAAGATATATAAATTTGTATGAGTTTGGGTGAATAGAGATCGATAAAATGCAAAATAAAATAAGTAAAGAAAAAGTGCAGCAAGGTATTTTTAGGTTTTTGGAATAACAGATCTGAAAATAAATGCAGCAAAAAATAGATCAGAAAGCAAATATGATAAAAGATAGACCCGGGGGCCGTAGGTTTCACTAGTGGCTTCTCTCGAGAAAATAACACACGGTGGGTAAACAAATTACCATTGGGCAATTGATAGAAGAACAAATAATTATGACAATATCCAAGGCAATGATCAATATATAGGCATCATGTCCAAGATTAGTAGACTGACTCCTGCCTGCATATACTACTATTACTCCACACATCGACCGCTATCTAGCATGCATCTAGTGTATTAAGTTCATGAAGAAATAGAGTAATGCAATAGGAAAGATGACATGATGTAGACAAGATCTATCCATGTAGGAATATACCCCATCTTGTTATCCTTAATAGCAATGATACATGAGTGCCTTACTGCCCCTTATATCACTTGGAGAGGACATCACAAGATCGAACCCATCACAAAGCACCTCTTCCCATTGCAAGAAAAATCAATCTAGTTGGCCTAACTAAACCAAAGATTTGGAGAATAAATATGAGGCTATAAATAATCATGCATATAAGAGATCAAGGAAGACTCAAATAATATTCATGGATAAAAATCTGATCATAAACTCAAACTTCTTCAGATCCCAACAAACAGACCGCAAAAAGTCGTTACACCAAATAGATATCCAAGAGACCATTGTATTGAGAATCAAAAAGAGAGAAGAAGACATCTAGCTACTTCCTATGGACCAGTAGGTCTATGGTGAACTACTCACACATCATCGGAGGTCAAGCCGGTAGTCGGGTCGGGTTTGACCGGGTCGAGCTCTACCTTACCCATGCCCGAATAGCTAACGGGCATAGATGCAAACCCGTGACCCTACCCACAGGCACATGATCAGACCCACACCCGAACCCGGTGGGTAACTCTACCCGATGGGTTACCCATCGGGTGGCTGTACACTGCACAACAGAGGCCATTTTCAGCCACCGGCTTAGAATTTCCTTTAATTCT
The DNA here is from genome assembly GCF_002162155.2 of Triticum dicoccoides. Taxonomy (NCBI): domain Eukaryota; kingdom Viridiplantae; phylum Streptophyta; class Magnoliopsida; order Poales; family Poaceae; genus Triticum; species Triticum dicoccoides. The sequence continues at coordinate 332,418,525 of NC_041392.1, read as the reverse complement.
TTATTGTTACTTTGCACCCAACAGGTTGCTCCCGACAGTTCTGAAGGGAACATTGGCAATGCATGAGCCTTCTCCATAGGCCTATGTACTATTATATAGGTGGATATGCACCTTGCACATGCTTTGATAGGCGAGGAGGTAATAAAACGCTGGCAAGTTGTGGCATTTGTGTCGTACATGCAAGACATGATACGAGCTACATGGGTTGGCTTGTTTGTCGGCCTTGCATGTGCTAGCTTTGGAGGCCCATCTTAGGTTGACATTGGGGTTGCTTGCCTACTACGCTAGCGGTCAATTTTGTACATGCATGGTACTCTAGTAACATTCTGTTATTTATAGTCCGTACTATATAGTGAGGCAATATTCACAGGAAGCAAGATTATGGTCAAGGTCATGCAAAATAATATTATAATCAATTATTAATATTAATCGAGCGACCCATGGGTAACCCGCGGGCATAAACTCATACCCATACCCTACCCATTACTAAGTGGGTTACCCATGGGCGGAGAGCACGACCCATACCCTACCCATTCGGGTCGGGTGACCATGGGATGCCATACCCATGGGTCGAATTACCGAGTTGAATCGGAGGAGCACCAATGAGGATGATGAACCCCTCCATGATCGTGTTCCCCTCCAGCGGACTGCCGAAAAAGGGCTCTAGATTGGATCTCGTGGTTCTAGAACATGCGGCGACTGGAATTGTGTTTCATTGACTCCCCTAGGGTTTCTGGAATATTTGGGTACTTATAGAGCTAAGAGGCGGTGGTGGAGACCCCCGTGGGCCCCACAACCCATCAAGCCGTGCCGGGGGCCTCTGGTGCGGACTGGTGTCTTGTGGGTCCCATGAGCCTCCCCCAGGCGCTTCCTTGGCTCCCAAGTTGTCTTATGGTCCAAAAAAATCTCCAAAAGGTTTTGCTGCGTTTGGACTCAATTTGGTACAGATATTCAGCAAAGTAAAAAACAAGCAAAAACAACTGGCACTAGGCACTATGTCAATAGGTTAGTCCCAAAAATGATATAAAGTTGCTGTAAAATGATTGTAAAACATCCAAGAATGATAATATAACAACATGGAACAATTAAAAATTATAGATACATTGGAGACGTATCACGCCCCACTAGCACACTCCAAGCCCTTGTTGCCCCTCTCTCTCCCGTGAGTGAATTGCAAAAAACATCGACACTTCAGGCTAGGTTTGCAGGAACCACACATATATGAAATTGCACCAAAAACACTATTTTTTCATAATTTTTTGCAAAAAGACAATGGTTGCTTGTTTGGTCCGTTTTAAGTGTGTTTATCACAAGGGGGCCCGCATCCGTCGACGTGGCAGCACTGTTCACATGGCAACGCCGTTAGACGGTGTTACACGCCACTGGCGCACCGGTTCGAGCCGGGCCGCTTAGTCTTTGAGCCGTTCCTCGCCCGGTCCGCTCCTCTCCCACTCTTTTCCTTCCCCGCACTCTCTCCTCTTAGTCATGGTGACAGATGGCGGAGCAGGCGGCGACTGCCGCGGGTCTGCCGGCATTGGAGACGATGGTCCACCTGTGGGAGATATATGCGGGAGCTCAAACCCTAGCTAGCCGTCAGATACGAGCAGCCCCAACCAGAGCCCCCAGCACTATCTCGAATATGTGGCGGCAAGATCTTGGGCCAGGGCAGTGAAGGAGAATCCGACGGAGAGTCACCGGATTTCCTCGTCATTCGGCGGCGTCTAGTGAGTTTCCTCTTCCCTCTTCCCTGTTCCCTCTTCATGTAGATCGATTCTAGGGTTAGGGTTAGGTTTTTTGGCAGTGTTAATTGGTGCTCTCTTAATTGTGATTTAGTTGTGGTTGATTTGTCATCACTGTTAATGATGTAGTTTAGTGCTCTGTTGATGATGTAGTGGTTATGATGTAGGAGACAGAGTAGTTAACAGAGTAGCTAATTGATGATGTAGTCAGTAGAGTAGTTAGCAGGATATTAATTTGTTGAAAGAGTAGTTGATAGTGGTTGACAGTTGACAGTGGTTTTCATACTGTCAACTTCTCCATTGTTTGACAGTGGTTTTTAATAGTGAAGTTGGCTGGTTTTCAAAACTTCACAGTGGTTTTCAGATGGTGCTTGTGGTTTTCAGAGTGTACTATACTGTATTTTAGCAATCATAGTGTTGATTACTCTGTTTTAGTGCTCTGTTTTAGGAATTGTGAATTTTTATTTACAGTACATTGGTGCTCTGTTTTAGTGCTCTGTTAATTAAGCTATTTTAATTATTTGTGTGTAGTTTGAACGATGATGTTTGGGAAGTTAGAATGCACTTCCATGACAGAGACAACTTGGAGAGATCAGTTTGCGTTTCAGACATAACATATTATAATTTGGTTGCCCTAATAGAGACAAAGGGATATGGGATGAATGATTTCATGTATTTTGTGAGGGATCCTGGTGTGGTGATTACAAGAATGGATGAAATTTGTGATGATGATAAGGTGGATGAAATTCTTGACCATATTGCTAACAATGATCAGAATGTAGTGAACTTGATAGTGGTTAGGGGCACTAATCCAAGACCTGCAGATTTGAACTCAAGCTATCTGGTTGAGGAGCAGGTTCCTTTGAGCCATATAGGAGAGAACCCTGTGTATGTAGTAAATCCTGTTGGTGTTCTCCCAAGATCACCAATAAAATGTAAAATCCAGAGTCAGCCAGAGCCATTGCAGTTCTACACCACACAGTAGAGCACAAACCATGATATGGATACAGATGCTTCCATGGATCAATGCAATGCAGCAGATCAGGATGAACTGGAGACATTAATGGAGTTGAAGAGGAGAACAAAGATTGCCAAATTTAGGAAACATAAGATTGCAACTGAGCATGTAAATAAGGTTAAGCAGAAGCTACTAATTCTTCTAACTGAAGATGATTCAGATCTGGATGGAGATGAGGACTATCTTCAGAGGCTTAATGAGATGAGGAAGCAAAGAGAGGATCCACTCATTCATTTTGATGGAGACATTGATGTGGATGAAGTGTATGAGGAAGATGAGGAAGGGTGGCATGTGGAGGTGGAGCAAGAGGAGCAGGTGCACCAAGAGGAGCAGGTGGAGCAAGATGAGCCAGTGGAGCAGCAAGAGGTGCCTACAAAAAAGAAGAAAGCTAGAAAAGGGCCAACAGAGAGGTCACATTCTAGCTTGGAACAGAGATTTGAGGATGTTTGGGCACCATCATTAGATGAGGAGGCATATCTTGGTGTTTTGAAGCAGGAATATGGTGATGGAGCTGAGGAAGTACAATTTGTTCTGCCCAATGGAAGGAAGAGCATATCAGTGAGATCTTTGCCAAGGATCTGGTATAGTGAGGAGAGAGAGAACCCAGAGGAGCAATTTTGCAGAAAACTTTGTTTCCTCAATGTGTATTAGTTTAGGAGAGCAATTCAAATATTGCACATAACTCAGAATAGGAATTATGAGTTCCACAAAAACTGCAATGATAGCATCATAGTTGTGTGCACAAATGCAAAATGCCCTTTCTTTATTGCAGTTTTTGTTGTTGCAAATGAGACTACTTTTTGCATAAGGAAGGCAAATTTTGTGCACACATGCCCAGCAGTAGGAGAGAACACCAAGGTGACTGCAAATAGGGTTGCACACCAGTGTGAGGCAATGATGAGAGTTGATATTGGCACACCAGTCACCACAATAATGCAGACACCAAAGAAGAAATATGGAATAGAGATGTCCACCCGTATGGCCTACAGGGCTAGGAAGCAAGCATTGAAGGTTGTCCAAGGAGATTAGAGAGGACAATACACTAGAATAAGAGATTATTTGCAGGCTGTGTTGGATACAAACCCAGGCTCTAGATGTGTTCTGACTACTAGGCATCTGCCAGAGCACCCAAGCAAAAACCCTAGGTTTCATGTCCTCTTTTTTGTCTAAGTGCTTGCAAAGAAGGGTTTTTGAATGGATGCAGGCCATTCATAGGTACATTTCATTTACTAAGTTGTGAATTGTTTATGTGCTCACATTACATACACTATCTTCTCACAATTGTCAGCTTTGCAGGGGTAGATGGGTTTTTTATCAAGCTGTCAACAGGTCAACAGATCCTTGCTGCAACAGGAAGGGATGGGAACAATAATATCTGCCCTATAGCATTTGGAGTTGTTGACAAAGAGGACAAAGACAGCTGGACCTGGTTCTTAACACAGTTTAAAGAATAATAATGGTGAAGTATTTGCTAGATATGTTGGCACTAACTGCAGGAACGGTCCTCCTATGAAGAAAATCTGGGTTCCCAAAAGGTGCCTTGAAAGTCTTCAGTTGAATGTCATCATGACACCACCTGTGAAGAATAGGAACCCCAGATCAAATTCTTCATATGGATCCAAATCCTCATATGGACCACATTCTTCACATGGATCAAAGTCCTCATATGAACATCATTGTGCTAACACCTCTTTTCGTAGGGAGAGGCTAAGGGTTATGGATATGTGCATTATTCTTTAAATCATTATGTTCATAAATCCTTGAAGAATTTCTCTGCTTATGCATATGCTTATCCTAACCCCTCTTATGTGAAACGAAGTGGATTGGCATCGATGCCACCTTTCTCTTATGGAGTTCGCAGAATGATGAACTCTTTACCACCTCTTCAGATGTGGGTGGTGAAGAAAAAGAACTAATCTCTTATGCAGGGTCAGGTCTCCAGACGAACCTTAACATCTGAAGAACTTACTGGAGACCTGAATATACTTGAAAGGACGCAAGCTAATCATGAAGAAATGAATTTTCATTTCTCACGTCCTCATACTACTTTACCTATTCTATCGCTTGATGAAATTGATCTGATGAATTTGATATCATATTCTTCACTGATGAAGTATATGAGTTTGTAAGTTGCACTAATTCATCTGCAGGATGATCAACCCAAAGCCACTGAGTGGGTCCTCGATAGTAGATGTACAAATCACATGACTGGTGACAGGAGCTTATTGATGGACACTGCTTTATCTCCAACGCATTTGAAGCATATCACCTATGCTGACAAAGGCAAAAGCAAGGTATTGGGTCTAGGTAAGGTTCAATCTCGAAGGATCGACACATGGACAAAGTCATGCTTGTCGTGTCCTTAGGGTTCAACTTCATGTCGGTCTTAATGCTTTGTGATCTTGATATGGTTGTTGTATTTGGCAAGTATCGTTGTGTTGTGATCATGGAAGCTGACAATTCCAAAGTCTTCGAAGGCTTCAGGAGAGGAGGTTTGTATATTGTTGATTTCTCTACAGGACCACAACCTGCCACATGTCTACTTGCAAAAGCTTCAGAAGGCTAGCTATGGCATCGATGACTTGGTCATGCTGGTATGAGGAACTTGCACACGCTCACGAAGAAGAAGCATGTCATTGGCATCGAGGGTGTCAAATTCCTCAAGGACTATTTGTGTGGAGCTTGTGAAGCCGGAAAGATGACTAAGGCCAAGCATCCCTCAAAGACCATCATGACTACCACCCGTCCATTTGAATTGCTTCACATGGATCTCTTTGGCCCTACTCATTATGCCACATTTACTAATGCTACATCTTTATATGGCTTTGTCATTGTTGATGACTATTCTCGTTGTACATGGGTTCATATCATCACTTACAAAACTGAAGTGCGGGAAGTCTTCAAATGATTTTCCTCGGGGGCTTCAACCAACTTTGGTGTGAAGATCAAGCACATCAGAAGTGACAATGGAACTGAGTTCAAGAACACTGGTCTTGATGATTATCTTGATGAACTTGGTATTACTCATGAGTTATCTGCTCCTTATACTCCTCAGCAGAATGGCGTCGTGGATCGCAAGAACAGGACTCTTGTTGAGATGGCTCACACTATGCTTGATGATTACAAGATGCCTTCTCGCTTCTGGCCTGAGGCAATTGATATTGCGTGCCACATCATCAACAGGGTATATCTTCACAAATTCTCCAGAAAGATCTCATATGAACTCCTCATGGACAAGAAACCCAATGTGAGTTATTTCAAAGTCTTCGATGCTAAATGTTGGATTAGAGATCCTCATTACAATTCTAAATTTGCACCGAAAGCATATGAAGGTTTTATGCTTGGTTATGGTAAGGACTCGCACACCTACAGAGTCTTCAACACCTATCACCACAAGGTTGTTGAAACTGTAGATGTGCGGTTCGATGAAACTAATGGCTAACAAAGAGAGCACCTACCTCCTGTGCTAGATGAAATACCACCTCAGGAATACATTAAGTTCAAGGCTACTGAGGATGTCATTCCTACCAAAGAATCCGCTGAAGAAGTCATTCCAGAACGTGAAGAACATCATGCTGGTGCACCTGAAAAAAATGGCTCTGAATAAAATGCTGAGCAAATTCCTCATTGTCAACCAGCTAATCCTTGCGTTGCTAATGAAGTGCAGATTGAGAGAATCATCAACGACATCAAAGCACCAGGTCCTCTCACACGCTCAAAAGCTTCACATTTGTCTAACTTTTGTGGGCACTTTGGTTTCGTCTCTATCACGGAGCCCACTAAGGTAGATGAAGCATTTCTGGAGCCTGAGTGGACTCAAGCGATGCAAGAGGAATTACATCAGTTCGAGCTCAACAATGTGTGGGAACTTGTCAAGCGACCAGACCCTCGCAAGCACAATATCATCGACACAAAATGGATCTACCGCAACAAGCAAGATGAAAATGGCCTTGTGGTGAGGAATAAGGCATGGTTGGTAGCTCAGGTCTACACACAGGTTGAGGGAATTGATTTCGAAGAAACTTTTGCACCTATTGATAGACTTGAAGCTATTCGCATATTACTTGCTTATGCTAACCATCATAATATCATCTTATATCGAATGTATGTGAAAAGTGCATTCTTCAATGGTAAGCTTGAGGAAGAAGTATATGTTGCTCAACCCCCAGGTTTTGAAGATCCAAAGCATCCTGACAAAGTCTTCAGACTCAATATGGCCCTCTATGGCCTCAAGCAGGCCCCTCGGGCGTGATATGCCACTTTGAAGGAATTCCTCATGATGATGAATTATTCGTGTGTCAAATATATGTTGATGATATCATTTTTTGTTGTACTGACCAATGTTACAGTGATGAATTTACCTATATGATGAGTGAAGAATATCAAATGTCTATGATGGGAGAATTGAAATTCTTTTTAGGTCTTCAGATTCATCAACAACGAAACGGCATCTTCGTATCTCAGGAGAAATACCTCAATGATGTGTTGAGGAAATTCGGCATGCAAGATTGCAAAGGCGTCGAAATCCCTATGCCCACAAACGGCCATCTATGCACTAATGAAAATGGTATTGACTTCGACCAAAAGGTATACCACTCCATGATTGGCTCCTTATTGTATTTATGTGTATCTAGGCCAGATATTTTGCTTAGTGTTTGCATGTGTGCCCGTTTTCAAGCTACACCGAAGGAATCACACCATAAGGCTGTGAAGCATATTCTTCGATATCTAGCTCACACTCCAACACTTGGATTATGGTATCCCAAGGGCTCGGCTTTTGATCTCATTGGATATTCAGATTCTGACTATGCTGGTGATCGTGTGGACCGCAAGTCAACATCAGGAACATGCCATTTCCTCAGACGATCCTTGGTCTATTGGTCGTCGAAGAAACAGAACTGCATATCACTTTCTACTGCTAAAGCTGAGTACATTGATGCTGGTTCGTGCTGTGCTCAATTGCTATGGATGAAGCAAACTCTCAAGGACTATGGCATCAATGTGAAGAATGTGCCACTCTATTATGACAATGAGAGTGCTATCAAGATTTCTCATAACCCAGTTCAGCACTCGAAGACAAAGCACATTTAGATCCGTCATCATTTTCTTCGTGATCATGTGTTGAAGGGCGATATCTCCATCGAGCATGTGAAAACTGAAGAACAGCTAGCCGATATCTTCACAAAGCCCTTGGATGAGAAGAGATTTAGCAAATTGTGGTGTGTGCTAAATATCTTAGAATCTTAAAATGTCCTTTGAAAAGGACACTCGTCCTAACACGTATGCAAATTGATGACTTAGATGTGCAACACACAAAGTAACATTTTTCTTCAATCAATGAAGACTAACCCTCTAAGTGTGACGAAATTAATGAAGTATTTGATTCTCAAAGCCCTACGACCATTGTACACGGCGTCTGAAATCAACATTCTTATACGGTGGGTCACGCCACCAACAAAAGTTGAAAATCTTCAATTCGAGTTTTTCACCAGTCTTGAAATTCCTTAGTTGATTTCTTCAACTTTGCAATGTCTTCACTCTCTCCAATGTTTTTCTTCATTGACTATACATATTATATATGAGTTTATGTCCTCTACATCATTCACTTATAGCTATTTCTTCAAGTTGATCTTTCTGCTAAGTGAATGTGATCGGACCCTTCCCCCTCTATGCTATACTCAACCCAGTCTGTTCACAAATTCTTCATGTGCGTTCTATTTGAAACACGTTCAAAATCTTCACTGTGTCCTTGTCAGCTGAAGAATTTGCGAACGAAATTTTAAAATATTCTAATATGAATTTTTTGGCTGTTGCCGCCTAAACCATTCCACATCCCAAGATAATACTTATCTATTCACCCATGATTACTCACGATCTCCACCTCTCTGTATGTGGGTGACACATGTCACAAGGATGACAAAGGTCAGGGGCACGTTCATCCATTTTCCTCGGGCGAGCAGTTTTTCACCGTGGCTATAAATACCTTCTTCCCTTCCCCAGTCTGTTTTTACTCTGCTCGACCTCACTCCCTCGCTCGAGCTCTCAAAACCTAGCGTCGCGCTACTTCCATCGTCGCCGGTGAGGAAGAGCTTCGCTGCCTCGACCTCGTCGCCGTCATACTCGCACCGGCCGCGGATTTCTTCACTCCGCCGCTGCCGTAGCTGTCTTCCTCTGCCAAGTTAGGGCGTGGAAGATCTGTACTGATGAACTTCCAATCCAAATTCCCAGTTCGTCGTGTTCTTCATCAAGGGTAATTAAAAGTCACTTTTACTGCCCTTATTGCTTCTAGTGATTTCTTCAAAATCTTCAAAAGGTGTTTATTCTTGAATCTTCACACTCTGAACACCTCATACAAACATTTGTTCTTGATCTATTTCCCTAAGCCATGTTTTTTCTTCAAGATTACTCAATTGTGTGGATTTTCAATCTATACAACTCTGGAACTTAAGACAAAGAACACTTAGTGAAATTCCTCAAGACTCATCTGGTCAAATTCCTCAAACTTGTTCTTATTTGCAAAAACTTCTGAGAACGCATATGACCTCTCCATATTCTTCGCACCTATACTCTATTCACAGGTACTCATGTCCGCTACTGGATCACTAGGTTCTCATCAACTTATTCATTTGCACCGTTCCTCGAAGAAAGACTACATACCTCTTCAAAGAACTAAATAGTTCAAAATCCTCAGCTGAAGAAAATGGCAGATGGCAAGAAACCTCAGAAGGGAGGCAAGAAATTGGAAGTCAACACTGCTTTAGAAATCCCAGATGATATCTATGTTGGATACTGCATGCCCGCTGAGGAAACAAAGAATGAGCGCAAAGTGCGCATTTAGAAAATTGAGAGGAGATGGGCCATAGAATGGAGGGAATATTGCTATGTCACTCCCAAGTACATGAAGAAATTCGCTGTACACCCTCCATACCCAAGATCTCCATTGGCACCAGGCCAAGTTGATGATCCCTCTAGCATCAGACGAGGTGAGGAATTTCTCACTGAATGGGCAAGCGTCAAGCTAAACTGGCCAAAATGGCAAAAGAGGCAGTGAAGAAATTCAATGAAGATACTGTTGCTGCCTCTAATGAGGCCTTTGCTAGCAAGCCCAATAAGGCTATGCCTAAGAAGCCCGCACATAAGACAAGTGCTTCTTCTTCAATGCCCTCATGGCCAAGATCCTCAGCTATGCCCTCAAGTCCCAGTTCTGCAAAGCCCTCAAGGCCAATTCCTCAAGCTGCCCTAGTTCCTCAAGCTTCAAAACCCTCAGATCCTCCAGCAAAGTCCTCAGCACCTGTGCATATCGCCTCGTGTCAAAGGACCATATGCAAATCAATTGCCTCGGGAGCCTCTACAAGTTCTTTAGCTCCTCCGCATTCCTCAACAGGCCCCACATTGCTGAAGACTAAGGCCACTTTTGGACGAGGCACTAGACCAAGTCCTCACAAGAAGCAGGTCGCCTTCCAAGTACCGTCCATTGATGACGAAGCTGATGATGTTGAACTCGCTGAAATCATTAGAGACAGCAGAGGGCCGCTAGAGCCAAAGGCACAAATGTGCCATTGATGTTGGATCCCAAGCTGATCCTTGAGTATATTGATCTCTGGCACAAGGATCCTAACAAACCTTTGCCTGACTTCAATCTCACTCCTGGCCAAAGTCACATGCTGACCGCCTTCATTGGCGAAGAAAAGTGGAAATTTGAGAAGGCCAGGCAGTTGAATAAAGCGCAATACAAGAAGGAGCATTTTCTGAAGAAAAATGTTGTCAACATGACAACTGATGAACTTGTGGCTATCCAAACTGAGATCAAAGGACTCAGTGATGAATTCAACATATACCACACAGACTGTCTTGGATCCAAAGTCAGATTTGTGAAGTTGGCTGAGAAATTTAGTTCAAAAGCTGAATCTCCTCAAGTGAAGCATCTGCTCAGCCCACTGATGAAAATCAGGCTGCTGATGAAACTGCTATTACCAGGGCTGATGACTCCATTCTAGCCTCTAATGAAACTGCCAGGGCAACCACTAGTGTTGCGCCTGAAGAACAAGCCAGGCCAACTCAAGCTTCAACCGATGTGCCTGAAGAAACTAAAAATGCTAGGGCAACTGCATCAGTTGCGCCTGAGGTTACTGAACCCATTTCCTCTGCTCCTCCTACACCAATACCAAGTCTAGTTCTTCCTTCTACATCACAAGCGAAGAAAACCAAGGCTGCGGAGCAAGCAGTAGTGAAGAGAAGGAAAGCATCTGCTCCATCAGATTCTTCAGCACCGAAGAAGATGAAGACATTTACAAGATCTTTTGAGAACCCAATCGATGCTGTTCCAGTTTCAAGCATGCCATCGAAGGAACTCGTTCCCTTTGGTGAGGATTATGAAATCCCAAGCGGATTTGATGAAGATGTTCCTTCTGCTGCTTCTTTAGAGCAGTTGGACGAAGAAATTGAAGCGGATGATATCCTTCAACCCCAGTCATCTCCTCGCCTATGCCTCAGTTCACAGCTAAAGAGGCAGGCATTGAAGAATTGAATGAAGATGAAGACGTGGACATTGGGTGCTCCACTCCAGTGTTGAATGATGATTATTGGGATAGTCAGCACCCCAACTCCCCTCTCTTCACGTCACTGCAAAAAGTCCCTCAGTCCCCAGTGCACACTAAAGTTCAAATGGGTTCTGCAGATCATCACTCCACTCCTTCCATTCATGAAGAAATTTTAGCCACTAGTGCTGATGTTAATGTTGATGAAGAATTGAAGACCCAGGCTGCTACTGAAGCAGAAACTGAAATTCCTCAGCCTGTGGTTCTGGAGAATGTGATTCCTGAGGCTGTGATGACTTTGACTAACACTCCTTAGCCCAAGCCGAAGAATCCCTTCTCCAAGAAGCAAAAATTCAAGGTTGATGACTTCTTTCATGAGCATGTATTCTTCACAGATTACAATCCATATGACACTGCTCGTCTGTGAAGGAAGGGTTTCTGGACTGCAAGCGAAGCCAACTTCTATTCTTCACTGCTTTTCGATAAGGACAAAGTATTTGATCATGCGCATATTCCTCATGTGGACATGGAATCACTACCTTGCTTCACACCAGTCCTCAGTGTTCTTCATGAAGCTGGGCTGCTGAAATTCTACACCGACATCATAGACTGGAATGAAGAGTTAATTCTTCAGTTCTACACGACGCTGCACATCGCAGAAAAATGCTGAAGATGTGAATTCTTGGGTGTTGGACTGGATGACCGATAACACTCACTTCAAAGCACCGGCCTCTGAATTGCTTCATGCCCTGCCTGTCAGTCCTCCCCTTGAAGGTGCACAACTAATCTATCATGAACCTAAGCTTTCAGATCACTACATGCAAGTGCTGATGAAACCGCTGAAGCCTGGTCAAGCCCCAAGGACCAAAATCCTCGTGATGGAATTGTTGTATGTGCCACGAACTGTCTATCACATTCTGACCAAGACGTTGAGTCTAATCAAAGCCACGCTTGAATGAAGAAGAGGTCATTGGCATCATGAAGAATCTGCTTTTCAATATCATCCATGGAGTTCCAATCAACTACCATGATTTCTTCATGAGAACTCTAGCAAATGTTGCATTATTGCCTTTTGAGTTGAAGCCTTACGCTCCTTGGATTATCAGATTCCTTAGATCAAGGTCTTTAATCAATTACAAGGCTGATTTGCAGAATCACGTCAGCTATTTGCCGTCCATTGAAGTCTTCAAGCGACTTATTTCCTCATTTGATGAGAAGGGAAAGGAACCTACTATTATCGATGAAGGCATTCGTCCAATGGATGGTCAGTTCCGCAAAGCTGCATCTTACTCCACCAATGATGACTCTGCTACTCATGACTCTGCCGCAAATGCTTCAAAGTAGCATCCTGGAGCCACAGCTCCAAGGGTATTGACTAATCGTGAGCTTCTCCTCATTCTTCACCAGAAGGTCGATCGCAACCACAAATGGGTCAAGCGTCAGTTTGGTTCAATTCTTCAGAACATGACCATCACTCAGAATTCAGTGAAGAAGCATCATTACTACCACCATGAAGTATTTGATCGCGCCTGGGCTGTTCTGTCTCATCTCTACGGTGAAGATGATCTCAACAAGATGGGCTTCAAGCAGGACTTTGGCTGGTCTCAGCCACCTTCGAAGAAATTCAAGAAGGTCAAAGTTCCTGACTTGTTGGCCAGCTCTTATTCTTCATCGCGCGAGTCGGATGAGCATGAAGATTTGGACGACACTACGGCATGCCCTACTTCAACAACTGACCCCAACAACGCTGGTGCTCCTCCATCAACGCAGTGATGATATTCTTCTGGGGCGTTAGTCCTCACTTTTCATCCCTTTTGGGCATTCGATGACAAAGGGAGAGAAATTTTGAGTTAATCTTCAAGCGGGTCTATTTATATGGGCGTTTTTTGCTAAGTTACAACTCTCGTTCTTCTGCAGATTTATTGGATCGAGTTGTAAACTTAAGTCCGATAGTAGTCTGATACTTTTGCTATGTTCTTCTACATGCTATTTCCTCATGTATGATAACGCACGCATGCTGAATTGCATCAGCCATATATTTCATCATGCATTTCAAATTCTTCACATCATATGTTAAATGCTTATATGAATTACAAGGTATAGGGGGAGATCTCCATGATTCTACTCCTCAAATGTGCATTGCTTCAAAAGAAAATTCCTCACTATGCGCATCTTTAGGGGGAGTTCTTCTATATCAATATCAGTATTTACAATTCGTATGTTTATCCCCGTTGAAAACTTAACCTATATTGTCATCAATCACCAAAAAGTTGGAGATTGTAAGTGCATCGAGTGCCCCTTAGTGATTTTTGTGTATTGAAGACTTATAGGTTAAGGGACTAATGCATTTGTGAGTGTACACATGACTATAAGTCTATTAGGAGTTCCATATTTACAAAGAAAGTCAACCCCTAAAAATGAATGTCTTCAACTGAAGACCTTGGATTTCTGAAGACTTTGAAGGTGAATAAATTGGTGTGACCATGAAGACTTGATATTCATGCGAGGAACCTGAAGCGTGAATACTTTTGTTTTCATAGTTTCATTTTCTCTTTCTTGAGTCATAGGAAACACCGTACTATTAAAGGGGGTCAAGGTAAAACTAAGGAAAATTTTCCAGGTGATGCTCAACTCAAAATCCTACACCTACCAATCCATTCGAGTGAAGCCATTGGAAATCTCATATAGTTCAGTCAATTTCTTCAGTGATAGAGACGAAGATCTTCTGGTCTCTGAGGAATTTGTCCTTACTGAGGAGTTAGGAATTTGCTAGTGCGGATTGCTAACAAGTGAGGAACATGGTAGCCCTAAGGAATTTAAACCTCAAATTTCCGACCATTGTTGTGCTATGCGCCAGCTGTCCCAAAATATCTTATCCACCTAACGGTCATATCATTGAAGGGAATTTATGTCTTATAATGTCGGGCTGCTCCCTAGGATATAAATAACCGCCCCTACAACCACTATCTGGTTGGCTGCTCCGTGAGAAACTAACACTTGTCATTGAGAGCATCCCATCCTCCGAGGACTTTGAGCGAAAATCATCAAGAGAGGAAAAACCCAAAACCCCAAACCAAACACCTACAAACCCAATGTGATTGAGCATCACTGAAGAGATTGTTCCTATGTGGAACCGACGCTTGGTACCTTTGAGGACTGTGCATCCTTCAGACGGTTAGGCGTCGTGGTCTAGAGCATCCAAGAGGAAATTGTGTATCATCGGGTGACCGAGTTTGTGAAGGTTTGGAAGTCACCTAAATACTTACCACAAGTGATTGGATGAGGTCTGTGTGACCTTAGTTCAAGGAGAATGCGGTGAGGACAGTGTGTCCGGGACGGTGTGTCCTCAGGTTTAAATACCTAGCTGCTCTAACCAGACGTACCACTGTCCTAGTAGTTGGAACTTGTCTACCAAATCATTGTCTTCTCCGAGCTAACTGGTTCTATTTACTCAACCCTTCTATTTCCTCATTACTGTGATGTGTACCTGTTCATATCTGTTTGAAGGCTTTGACTGAATACTTTCTCAATTTCCTCAGTTCAATTTCCTCAGTCTGGTTGTCTTTATTCCGTTTTATCCTGTGCTTACGCTTTCTGTACTCTGTGTTTGTTTTCTATTCATCAGGATGTCCATGATTGTGTTATGTCATCTCTGCGTCTGAGTACTTATTCCGCTGCAAGTAGTTCTTCGCTAGGAATTTCCTCACCCTGAAATTCCTCAGTGAAGAAATCATAAAAATCGCATATTCACCCCCTCTAGTCGACTTAATACACTTTCACATACATATGTAAAATTAGAAATGACATAGAGCTCCCACTAAACTTCTTGTATCACATTATTTCAAATCATACTTATGACTTGAAATATTTATATCATGTCGGTATTCCTGACAAAACTTTTCAGTTGTATCTTATATACATCCTTTTTGAAACTTCTTTTCAAAAAATAGTCTTGTTTGTTATAAATAACATCGTCATTGTAACCCATTTATACTTTTAGTATTGCTACTAAAATGAAGATTCAACAATATCAACTCCTCCTTTTCTACAAAACTCTTTTGTAAAATTTTCTTTTAGGATCACTATCCATGAACATTCAGAGATCCATTTACACACCTTCTGAAGGTTTCATTAAGTTCAAAACTTGTTCCTTTTATATGAACTTCACTTTGGATTCTAATGATTTAAGTAATACCTCTCTAGTTGGGTGCCATCACTGCTTCCTCATAGTGTGCAGGTTTTCATCTTTTGATAAGATGAAATATTCAGTAGATTCGATGATTTTTTCGTGACCTTTGCATTTTGTTACAGTCTTAATTGAAGCTTGTACATCTTATGTAGTATATTCTTTGCTTAGTTTTGCAGATAAACTATTCCAGAACCTTTTCTGGTTTAATCTTGTTTTAATCTTGAGCCGAAGATTCAATAATCTTAATAAACTGTATTATCCTCCAACTTACTTGAGAAAACCTTTTCTCGATAAACACATATTTTGACAAACATTTTGTCTTTTGAATTTTTGTGAGAGGAACACAAAACCTACAATCAAGCATTGGTTTAAAATATTCTATAACTCTTTATAGTTTTATCATCCTTTTAGATGGTGCATCTGTTTAGTGCATATTTTGTTGTTTCACACTCATATCCGGAAAATCTTAATAAGAGTAGATCGGTAATAATAATTCCATGATTATTCAATCACTTGCTAAACTTATTATTTAGATATATTTCTTCGTGATAGAAGAATTTTGTTTACCTTTTTTCGTAATGATATTATACCTTCATCCTGAATTCCTTTGAACTATTTCAAGTATTTCAGTCCTTATGTTTTATCAAGTCACATTTACTCATAACTTTGATGAAGTATAAGTATTCACCACGCCCTGTTACATCCGTCAAACTTTATACATCATAATATATTTTGTCATTTCAAACAAAAGACTTTTATACTTCATCTTATGAAGACTTAATTATCCGATATAACCAAGCAGTGCCACACACAAGTGGTTTATTAGTCTTCTCAATACGTTTAGCTTTAATGTTGTAGATCACAAACTTCAAAATTCATCATGAATAAACCAACACAAAAATAGAGGTTTAATGAAATCCATATTCCCATAATAATCCAAATAATAGTTGTTTTAAATCTGATAAGAATATCCATCGCATAACCCATAGGATAATTCATTACATAACTCTGAAGCAAAATAACTATTATTTTAGTTCTAAAATAAATCTTGAAGATTAACTAAAGACATAACTTTTATGGTCTTCCACTAGCGATCCTATCACCATCCCCGACTTGTACCACGACTTCATTTCTTCTCTCCTTGTGAGCTTTCTATAGTCCCTGTGTCAGTTTGCAAAATGAGAGCAACTGATCAGCGTCAAATACTTATCACATATAGAAAATTACAAGTGGAATAACATTAAAGTTGTATAACAATTATACCTTTTTCGGAAGAACCATTCTTCTTATTCACCAAATACTTCTTACAGATACACTTCTGATACGTCCATTTTGCATCATGCTTTTATATTAATATTAATTGCATTATGGGTTGTTATTACACATTATGGTACAATACTTATGCCTTTTCTCTCTTATTTTACAAGATTTACATGAAGAGGGAGAATGCAGGCAACTGAAATTCTGGACCAGAAAGGAGCAAATCTGAGAGACCTATTCTGCACAATTCCAAAAGTCCTAAAAAGTTACAAAGAATTATTTTGGAATATATATAAAATATTGGGCGGAGCAAATACCAGAGGGGACCCACCAGGAGGCCACAAGCCTGGGGGCGTGCCCTACCCCTTGGTCGCGCCCCTATGGCTTGTGGGCCACCTGACAGGCCTCCGGTTCCCATCTTCTGCTATATGATGTCTTTTGACCTGGAAAAAAAATCAGAAGAGAGATTCGGGGATGAAGCACCACCGTATCGAGGCGGAACCTAGGCAGAAGCAATCTAGGGCTCCGGCGGAGCTGTTCTGCTGGGGAAACTTCCCTCTCGGAGGGGGAAATTGGAACCATCGTCATCACCAACGATGCTCTCATCAAGAGGGGGTCAATCTCCATCAACATCTTCACCAACACCATCTTCTCTCAAACCCTAGTTCATCTCTTGTACCCGTTCTTTGTCTCAAAACCTCGGATTTGTACCTATGGGTTGCTAGTAGTGTTGATTACTCCTTGTAGCTGATGCTAGTTGGTTTATCCGGTGGAAGATCATCTGTCCTGATCCTTAATACCATTCAATACCCCTCTGATTATGAACATGAATATGCTTTGTGAGTAGTTACGTTTGTTCCTGGGGACATGAGAGAAGTCTTGGTATAAGTAATCATGTGAATTTGGTATTCGTTCGATATTTTGATGAGATGTATGTTGTCTCTCCTCTAGTGGTGTTATGTGAACGTCGACTACAGGAAACTTCACCATGATTTTGGCCTAGGGGAAGGAATTGGCAAGTAATAAGTAGATGATGGGTTGCTAGAGTGATAGAAGCTTAAACTCTAGTTTATGCGTTGCTTCATAAGGAGCTGATTTGGATCCACATGTTTCATGCTATGGTTAGATTTATCTTAATTCTTCTTTCGTAGTTGTGGATGCTTGCGAGAGGGGTTAATCATAAGTGGGAGGATTGTCCAAGTAAGGACAACACCCAAGCACCGCCACCCACATATCAAATTATCAAAGTAACGAACGCGAATCATATCAGCATGATGAAAACTAACTTGACAATAATTCCCATGTGTCCTCGGGAGCGCTTTGCTTAATATAAGAATTTGTCCAGGCTTGTCCTTTGCTAAAAAAGGATTGGGCCACCTTGCTGCACATTAGTTACTTTTGTTACTTGTTACCCGTTATGAATTATCTTATCACACAACAATCTGTTACCGATAATTTCAGTGCTTCTAGAGAATACCTTGCTGAAAACCGCTTGTTATTTCCTTCTGCTCCTCGTTGGGTTCAACAGTCTTACTTATCGAAAGGACTACGATACATCCCCTATACTTGTGGGTCATCAAGACTCTTTTCCAGTGCCATTCACAGGGAGTGATGTGTCTTTGGTAAGGAAACATTTATTACGTGCGGGAATTTACTGTCACTTGTCACTATGGAAAATAATCCTTTGTGGGGTGAGGGAGTCCTGGACTAAGGGGTCCTCGGGCGTCCGGCCTGTTAGCCGTGGGCCAGACTGGTGGGCTGTGAAGATACGAAGACCGAAAACTGCACCCGTGTCCGGATAGGACTCTCCTTGGCGTGGAAGGCAAGCTTGGCAACTAGATATGTAGATTCCTTTCTTTGTAACCGACCTTGTGTCACCTTAGATCCTACCGGTGTCTGTATAAACCGAATGACTTAGTCCGGAGGAGACACATTATCATAACCATACAAGCTAGGCCTCTAGGGTTTAGCTATTAAGATCCCGTGGTAGATCAACTCTTGTAATACTCATATTCATCAAGATCAATCAAGCAGGGTATTACCTCCATAGAGAGGGCCCGAACCTGGGTAAAACATTGTGTTCCCTGTCTCATGTTACCTTCGACCTTAGATGCACAGTTTGAGACCCCCTACCCGAGATCCGCCGGTTTTGACACCGGCATTGGTGCTTTCATTGAGAGTTCCACGGTGCCATCGTCAAAAGGGTTGATGGCTCGACTTATCGTCAAGGAAACTATCACCTCCGGAGGAGCTCTGGCCTCAGACTAAACCCTTCGGCTGGGCGGTTTTATCATGACCGCCCGCTCGGCCCTTGAGTCGACGATGATGACCTCTCGAGTCATCGAAAATCGCCTTTGCATTGATTCTGAATAAGCCAAACGGATGGATCCGGCGGAGTTATCGCCTTTAAACGAACTCCTAGATCGCACTGCCGCCTTGGGGGTCGCTACAGACTATGATCAGATTGGGATTAAACCCGACCAGAGAGAAATTAAATGTCCACCGATCACCCACCAGATAGCGGTAGTCGAGGAGCAAGATAACTCTTATTCTATATTGAGGACGAACTATGCTCGGATCTCTGACCTCGAGAAGCTGGACACCCACCAGCGGAAAGACACGCCTTGTCCTCCGAACATAGAATCGGACGACAAGCTTCAAAAATCAGTTGATATCCCGAAGCTCGAACCACTAAGTCTGGAAGATCTTCGGACTCCGGACCCTAAATTGGGTCAGGGTTCGGATTTAATTCCACCCACCCACCCAGACATAAGTGCTCTCTTGAGCACGCAGCAGCAATCTCAGGAAATGTTCCACCACTTTTGGGCCAGATTCCTCCTTGTTAAAAACAAGATCAAAGATTGTTGCGACGAAGATGTGATCTCAGCGTTTCGCAACAATTGCACGGACGAGGCAATCCTCAACGCCATCAACCGCCGTCACATATTACGCTTTCCTGACTTGGCAACTATCATGCAGAAGTACAGAGCAATGGAAAGCGCCTGGAAAACTCAGGCAGCACGATGGGGACCAGCAGTCCCCACTCAACCCCTCGTTCAGACAAAAAGAGCACACCCTCATGGCACGCTGGGACAAATGTTAAAGAAAGACAAGCCCGTTATGGGGCGCGGAACAGTTCTGGAAGGATGGGTCGACGGGCCATGCAAAATACACACAACACCGGATAGCATAACAACCCACAGCCTTAGAGCATGTTGGATACTCCGGCAGGTGACCATGAGCGATGAAGATATCCTCACCAGGAATACCCCAGAGCAACACCCCCAGAAGACGACAACCTCAAAGTATTGACGGTCTTCGAGACATTCGCCTCAAACAATAGGCGCAAAAGGGCACTCCATGAACTCGCCGAAGTCTGCCAGATTTCAACAATAAACCCTTGGAATGACACAGTGATAACCTTTAATGTTGGTGACGAGCCAAAATACAGGACAGTCCGAGCACCAGCCGCCTTGGTCCTTAGCCCAATTGTGGACGGCTTTCGGCTCACCAAGGTTCTCATGGACGGCAGCAGGGGACTAAACC
Organism: Triticum dicoccoides; assembly: GCF_002162155.2. Lineage (NCBI taxonomy): Eukaryota > Viridiplantae > Streptophyta > Magnoliopsida > Poales > Poaceae > Triticum > Triticum dicoccoides. The sequence continues at coordinate 332,398,236 of NC_041392.1, read as the reverse complement.
TCATCTATGAGGATACAATACAAAAAATGGAAATAGATAGGAGCCGCATCGAGCAAAGCAACACGACCTTTCGAGGAATCATTCCCAGTCAGGAGGCACGGTGTGCGGGGAAAATCACACTCGAGGTGGTATTCGGCACACCGGAGAACTATCGGTCCGAAGAAATAACCTTCCAAGTGGCCCCTTTCAAGAGTGGATATCACGCCCTCTTAGGGTGAGATGCATTTACGCGCTTCCAAGCGGTACCCCATTATGGATACATGAAGCTTAAGATGCCTAGGCCCAACGGTATAATCACTCTAGCTAGTGATCCAGACATAACACTCTACGTCGTGAATAAAACCGCATCCCTGGCCCTCGAGGCATTATCTGAAGCCCTCGCGGCCGAAGAATTAACCGCGCTGCGCTCCACTATGGACAGGGATGATGTGGTCCTAGACAAACGACCCAAATCCACCTCCTTCAAACCAGCAAAAGAAATAGTCAAATTCCAAGTCCATCCAACAGACCCCAAGAAGACATCATCCATTGGAGCACAACTAGACCCAATGGTTGACGCCACGCTACGAGAGTTCCTACGCAAGAATTGGGATATATTCGCCTGGCGCCCTTCTGATATGCTAGGAATCCCACGCGAGTTGGCCGAACACAGCCTCAATATATTGAAGGGATATAAACCGGTCAAGCAAACACTGCGGCGCTTTTCCAAACCCAAATGTCAAGCTATGGGGGAGGAGCTAGCCAAGCTAATCTAGGTAGGATTCATTAGAGAAATAAAACATACGGACTGGCTGGCAAACCTGGTGATGGTACCAAAGAAGGACAGGTACTGGTGCCCGTGCGTCGATTTCAAAGACCTCGACAAGGCTTGCCCTAAGGATCCCTTCCCCCTCCCTGCATTGACCAGATCATTGATGCTACTACAGGACACGACTCATTATGCTTCCTTGACGCATATTCCGGATACAATCAAATTAAAATGAAGGAGTCCGATCAAGCTGCAACAAAGTTCATCACCCCATATGGGCCAATCTGGTTCAACACCATGCCTTTTGGACTCAAGATGGCGACGCCACTTATCAACGCATGATCCATACATGCCTGGAGAAACAAATCGGAAAGACAGTTGAAGCCTATGTGGATGATGTCATAATCAATACAAGGCACGTCGAAACTCTAATAGACGACCTACGCCTCACATTTGACAACCTCCGCGCATATGACATTAAGCTCAATTCAGAAAAGTGTGTTTTTGGCGTCCCCGCGGGAAAGCTGCTGGGCTTCATCGTTTCCAATAGAGGAATTGAAGCAAATCCAGCCAAAATCTGAGCTCTCTTACAATTGGTATGCCAACAGACCTTAAACAAGTCCAAAAACTCGCGGGTTGCATGGCAGCTCTAAGCCGCTTTATCTCCAGATTGGGAGAAAAGGCACTGCCACTCTATTGCCTTCTACGGCAAACCGATCGCTTCGAGTGGACGGACGCGGCAACAGCCGGACTGGAAGAACTAAAAATCCTTCTAGCGAGCAACCCAATCCTGGCCGCACCAAACGTCGGCGAACCCATGTTGCTATACATATCGGCAACACATCAGGTGGTCAGCGCCGTACAAGTCATTGAACAAGAACAAGACGAACACAAATTCCCGCTTCAGAAGATAGTATACTTCGTATCCACTGTCCTTACACCATGCAAATCCTGGTACCCCCATTATCAAAAGATAGAATACGCGGTCTTCATGGCATCCTGAAAGCTACGACACTACTTCCAGGAGTGTTCGATCATGGTGGCTTCTGAAGTACCACTCAATGACACAATAAACAACTGCGATGCCACGTGCCGGATTGCCAAATGGGCGATTGAGCTCCTCCCATTTTACATTACATATAAACCAGGTCAAGCTATTAAATCCCAAGTACTGGCTGACTTCGTCGCCGAATGGACAGAGGCCGAACTCCCTAAAGAGTACGACACATATTCCAATTGGGTTATGTATTTCGATGGCTCCAAAATGCTGGCAGGACTAGGAGCGGGCGTCGTTTTAACGTCCCCTACTGGAGACGTCATTCTGTACGTACTCCAAATACTATACACAGACTCCAATAATGCAGCCGAATACGAGGCCTTATTGCATGGTCTCCCGATGGCTGTCTCCATGGGCATACAGCGCCTGGAAGTGCGCGGGAACTCAAACCTCGCAATATCTCAAATAAATGGAGACTTCGATGCCAAAGACCCGAAGATGGTAGCTTATCATAGCGCCATCCAAAAAATGTTGGCTCGGTTCGAGGGACTCGAGTTCCATCATGTGGCCTGAGAAACTAATCAAGCGGCGGACGATCTTGCTCGCATAGGCGGTAAGGGCGACCCCATCCCACCTAACATTTTTCTGGAAAAGATTTTTAAGCCATCCGTGGTGTGGCAGGGGGAGGGCGGCAACACCAGTCCGGATCCGAACACAACCCCAGATTCCGAACACACTGATATCGTCGGAGGCTCAACCACCGAAATAACACCATTGGCCCATCTCATTATGGCAGTCATCGCCCAATGGACCGAGCCATTCCTGGCCTACCATAATAAGAAGGAGCTTCCCGAGGATCAGAATGAGGCCCGCTGCATTGTCTAGCGTTCGAAGGCCTACAAGGTTCATGACAGAGAGCTCTATAAGAAAAGCGCTACTGGAGTCCTTCAAAGATGTATCTCTGAAGAGGAGGGGCGACAGCTTCTGGCTGAGATTCATGCAGGTCTCGGCGGGCACCACGTTGCAGCTCGGACCCTTGTTAGCAAGGCCTTCCATACAGGGTTTTATTGGCCGACGGCCCGAGCAGATGCACAGGACCTTGTCCAACGTTGCGTCGGATGCCAACTCTTCCCCAACGAAAGCCATATGCCCCCACTGCCCTACCAACAACCCCCATCACTTGGCCATTTGCGGTCTGGGGACTCGATATGGTCGGACCCATTAAAGGAGGAAGCCATAAGAGAAAGTATATGCTGGTCATGGTAGACAAATTTACTAATTGAATAGAGGCCAAACCAGTCAAAATGGCCGAGGCGGGGCCGGTAATAGATTTCATATCCGGCATGGAACACCGTTATGGTGTTCCACACAGCATCATCACCGATAATGGCTCTAATTTCACAGTCGATGAAGTGAAAACTTGGTGTGCTAATCTGGGCATTAAGCTCGATTACGCCTCTGTCTACCACCCGCAGACAAACAGTCAAGTCAAACGGGCTAATGGTCTTATTATGAGCGGCATCAAACATAGACTAGTGCGGTCTTTGAAAGAATCAGACAAGCACTGGGTGGAGGAACTTGACTCCGTACTCTGGGGGCTGCGGACCACGCCCAACCGCACTACTGGATATAACATTTCTTCATGGTGTACGGTGCGGAAGCAGTGTTACCCTGCGACATTATTCATGACTCACCTCAAGTGAGCATGTACGAAGAGAGAGAGGCCGAGCTTGATCGGCAGGACAACTTAGATGCCCTAGAGGAGGAGCGCGACGTCGCAAAAGCCCGTTCTGCATTTTATCAACAGCAAGCTCGCAGGTATCAAAGCAAAGAAGTGCGGGCCAAGATTTATAATGTTGGTGAACTCGTTCTATGCCTGCCAGAGAAGAAAAAGGACAAACTCAAGCCCAAGTGGGAGGGTCCCTTCATCATTGGCGAAGTTCTCACCAGAGGAGCGTACCGCCTGCGTGATGCGTCAGCAATCACCTAGAGCCGAACCCCTGGAATGCGGTCAGGCTCCGACAATTCTATGCCTAGCGCCGAACTCTGTGTTCGTCTCCTTCCTCCTGTTATTAACGTTATTTTTTCTCTCTTTTCGCTTTTTCTCTCTTTTCGTTTGGATCTTTAGCCCTACGGCTTTAGTACGGCTAGACCATGCTCCCCTGATGCGTACATCTCCAAATATGTACATCCATTATACCTGGGGGCTTCTTGTACAAAAGCTTGCTACTATTCTTTGAGCATCATGCTCACCACATATGTGTTCTTCCCATATGTACCTTTTCTTCGCCATTATATGCATCGGTATGACTTAAGTTTTGGCCAAGCTGGGTTGCATGGCTCCTGTGCTTATGCCCTACGTTCCCGTTAGTTCAGCTAGGGCATAAAGGGAGCACCTCTGCGATTGTTACTACTGGGTCATCCGGATGTGTACCTCAGACTGGGTGAAGCCAAAAGCTAGCGTTCTTAAGAGAATATTCGGTCGGTGAATTAAAGACGTTTTCGCACTCACTCCATTGTGAAACCCCAGAAGTTACTTTCTCTATGATTTTTTCAATCACACTTCATACATGCACATTAAATGCATGCACACCCAGGGAAAGGAACCCTTAACGAAACTATTCTCTCTGGAAGATGTTTCTTACATAATGTAATATAACATAACTAGCCGGATACACATTGTCTGTTCAAGCAACTATGACCCCTACGCCTGCTTCCCATGCATACCCCGGTTTATTTTACCGCTAGGGTATTCGGTAACACTACGCACCTTCGGGTCCAGAGGTCGAAGCGAAAAGGTCGGCCATGACAATTGTTTTCACAATCCATCTAGAAGGAAAGTACATAATTACATAGGACTTAAAGACTTCCTCCTCTATACCGTCCAACATGCGGTCTAACTTACAATCCTATTGGGAATATCTCGTGGCCACCTCTACTTGGTCATATACTAAATTAACGGGAATTTCTTCCTCATTTGACCCTAGGGTCCGACCCGGGCCATGTGATTCGGATCCAGCTTGGTATACCGCATTTTTACCATGGCCCATGCCTCTCGCGCACCCTCTCAGTAGGCCGATATCTTCCATAGTCAGATACGTCGCCGCGCTCCCTTGAACTTCTCTACAAGCTTCTCCATACTCCCTGGAGGGGAGGCGGATGGCCATAAGGCCTAGGCTACACTCTGCATTGCCTGTCGAGCTTGCTCGTGTAACTGCGACAACCCTTGCAGAAGATCACTTGATGATCCGAACACCTCCTCTTCGGGAATTCCCATCAACATACCTGCAATCACAGCCATTTCAGCTAACTGTACCCCCAAACTGTTACAAGATAAATTCGGCCACATACTGAATATGCCGCCTCGCAGCTTTTTGTTCTCGTTCATGGAGTCGGCTAGCTGGGCTCGCACATCTTTCAGTTCTTCGCCCAGTTTGGTGTTTGAATCCTGGAGTTTGTTTTTCTCCTCTCTGACTCGGGTCAGAACGCGCTCGCCTGCGGCATGTTGTCTCTTTGCCTTTTTTCGCTCATTTGAGCGGCCTTGAGTTCCTCTCCCAATTGGTCCAGTGACCCTGTTATGAGACAAGAAGCAGTTGTAATACATCTGGCGTATAATTTTTTGTTTCTCGATGGAGGGAAATATTACCAGAGGACGCCTTCTTGAACTTTTCTAGTTCAGTGGTAGCAGCAGTTAGCTGTGTCCGGCACTACTCCATCTCTTGGGTAAGAAGGTCGTTGTTCTCCGTAAGAACCTGGTTATACAACGATCCTTAAAACATTTGTCCCAACTACTTCAAGTCTCGTAGGCTACGGGCACATGGTTATCAAATTCGGACAAGGTAAACTTACCTGCACATCTTTCAAATGTTGCTCGGTGGCTCTGTTAAGCCCATCTCGGGCAGCTTGGATGTATGCATCAGCCGAGCTGAAGGCACCGAACGCCTCTATTGAGAAGCGGGGATTTCATAAAATGGCCCTCCGGCGCCGGTGATTCATGGCGCTCTCCACTCCCGAATTGGTGATGGACATATTTTCTGAACCCTCAGCAGAAGGACAGTCCAGAGCCACTCCCATATCAGCCCCATCTCTTCGGCTGGGACCGAATCTTGGTGATTAGGAGTACGACTGGTCGGGTCCCCGGACACAGTCCATCAAACCTTTTCCCTGATAAAAAGTGAGCATATAAGTCACAGTTGGACGCGACTGCTAAAAAGAGCATAGTTGCAAACCCATACCTCTTCAAGGAAGGCCCGACCGTATCTCTATTTACCTTCCTCTTTGAAGGCCTGCCCGACGCGGGAGGCGTTCTCTCTGGATATGGCCCCGGGGCAGCACGACGCGCCAAATGCCTCCCCTTCTAGGCACAGGATGGTGCGGTGAGTGAGGAAGAATGAGAAAACCCTCTCGGACAATGTGTCTCCCGATTACTTACGTGCGAAACAGGAAGGAGGCCGGGGTAATCGGCGATGATGGGTACATCCATGCCGTCATAGCTCGTCTGATAGAAAACTCCATCTTTGAGCTCCACGAATATGTCCGGATCTTCCTCATATCCGGGGTCAAGATCCCGATTGTGATTCTCCGGCTGAGGGGCAGGGTCATCAATCCCCGCGGCAGCCTTTTGCCATACCTCTCATGAATGAATAAGATACCGCCCTTCAAAAATAATTCAGGGAGAGGAGTCGAATAGTGGAGTTAGAGCTTACCTAGCTAGGAGAATTGTACATGGAAAACCCATCTCGATTTTGGAGGCAGGTGAAGTCCTCCTGCTCCCCTTTATACAGTCCGGCCAATATTTTGGCCAGAGCAGCGGGAGTCTTCAGGCCCTTCCGACCGCAGCGGGAGGCGTCGCCTTCCCCATTGTAATGCCACATGGGTAGCCCTGTATATTGGAGTGGTTGGACCCCCCGCGTTATGGAGACCGCCATTACCTCGACTATTGACAATCCGGACTGCGCGAGCATCTTAATCATACCCAGCAGCAGATTGATCTCTGCGATATCCTCTTCGTCGAGGCTTCGAGGATGCCAACTATGGCGTTTCTTCAACGGAGCACTTGAAAATTCAGGGAGGCCCATCCGGACTGGGTCGGGAAGAGCGACATCGTCAATATAAAACCATTCAGAGGTCCACTCTTCGGATGCTTTCTTCGGTGTGCCGGATAGGTATCCGGTCTCAGCAATGCGCCATATTTCGGTCCCACCCACTTCAAATATCTTTCCCTCGTGGTTGCGCGGGACAAGACAAGACAACCTTATCCATAGATCAAAATGGGCCTCACAACCCAGGAATAGTTCGCATAAAGCGACAAACCTGCAATGTGCAGGATGGAGGCTGGGGTAAAATTGTGCAGCTGGAGGCCATAATACTCCAGAAGCCCTCGGAGGAATTAGTGAATTGGAAATCCCACGCCCCTCAGCAGATAGGGGACGAAGCATACTCATTCCCCCGTAGATGGATTGGGGAAATCCCCCGCCTGGGTTTTGCCATTGAAGGAAGCCAACCCTGCTCAAACAGGGACCAGATCCGTAGGGGGAGAAATCCCTGCGTTTGGAACTTCGCCAATCGACTATGGAACACGGAGCACCTCTCCCACTCGCCTTTCTTCGGGTCGGAATGGGAGGAGGAGCTGGGAATGCTAGCCATGTTTGAATGGTCTTTCCTGGCAATCTCTGAGGATTTTCTCCGTATGGTGCCGAATGGATCGGAGACCCAATCTCTTTAAATAGACACTCTTTCTTGCATGACCAGGGTGTTATTTGCAAAAAATAACCTGACCGTCCGCATTTGCCCAACACATGGAAGCTGAAGTCATTGATGCATAGAAGCTGAGGGGCGTGGCCTTGAATTAAAAACCGGATACATTATTTGGAAGTCATCGGAGGAGGAACCCGCCTTGCAATGCCGAAGACAGTCTGCACGCCGAACACCTTGTCATTAAAGCCTGGTTCGGGGGCTACTGAGGGAGTCCTGGACTAAGGGGTCCTCGAGCGTCCGTCCTGTTAGCCATGGGCCGGACTGGTGGGCTGTGAAGATATGAAGACCGAAGACTGCACCCGTGTCCGGATAGGACTCTCCTTGGCGTGAAAGGAAAGCTTGGCGACTAGATATGTAGATTCCTTTCTTTGTAAGCGACCTTGTGTAACCCTCGATCCTCCCGATGTCTTTATAAACCGGAGGACTTAGTCCGGAGGAGACACACTATCATAACCATACAAGCTAGGCCTATAGGGTTTAGCCATTATGATCTTGTGGTAGATCAACTCTTGTAATACTCATATTCATCAAGATCAATCAAGAGGACGTAGGGTATTACCTCCATAGAGAGGGCCCGAAACTGGGTAAAACATTGTGTCCCCTATCTCCTGTTACCATCGACCTTAGACGCATAGTTCGGGACCCCTACCCGAGATCCGCCAGTTTTGACACCGACAAGGGGCTTGTTCGGGGTATCTTCACCTCAAACTGTAGGGCAAGAAGTTGCTCCTCAACCTACTGAACCTATTAAAAATATCTATTATGAAATTCCTTTGGGTACGATAGAGAAACTGCTAGCTAATCCTTATGTAGGAGATCGAACGCTACATCTTGATATGCATCTAACCTATGTGGATGAAGTTTGTGGATTATTTAAGTTTACAGGTTTGCCCGAGGATGATGTCAAGAAGAAAGTTTTCCCTTTATCTTTTAAGGATATGGCAATAACATGGTATATGCTATGCGATGATATTGGATCTTGGAACTACAACCGATTGAAATTGGAATTTCATCAAAAGTTTTATCCTACACATCTGGTTCATCGTGATCGGATTATATATATAATTTTTGTCCATGTGAAGGAGAAAGTATCACTCAAGATTGGGGGAGACTTAATTCAATGTTATACTAACGCCCCAATCATGAGCTCTCAACAGAAATTATTATTCAGAATTTTTATGCTCGGCTTTGTTGTAATGATCAATCCATGCTCGACACTTCTTGTATTGGTTCTTTTATGAAGAGGACTATTGAATTCAACTGGGATTTATTGTAAAAAATTAAACGCAACTCTGAAGATTGCGAACTCGATGAAGTTAATGAATTAGGTATAAACCTTAAGTTTGATTGTGTTAAATCCTTTATGGATATCGATGCTTTTCGTGATTTTAGCACTAGATATGGACTTGACTCTGAGAGAGTAGATTCTCTGGGTGAATCATTTGCTTCTCATGTTGTTCTCCCCAAGGAGAAGTGGTTTAAATATCATCCTCCCATTCAAGTTAAAGTAGTTGAACCTATTAAAGTTAAATAAGAAACTATTACTTATAATGTTGATCCTATTGTCCCTACTGCTTATATTGAGAAACGACCTTTTCTTGTTAGAATAAAGGATCACGCTAAAGCTTCAACTGTGGTTCGTAAGAGTTTTACTAGAACACCCCACACCCCCTGAACAAATTAAATTTGAACCTAGTATTGCTATGGTTAAAGATCTCTTGGTTGATTATATTGATGGGCATGTTATTTATTTCTGTGATGAAACTGCTAGAATTGCTAGACCCAATAATAAAGATAAACATAGACATATTGTTGGCAAGCCTGTTGTTTCTATTAAAATAGGAGATCATTATTATCCTGGCTTGTGTGATGTGGGTGCTAGTGTGAGTGCAATTGCCTTTACTTTCTATCAACAAATTATGAATGGTATTGCACCTCCTGAGATAGAAGATATTGATGTTACTATTAAGCTTGCCAACAGAGATACTATATCACCAATTGGGATTGTTAGAGATGTTGAAGTCTTGTGTGGGAAAATAAAATACCCTACCGATTTTCTTGGTCTTGGTTCCCCACACGATGATTTTTGTCCCATTATATTTTGTAGACCTTTCTTGAACACTGTTAATGCTAAGATAGATTGCGAGAAAGAAACTATTAGTGTAAGTTTTGGGGATGTGTCTCATGAGTTTCTCCAAATTTCGTAGACAACCGCATGACACAAAATTGCCTACTAAAGATGAAATTATTGGTCTTGCTTCTATTGTTGTGCCTCCTACTGATCCTTTAGAACAATATTTGCTAGACCAAGAAAATGATATGTTCATGAATGAAAGAAGAGAATAAGATGAAATATTCTTTAACCAAATGCCTGTTTTGAAAGACAACTTGTCTGTTGAGATTCTTGGGGATCCTTCTCCACCCAAGGGTGATCCGGTGCTTGAGCTTAAACAATTACCTGATACTCTGAAATATGCTTATCTTGATGAAACTAAGATATATTGTGACGCCCGGATAATTAAGCTACAGTAATCCCACGTTAACGATGCCACGTCACCTCCGTTACTGTTGCTAATCTCACGTTAGTTCGTAACCGATTCAGATTCAAATTCAAAATCAAGCAAACCATAAAAGCTTTCAAATAAAAAAAAAGAAATTTAAAATGTTCGGAGTGAACCAAATATTGCATAGGTAATTTTGGTGAAGGAACCACACTTTTATAAAGGTGTAAAATATTTTAAAATGTTTTAAAAGGAAGTAAAAACAATTAGTTGAATCTCCTTTGCAATAAATAAAATATTAAACTATGTTAATTAGTTGCCCAAACTTATGTGGCAGTAGCCTATTTATTAACACTAAAGTAGGGACTACTTTTATAGTTTATAAAACTAAGATAAGGTGAAACTAAAATTGAAACAGTAATATAAAGATAAGAAAAACAAAATAACAAAAAAA
>NC_041392.1:332381422-332386973 GCF_002162155.2 Triticum dicoccoides | reverse complement strand
TGCCCCGCCGTGGCCTCGCCGGTGCCATCGCCGGCGCCCGGTGCCCCTCCGTGCCCGCTGGCCCTCGTGCGGGTCGGGCACCTCCAGCGCCCCATCGTCCGCACCCGCACGCCCGCGCGCCCGCTAACCCGCATGGACCCCCCTGGGCCTATGACACATGGGCCCTGCCTAGAACGTTTTTTTATATAAAAAAAATAAGAAGAAAATAAATAAATAAAATTAAGTAAATAATTACTTAATTAGTTAATCAATTAATTAAGTTAACTAATCTTGTTTAATTAATCTAATTGACTAGTTAGTTTAATTAAATGGTAATTAGTTTAGCTAAATCTTAGTTAACATAAATCAGAGTATGACAGGTGGGTCCCATTGGACCCACATGTCAGTTTGACTTAGTCAACCCTGTTGACTGCTGACGTCAGCATGGCATCATGCTGACGTCATAATTCCATTTTTCGAATTAAATAATTAATTGATCAAATTCCAGAAATTAATAAAATCTTTAAAAAATCATATCTTTTAATCCGTAACTCGGATTAAAATAATTTCAACATGAAAGTTGCTCAGAACGACGGGACGATTCCGGATACGCAGTCCGTTCGTCCGCCACACCCCCCTAACCTATCGAACCCGCAACTTTCCCCCTCCGGCTCCTGTGCCCGAAAACACGGAACCCCGGGAATACTTCCCGGATGCTTCCCCCCTTCACCGGTATCACCTCCTACCGCGTTAGAACACGTCTAGCTCTGCCTGTTATCCTGTTATGCACTTTCTTGCTATGTATTTACTATTTCTCCCCCCTCTTCTCTCCGGTAGACCCCCGTGACGATGCTGACGCCCAGTTCGACTACGGAGTTGACGACCCCTCCTTGTCTGAGCAACCAGGCAAGCCCCCCCTTTGATCACCAGATATCGCCTACTCTTCTCTATACTGCTTGCATTAGAGTAGTGTAGCATGTTACTGCTTTCCGTTAATCCTATTCTGATGCATAGCCTGACATTGTTGCTACACCTGTTGATACCTTACCTGCAATCCTAAATGCTTAGTATAGGATGCTAGTTTATCATCATTGGCCCTACATTCTTGTCAGTCTGCCTTGCTATACTATCGGGCCATGATCACTTGGGAGGTGATCACGGGTATATACTATACATACATACATACTATACAGATGGTGACTAAAGTCGGGTCAGCTCATTGAGTACCCGCAAGTGATTCTGACGAGGGGGCTGAAAGGACAGGTGGCTCCATCCCGGTAGAGGTGGGCCTGGGTTCCCGACGGCCCCCGACTGTTATTTTGTGGCGGAGCGGCAGGGCAGGTTGAGACCACCTAGGAGACAGGTGGGCCTGGCCCTGTTCGGCGTTCGCGGATACTTAACACGCTTAACGAGATCTTGGTATTTGATCTGAGTCGGCTACGAGCCTATATGCACTAACCATCTACGTGGGAGTAGTTATGGGTATCCCGGCGTCGTGGTATCAGCCGAAGCACTTCAGACGTCAGCGATGGAGCGGCGCGCGCCGGATTGGAATGTAAGCCTGCTCTTGTATTAAGGGGGCTAGTTCTGCTTTCGGCCGCGTACGCAACGTGCAGGTGTGCTATGGGCGATGGGCCCAGACCCCTGTGCGCTTAGGTTTAGACCGGCGTGCTGGCCTCTCTGTTGAGCCTAGGTGGGGCTGCGACGTGTTGATCTTCAGCGACCGGGCATGACCCAGGAAAGTGTGTCCGGCCAAATGGGATCAAGCGTGTTGGGGAATGTGGTGCACCCCTGCAGGGAAGTTAATCTATTCGAATAGCCGTGATCTTCGGTAACAGGATGACTTGGAGTTGTACCTTGACCTTATGACAACTAGAACCGGATACTTAATAGAACACACCCTTCCAAGTTCCACAGACAACCCGGTGATCGCTTTTCTACAGGGCGACGAGGAGAGGATCGCCGGGTAGGTTTATGCTATGCGATGCTACTTGGAGATGATACTTGGAGATGGTACTTGGAGATGCTACTTGGAGGACTTCAATCTACTCTCTTCTACATGCTGCGAGACGGAGGCTGCCAGAAGCGTAGTCTTCGATAGGACTAGCTATCCCCCTCTTATTCTGGCATTCTGCAGTTCAGTCCACCGATATGGCCTCCTTACACATATACCCATGCATATGTAGTGTAGTTCCTTGCTTGCGAGTACTTTGGATGAGTACTCACGGTTGCTTTCTCCCTATTTTCCCCTTTCCCTTCTACCTGGTTGTCGCAACCAGATGCTGGAGCCCTGGAGCCAGACGCCATCGTCGACGAAGATCCCTACTACACTGGAGGTGCCTACTACTACGTGGAGGCCGCTGACGACGACCAGGAGTAGTTAGGAGGATCCCAGGCAGGAGGCATGCGCCTCTTTCGATCTGTATCCCAGTTTGTGCTAGCCTTCTTAAGGCAAACTTGTTTAACTTATGTCTGTACTCAGATATTGTTGCTTCCGCTGACTCGTCTATGATCGAGCACTTGTATTCAAGCCCTCGAGGCCCCTGGCTTGTATTATGATGCTTGTATGACTTATTTATGTTTTAGAGTTGTGTTGTGATATCTTCCCGTGAGTCCCTGATCTTGATCGTACACGTTTGCGTGCATGATTAGTGTACGATTAAATCGGGGGCGTCACAAGTTGGTATCAGAGCCGACTGCCTGTAGGAATCCCCCTTCCAACTCCTTGGCCGAAGTCGAGTCTAGACTTTACAAAACTTTTACTAACATGGCTGTGCGGCCCATGGGCCCACGTCGCCATTGGGTGGTAGTAGGATCTTTTACTCCTCGACCTTTACTCTGGGACTCTGAACTCTCTTCTACTCGGGTTAAACGATTTCTACTAAAATCTGACTTTAGGTTCTCGAAAATACTTTCTCCCGGAGAGCCCCTTCAGTCCAGGTGATCGCCGACTGCACCAGAAGATTTCGAAGTTACTCGCCGAAACTCTTTTGAGACTTTGTGTCTGTTGCTTTTGCAATTCCCTACCATCGAAATATCCCTATGGATAAATACATACACTTGACGTTCTTACTTTTATTCCCAGTTGATCTTGTTATTACAAGATACCCCGAAATTCTCTCTATTGATCCGAGAATATCTTGTGCCTACTGTCTTGCAATTCCTTGTCACCTGAATACCCCTATGGATAATTCTTGCACTTGTCGAGTATCCGCTTATCCCCAGTTGTTCATGTGTTTCACAAAAGTCTTCAAAATATTATTCGATCTTCCGAAAATCCTCTGGAGCCTTGGCTCTTGAAATTCTTGCTTGCTTGCATTATGGTTAATCCCATAAGTCTCGTAGTCTTAATAACATTCCTTGTCATTATCATTTTGAGTCTGTTGACTCAATATGTTTGCGAATACCCGCAAACATCATTGATCCTTATAAATTACCTTTTCGGCTGAGCTTCCATTCTTTTAACTGGAATTGGTTCTCGACCAATCCAATTGTCGTTGATTGTACCCTAAGGCTATTCAACTTATCCATCCCTAATCAGAGCATTGCTTCTGATCCCTTGATTTGGAAATCATAATTCCTTTGCATTTGACAATTGAGTTAGTCAGTTGTTTCTATAATTTGATCTCCTTGCACTCTTCTTCCTCTAGTTGAGTACCGATGCTCACGTCAGATCCCTTGTGGACCATCAAGTCCTTTGTTGGATTATTATCCGACAGTGTCCTTCACATTGATCACTTTGTGAGTTCTTCCCCTGATACCTAATGCCTTTGTTAAGTTGCATCCTCCGCTTGGCCAACCATACTCTGCTTTCGGGCTTGTGTTATTTACTCTTGAAAATTGTGGTATATGTTTCTAAGAAGCCACTAAGGGTTGAACATATGCCTTCTCTAAACCGTGTGAACCCGAAAGTTTTCACGAGTCATACTTATCTGGTATTGCACCAGGTAAAACTTTCAACAACTAATGTCATCTTCGAAATACGAGAGGTGAATGGAAGATTATGCATTGAGGAAGTGGGAGTCGACCTTGAACTTTGTGTTCATGCCCATAGACACGATGTAGATCTTCTCATCGAAGCTTCTTTTAAAATTAATTATTCCCTTGGTATAAGTTCATCTTATATCTGGGATCTGGCCTTTTTCAATCGTGGTTCCGACCATGTTCTCCTTTAAATACCAATTCTCGTGCAAGTTTAAGCCCTTGTCTTCTGCAGAGCAATACCCCAGTCCAACCTCTATTTTGATCTGTCGTCGAGTATTACCCCCTGGTATCTTGAGATTATCATGGAACTGCATAACTTCTTATGAGTTCTTCATCAAGTGCTACATTCCCACTGATTACAATTTTTCATGGGCTCTGAGTTATTAAACACTCAAAGACACCGATAACTGAACCGAGTCCGCTCTACGGTTCAGCAACTCTTCAATAAGCTTCTATAAGTACGAGTTTGTACCCGATCACGCCATTCCTAGCCTGTTTGGCTATATCATTGTCGTGACGATTCTAACGGTGCTACCTGGTCCTTATTCTCGGAGCACCAATTTTCGACGATGAACTAACCTTACGTCGATTTTCCTCGTCATACCCTTTCACCTTAAACAACAAGCTTGAGTTCGAGTTTGTGTCGTACCCATGGTTCCAATGACTTTTGGCTTCATCATTCCTTTGACTTGATGTCGTCGCTGATTGATTACTTCTTCATGAAATCTGTCGACAAATGTGTCATGATCCTCGTCAACCTTATGAGTTCTTCCAGGATATCAATTGAATTCATGATGAGAAATATCATCCTTGTCCCTCGATGATTTGAGTTATCATCGGCAGCATTCTTGCCTCCCCCCCCCCCAACACAAACTTGTTCACAATTTGTGTTGTACCTTGGTTTCCTTGCTATCCAGCAATTGTTCTTCTTTACCTTGGAGTATTACCGTCCTTTATGTCAAGAATGTTCTGAGATTTGTTCCACCTCTTGAGAATTCTTGACATAGAAATACTTCTCACCATCACCATTCTTTCTTGGTCCCTGTGTTAATTCCAACAAATGAACGGTGTTGTTTGGATTCTTTCCTTCTAGCAACCCTATCTCTTTGAAGTTAATGGTCGAAAGTTCATTCTTAGGCTATTGATTATTGCATCACCATTCTGACATTGGTCGTGCAACCCAACCCATATTTCGGGCGCACCTTTCAACCAATGTTTAATTGTGTATGTTTTCCTCGAGCATACTTCCTTATATCATTTGATCTGACAAATGTTATCTCCTTGTTCACTTAATTGTGGACATCCATCTTTTGGGAATCTCGGTGAATTGCCGTTGAGTTCACCAGACACCTCCTTGTCCTCTCCTGGGGTTAATGATGGACTCTTGATAACGGAAAACACTTCATAGTTCATTTCCCCGAGAATCTTACAATGTCATCTCGTCAATTTGCGTTGCACCTTTTATTCTCAGGTATACTAAGTCTGAGGTATCCTGACACAAATCGAATCTGAATCTCGGTCAGATATGAGGGTTGGGACACCTTTCCAAGAGTTATGATGTTGATCCTTTGATGACCCGCTAACATGA
>NC_041392.1:332379589-332381367 GCF_002162155.2 Triticum dicoccoides | reverse complement strand
CCCCCCCCCCGGCTGGAGGACCTATCATTATAGATTCCTTTTCAGCAAGGTTATCCATTCATCCATGAGGAAATTGTAAGACTTATTCTACAAGTTATTACTGATGGATCCTTCGTGTTTCCAAAGTCTGATCTTCACCTGATGACCATGTCAATGCTATCTCGAAGCATGTCTATGGTACTCCGATTTTCAACAAGACCATTTGAAGCCAAATGCTAAATGTTTCTTGCTCAATTACCCAAACACCGTTGTATGGGAAATGTCATGAAAATTCTCTCCCCTACCTAAAGAGTTTTCTACATTATATCTTGTCGTGGATATCATGCTCTGTTTGTCCTTGGGAAGGATATACCCCTGAATAATGTGTTTAAACACATTTTTCTTTCCATTGTTCCATTTAATCTGATGCTCACCTTTTTTTCTTTCCATTGTTTTGTTTAACCTTTCTGGTGATCTATATGATCTAAGCAGTAATATTCTTCTGCTTTTGTACACACCTAGGTGTGCAATCGTGTCGGTAAGGCCCTGTTATTATTGTTGATGACATTCCGGTAACCATCGATGGACGAGAACTTGCCTAATGGTCCGCCTCGTTCAACGAGCAGGAGAATGGTTCTCTTCGTCCCTCGCCCTTGGTACCGATGTTGTTGCCGACATAACTGACGGGCTATCCTCTGACATGCCTTACTTACATGATCGTGCAAGATGTCAACGACCTTCTTACTTTAACCCACATGGTGGGCCCATAACCCACAGTTCCACAGGATCAAAACCTGACTCTCCTGTACAACCCATTGTCAAAGTTATTCCTCGCGCTTGACTTTGTATGTAATTCACGGGCCACCTGCCTAGTGATATATTATGGTATCAGGCGCAATACTTATTCCCATTGCACTGAACCCCTTTCACACCCTGTTTCAGGCAACGAACGATTGTCTATCTGCTCGAAACTTCTCAGGATACCTCCTCACTTTGTTCTCAATAATGTCTAAGGGTTTTTAATTCGAGAGTTACTTCCCCCACCGTCCCCGATGTTATCAACAAGTTAGTCAACCTTGTAGAGGTCTGTTCTCCCAGCCCCTTTATTCTTTCGTAAGTACGGTGAAAGTTCCTGAAGAAAGGATGACAACTTGATCATGGTGGCTTGAAACAGAGAAATGAAGATATCAACGAAAGGGATCAGCCTCTTCGAGAAGAGCAAGCCAGGATGAGAAGACCCGCTAGATTCGTTACCAAGCTTTCCCCCTTAGTCCCCCTCTTAAATCTCGGGACGAGATTTCTTGTAGTGGAGGAGAATTATGACGCCCGGATAATTAAGCTACAGTAATCCCACGTTAACGATGCCACGTCACCTCCGTTACTGTTGCTAATCTCACGTTAGTTCGTAACCGATTCAGATTCAAATTCAAAATCAAGCAAACCATAAAAGCTTTCAAATAAAAAAAAAGAAATTTAAAATGTTCGGAGTGAACCAAATATTGCATAGGTAATTTTGGTGAAGGAACCACACTTTTATAAAGGTGTAAAATATTTTAAAATGTTTTAAAAGGAAGTAAAAACAATTAGTTGAATCTCCTTTGCAATAAATAAAATATTAAACTATGTTAATTAGTTGCCCAAACTTATGTGGCAGTAGCCTATTTATTAACACTAAAGTAGGGACTACTTTTATAGTTTATAAAACTAAGATAAGGTGAAACTAAAATTGAAACAGTAATATAAAGATAAGAAAAACAAAATAACAAAAAAAGGAAGATAAAAAGAGAACCCCCCCCCCC
>NC_041392.1:332325538-332378710 GCF_002162155.2 Triticum dicoccoides | reverse complement strand
CCGCTCCGCCATCGCCGGAGCCCTTCCCCGCCGGACTGCATCCCCTGCGTCGCGTCGTCTCCGCCCTCCTCCTCGCCCCCGTTGCCCCTGACCCTACGGATCCGCGGTGAGGCCCCCGGCCTCCTCTCCCCCTGTCCTCGTACACGCGCGCCCCGCCGGATTCGCCTTGGCCGCCCCCTGCCACCGCTCTCCCTCCGCCGTGCAGCCCTGCTGCTGCTGCTCCGTTGCGGAAGCCGTGCTGCCCCGCACCGGCTCGGTCGCGCCACCCCCCCTCCAGCCTGCGCCGCCCAGCCTGGTGCTGCCCCGCCGTGGCCTCGCCGGTGCCATCGCCGGCGCCCGGCGCCCCTCCGTGCCCGCTGGCCCTCGTGCGGGTCGGGCACCTCCAGCGCCCCATCGTCCGCACCCGCACGCCCGCGCGCCCGCTAACCCGCATGGACCCCCTGGGCCTATGACACATGGGCCCTGCCTAGAACGTTTTTTTATATAAAAAAAATAAGAAGAAAATAAATAAATAAAATTAAGTAAATAATTACTTAATTAGTTAATCAATTAATTAAGTTAACTAATCTTGTTTAATTAATCTAATTGACTAGTTAGTTTAATTAAATGGTAATTAGTTTAGCTAAATCTTAGTTAACCTAAATCAGAGTATGACAGGTGGGTCCCACTAGACCCACATGTCAGTTTGACTTAGTCAACCCTGTTGACTGCTGACGTCAGCATGGCATCATGCTGACGTCATAATTCCATTTTTCGAATTAAATAATTAATTGATCAAATTCCAGAAATTAATAAAATCTTTAAAAAAAATCATATCTTTTAATCCGTAACTCGGATTAAAATAATTTCAACATGAAAGTTGCTCAAAACGACGGGACGATTCCGGATACGCAGTCCGTTCGTCCGCCACACCCCCCTAACCTATCGAACCCGCAACTTTCCCCCTCCAGCTCCTCTGCCCGAAAACACGGAACCCCGGGAATACTTCCCGGATGCTTCCCCCCTTCACCGGTATCACCTCCTACCGCGTTAGAACACGTCTAGCTCTGCCTGTTATCCTGTTATGCACTTGCTTGCTATGTATTTATTGTTTCTCCCCCCTCTTCTCTCCGGTAGACCCCCGTGACGATGCTGACGCCCAGTTCGACTACGGAGTTGACGACCCCTCCTTGTCTGAGCAACCAGGCAAGCCCCCCTTTGATCACCAGATATCGCCTACTCTTCTCTATACTGCTTGCATTAGAGTAGTGTAGCATGTTGCTGCTTTCCGTTAATCCTATTCTGATGCATAGCCTGACATTGTTGCTACACCTGTTGATACCTTACCTGCAATCCTAAATGCTTAGTATAGGATGCTAGTTTATCATCATTGGCCCTACATTCTTGTCAGTCTGCCTTGCTATACTATTGGGCCGTGATCACTTGGGAGGTGATCACGGGTATATACTATACATACATGCATACTATACAGATGGTGACTAAAGTCGGGTCAGCTCATTGAGTACCCGCAAGTGATTCTGACGAGGGGGCTGAAAGGACAGGTGGCTCCATCCCGGTAGAGGTGGGCCTGGGTTCCCGACGGCCCCCGACTGTTATTTTGTGGCGGAGCGGCAGGGCAGGTTGAGACCACCTAGGAGACAGGTGGGCCTGGCCCTGTTCGGCGTTCGCGGATACTTAACACGCTTAACGAGATCTTGGTATTTGATCTGAGTCGGCTACGAGCCTATACGCACTAACCATCTACGTGGGAGTAGTTATGGGTATCCCGGCGTCGTGGTATCAGCCGAAGCACTTCAGACGTCAGCGACGGAGCGGCGCGCGCCGGATTGGAACGTAAGCCTGCTCTTGTATTAAGGGGGCTAGTTCTGCTTTTGGCCGCGTACGCAACATGCAGGTGTGCTATGGGCGATGGGCCCAGACCCCTGTGCGCTTAGGTTTAGACCGGCGTGCTGTCCTCTCTGTTGAGCCTAGGTGGGGCTGCGACGTGTTGATCTTCCGCGGCCGGGCATGACCCAGGAAAGTGTGTCCGGCCAAATGGGATCAAGCGTGTTGGGGAATGTGGTGCACCCCTGCAGGGAAGTTAATCTATTCGAATAGCCGTGATCTTCGGTAACAGGACGACTTGGAGTTGTACCTTGACCTTATGACAACTAGAACCGGATACTTAATAAAACACACCCTTCCAAGTTCCACAGACAACCCGGTGATCGCTTTTCTACAGGGCGACGAGGAGAGGATCGCCGGGTAGGTTTATGCTATGCGATGCTACTTGGAGATGATACTTGGAGATGATACTTGGAGATGCTACTTGGAGGACTTCAATCTACTCTCTTCTACATGCTGCGAGACGGAGGCTGCCAGAAGCCAAGTCTTCGATAGGACTAGCTATCCCCCTCTTATTCTGGCATTCTGCAGTTCAGTCCACCGATATGGCCTCCTTACACATATACCCATGCATATGTAGTGTAGTTCCTTGCTTGCGAGTACTTTGGATGAGTACTCACGGTTGCTTTCTCCCTCTTTTCCCCTTTCCCTTCTACCTGGTTGTCGCAACCAGATGCTGGAGCCCTGGAGCCAGACGCCACCGTCGACGAAGATCCCTACTACACTAGAGGTGCCTACTACTACGTGCAGGCCGCTGACGACGACCAGGAGTAGTTAGGAGGATCCCAGGCAAGAGGCCTGCGCCTCTTTCGATCTGTATCCCAGTTTGTGCTAGCCTTCTTAAGGCAAACTTGTTTAACTTATGTCTGTACTCAGATATTGTTGCTTCCGCTGACTCGTCTATGATCGAGCACTTGTATTCGAGCCCTCGAGGCCCCTGGCTTGTATTATGATGCTTGTATGACTTATTTATGTTTTAGAGTTGTGTTGTGATATCTTCCCGTGAGTCCCTGATCTTGATCGTACACGTTTGCGTGCATGATTAGTGTACGATTAAATCGGGGGCGTCACATATATCATGTTATTATTAGTGCTAACCTTTCAGAGCATGAGGAAAAGAAATTATTGAAAACTCTGAAGAAGCACCATGTTGCTACTGGATATACTCTTGATGATCTTAAGGGCATTGGTCCCACTCTATGTCAACATAAAATTAATATGGAGCCTGATGCTAAACCAATTGTCGATCATCAATGACAGTTAAATCCCAAGATGAAAGAAGTGGTAAGAAATGAACTATTAAAGCTTTTGGAAGCAGGTATAGTTTATCCTATTGCTGATAGTAGATGGGTAAGTCCAGTTCATTGTGTCAGTAAGAAGGGAGGTATTACTGTTGTTCCTAATGATAAGAATGAATTGATCCCACAAAGAATTGTTACAGGTTATAGGATGGTAATTGATTTTCGCAAATTAAACAAAGCTACTAGGAAAGATCATTACCCTCTACCTTCCATTGATCAAATGCTAGAAAGACTATCCAAACATAGACACTTTTGCTTTCTAGTTGGTTATTCTGGTTTTTCTCAAATACCCGTGTCAAAAGAAGTTCAAGAAAAGACTACCTTTACCTGTCCTTTTGATACTTCTGCTTATAGATGTATGGCTTTTGTTTTATGCAATGCACCTGCCACCTTTCAAATATGTGTGACTGCTATATTCTCTGATTTTTGTGAAAAGATTGTTGAGGTTTTCATGGATGATTTCTTTGTTTACGGAACTTCTTTTGATGATTGCTTAAGCAACCTTGATTGAGTTTTACAGATATGTGAAGAAACTACCCTTATCCTGAATTGGGAGAAGTGTCACTTTATGGTTAATGAAGGTATTGTTTTGGGGCATAAAATTTTGGAAGGAGGTATTGAAGTTGATAAAGCTAAAGTTGATGCTATTGAAAAAATGTTGTGTCCTAAAGATATTAAAGATGTAAGAAGTTTCCTTGGTCATGCCGGTTTCTATAGGAGATTTATTAAAGACTTCGCTAAAATTTCTAGGCCTCTTACTAATCTTTTGCAAAAGGATGTTCCATTTGTTTTTGATGATGATTGTGTAGAAGCCTTTGAAATCCTTAAGAAAGCCTTGATTTCTGCACCTATTGTTCAACCACCTGATTGGAACCTACCCTTTGAAATTATGTCTGATGCTAGGGATTATGTTGTTGGTGTTGTTCTAGGACAAAGAGTTGATAAGAAATTAAATGTTATTCATTATGCTAGTAAAACTCTAGATAGTGCCCAAAGAAATTATGCTACTACTAAAAAAGAAGTTTTAGCAGTTGTATTTGCTTGTGATAAGTTCAGACCTTATATTGTTCATTCCAGAGTAACTATTAAATATCTTATGGAAAAGAAAGATGTTAAACCTAGACTTGTTTCATGGGTTCTCTTATTACAAGAATTTGATTTGCATATTATTGATAGAAAGAGAGCTGAGAACCCCGTAGCAGACAACTTGTCTAGGTTAGAGAATATTCTTGATGACCCACTACCTATTGATGATAGCTTTCCTAATGAACAATTAGCTGTCATAAATGCTTATCGTAGTGCTCCATGGTATGCTGATTATACTAATTTCATTTTTGCTAAATTTATACCACCTAGTTTCACATACCAGCAAAAGAAAAAGTTTTTCCTATGATTTAAGACATTACTTTTGGGATGACCCACACCTTTATAAAGGAGTAGATGGTGTTATTAGACATTGTGTACCTGAGCATGAACGGGAACAGATCCTACACAAGTGTTACTCTGAAGCCCATGGAGGACACCACGCTGGAGATAGAACTTCACACAAGGTATTACAATATGGTTTTTATTGGCCTACTCTCTTCAAGGATACTCGTAAGCTTGTCTTGTCTTGTGATGAATGTCAAAGAATTGATAATATTAGTAGACATCAGGCAATGCCTATGAATTATTCACTTATCATTAAACCATTTGATGTTTGGGGCTCTAATTATATGGGACCCTTTCCTTCCTCTAACGGGTATATACATATTTTAGTTGCTGTTGATTACGTTACTAAGTGGGTAGAAGCTATTCCAACTAGTAGTGTTGATCATAACACTTCTATTAAAATGCTTAAAGAAGTTATTTTTCCGAGGTTTGGAGTCCCTAGATATTTGATGACTGATGGTGGTTCACACTTTATTCATGGTATGTGACGCCCGGACAATTAGGCTACAGTAATCCTACATTAATTATGCCACGTCACCTCGGTTATTGTTGCTAATCTCAAGTTAGTTCGAAACTATTTCAAATTCAAATTCAGAATCAGTCAAACCTCAAAAGTTTTCAAACTTTAAAACTAAAATGTTCGGGTTGTGCCAGATAATGCGTAGGTAATTGTGATGAAGAACCCCCCTTTTTATAAAATGTTTAAATACTAAGGTGAGTAAAATAGTAACAAAAAATATTTAAATGCTTTTGTAATTAATAAAATACTAAACTAAATTGTTTTGGGGTAAAACCTTTTGTGGCAGTGCGTTTTGTGGTATTACTAATTTTGGGATCATTTTAATATTAAGTGAAACCTAAACTAAAAAGAAAGTAAAATAAAAACAGAAAAGAAAAAAATAAGAAAAAGGCAAAACAGAAAGAATGAGTAAAAAAAGAAAAGAAAGACAGAACAACAAAACAAAAACAAATCCCCCCGGCCCAACTGGGCCACGACCCAGCTAGCCGGCCCACCCGGCCTACCTTAACCCCACTCCCCGAAAACTCTAGCGCCGCACACCCCCACTCGCCCCCACGAACCCCTCTCATTCTCTCCCCCCCGATCTGGATCGGGGGGAAACGTCCTCGATGCCCGGCGCTCGCCGCCACCCGGAGCTCCTCCGCCATCACCACCGCCGCTCGACGCCGCCCTCCCCACCAGAACTCCTCTCGCTCCCCTCGCCGCCCTCCGCCTCCGCCGACCTCGCGCTGTCCTTTCTCTCTACAACCGCCCGACCCCGCCCGACGGCACGGCATCGTGAACCCCATGGCCACCAGCCTCCCTCAGAAGGCCGACGCTTCGAGGGGCTGCCCCATGACCTCCTCGACCTCCACGTCGTCACCATCGAGCAGGAGCTTCACCAAGTCGCGACCGTCATCTCTTCTTCAACCTCGGCCTTCACTTCGATCCCCATCGAGCCCTCTGCCATCCCTACAACTCCACTGCGAGCCGCCGTCCGTTTCCCCCTGCTCGTTTTGGCTGTCCCTGGCGTTGTTTGCCGCGAGGCCGAGCTCGGTCCGCCGCTTGCTGTCGGTGTTCCCGGCCTCCCTGTCGACTGTCACGACCATCGTCTGACGCGGCACCTCCCACGTGGTCGGACGCGCCCAACCACATGCCCGTTCATGGCCGGAGGGGCCATTCCGGCGAGGTCCCGCGTGGCGCCGCCATGTTCTGCCTCACCGGTGTGGCCGACCATTCGAATCATCCCGTGGGCCACCGACATGTGGACCCTGCGGGATTACCCGCTAAGCTGGACTGTAATCCACCATCCATGTGTAAATGACAAACGGGACCCACAGCTAATTAATCATGGGCATAACTAGCAGGCTAATTAAACTAATCCCGAGGGCCACTGATGGTGAGCCATGCAACTGTAGCGTTTAGGTTTAACTCTAAGAAAATGTGTTAGCAAATTGACCCACTGAGCACTAGGCCCCGCCCTGTCTAATTTAGTTAATTAGTTTAAATAAACTTTGTTAATATTGCAACTGTCTATGACATGTGGCCCCACCTTGACCAGTTTGACCAGTCAAAGCGCTGGCTGTGTATCCCCTAGCCAATGACAGATGGCCCCCACCTGCACTATTCACTGTTAACCTGGTCCGCTTTGACTGCTGAGTCAGCAGTTTACTGGACCCACCAGTCAGTCTTTGACTGGGTGTAATAATGGGTGCCTTTAACGAAATACCTATTTAATAACTTGAATTTAATGAAATACAATAATGTGAGAAATTGATTAAAACTTTGAAAATTAATATGAAATAATGCATAACTCTGATGAAAATACTTTATACATGAAAGTTGCTCAGAACGACGAGATGAATTCGGATACGTAGCTCGTTCGTCCGCCACACATCCCTAGCATAGCGAACATGCAACTTTCCTCCTCCGGTTCATCTGTCCGAAAACGCGAAACATCGGGGATACTTTTCCGAATGTTCCCCCTTCGCCGGTATCACCTCCTTCTGCGTTAGGGCACACCTGGCACCGTTACTTGTCATGTCATGCATCGACTTTGCATCTATTTGCATTGTATTCATTTTTTGTTCCCCCTCTTTTCTCCAATAGACTATGAGACTGACGCCGCTGCTGGTGCCCCGATCGACTACGTGGTTGACAACCCCTCCTTGCCAAGAGAAACTAGGCAAGCCCCCCCCCCCCCTTGATCAACCCAATGTCACCTATTCTTCGCTCTACTGCTTGCATTAGAGTAGTGTAGCATGTTACTGCATTCTGATAATCCTATTCCGATGCATAGCCTGTCTTTGCTACTACTTTTGTTACCTTTACCTGCAATCCTAAATGCTTAGTATAGGATGCTAGTATTCCATCAGTGGCCCTACATTCTTGTCCGTCTGCCATGCTATACTGCCGGGCTGTGATCACTTGGGAGGTGATCATGTGTATATACTTATATACATAACATGTGATACATGTGGTGACTAAAGTCAGGTCGGCTCGTGGAGTGATTCCGATGTGGTGGCTGAAGAGGCAGGTGGTTCCATCCAGGTAGTGGTGGGCCTGGGTTCCCGACAGCCCCGACTGTTACTTTGTGGCGGAGCGACAAGGCAGGCTGTGACCACCTAGGTGAGAGGTGGGCCTGGCCCTGGTCGGCGTCCATGGTTACATCAATTAACATGCTTAATGAGATCTTGGTATTTGATCAGAGTCTGGCCACTGTCCTATACACACTAACCAACTATGTGGGAACAGTTATGGGCACTCGACATCATGGTATCAGCCGAAGCCTTCTTGACGTCGGCGACTGAGCGGCGCGCGCCGGGTTGGACAGCGTAACGCAACTTCCTTTGTAATGGAGGTTGCTAGGTCTGCTCAGCGGCTGCCCACGCAACATGCAGGTGTGCAATGGGCGATGGGCCCAGACTCCTGCGCCATAGGATTTAGACCGGCGTGCTGACCTCTCTGTTGTGCCTAGGTAGGGTTGTGACGTGTTGATCTTCCGAGGCCGGGCGTGACCCAGGAAAGTGTGTCCGACCAGAGGGATCGAGCGTGTTGGGAAATATGGTGCACCTCTGCAGGGAAGTTTATATATTCGAATAGCCGTGTCCCTCGGTAAAAGGGCGACCCAGAGTTGTACCTTGACCTTATGACAAATAGAACCGGATACTTAATAAAACGCACCCTTTCAAGTGCCAGATACAACCCGGTGATCGCTCTCTCATAGGGCGATGAGGGGAGGATCGTCGGTAGGATTATGCTATGCGATGGACTTGGTTAACTTACCATATACTCTCTTCTACTGCTTCAAGATGGAGGCTGCCAGAAGCGTAGTCTTCAGTAGGACTAGCTATCACCCTCTTAGTCTGGCATTCTGCAGTTCAGTCCACAGATACTATCCATTTCATTGATGCTAATGCATATGTAGTGTAGATCCTTGCTTGTGAGTACTTTGGATGAGTACTCACGGTTGTTTTGCTACTTCTTTTTCCCCTTTTCTCGGTTATTGCGATCATATGATGGGGTCCAGGAGCCAGAGGATCCTGAGGATGATTCTATGTGGAGTTCGGCATCGAGGAGTAGTTAAGAGGTTCCAGGCAGGAGGCCTCGCCTTTTCGATCGTTGCTACTTTTATGCTAGCCTTCTTAAGGCAATCTTGTTTAGCTTATGTCTGTACTCACATATTATTTCTTCCTTTGACTCTTGTGTTTTCAAGCTTATGTATTCGAGCCCTCGAGGCCCCTGGCTTGTAATATAAATCTTGTATTATTTTAATTTGTGTCCAGAGTTGTGTTGTGATATCTTCCCGTGAGTCCATGATCTTGATCGTACACATTTGCGTGTATGATTAGTGTACGGTCAAATCGGGGGTGTCACATGGTGCTTTTCATAAACTGCTTGCTAAATATGATGTCAACCATAGAATTGCATCTCCTTATCATCCTTATTCTAGTGGTCAAGTAGAATTGAGCAATAGAGAAATTAAATTGATCTTGCAGAAGACTGTTAATAGATCTAGGAAGAATCGGTCTAAGAAACTTGATGATGCATTATGGGCTTATAGAACTACTTATAATAACCCTATGGGTATGTCTCCGTATAAAATGGTTTATGGATAAGTATGTCACTTACCCTCGAACTAGAACATAAAGCTTATTGGGCAATAAAAGATCTCAACTATGATTTCAAACTTGCCGGTGAAAAGAGGTTATTTGACATAATCTCACCCGATGAATGGAGAACCCAAGCATATGAAAATGGAAAATTGTTTAAAGAAAAAGTTAAAAGATGCATGACAAAAGGATCCAAAAGCGTGAATTTAATGTAGGTGATCATGTCTTGTTATACAAGTCTCATTTAAGAATTTTTGCAGGAAAGCTTCTCTTTAAATAGGAAGGTCCTTACATTATCGAGGAGGTTTGTCGTTCCAGTGTCGTCAAAATCAACAACACCAAAGACACT
The DNA here is from genome assembly GCF_002162155.2 of Triticum dicoccoides. Classification (NCBI taxonomy): domain Eukaryota; kingdom Viridiplantae; phylum Streptophyta; class Magnoliopsida; order Poales; family Poaceae; genus Triticum; species Triticum dicoccoides. Next base: position 332,369,134 of record NC_041392.1, on the reverse strand, counting down.
AACCCGAAGGTGGTAAACGGGCGAAGAATCAAACATTATATCTCAGGTATTCCCATAAAATGTTGAGACCAATATTATTAATACCATAACACCGGAGGAGCACATAAGGGAAACCTACCAGAATGTTTTAGAATCTGAAAAGGAATAGGTATGTGGTACGGTAAGTAAAATGACTTCAAAACTATTCTAATGGAAATTTTTCTCCGTTTTGGAATATATAAAAAATTAGGAAAAATTAAAAGTAGTCCGAAGAGTGCACGAGGAGGCGACAAGCTTTGGGGGGCGCCTACCCCTTGGGCGCGCCTCCCTAGTTTTTGGCCACCTCATGTGCCCTCCAAACTCCGTTTTCTTGCACAACACTTCTTTTGGTTGGTAAAAATACATTATATAACCTCCCAAAGGTTTTGACCACCGTACCACGGCAATATCCCCTATTTTTGTTTTGAGCTATTTTCTACTAGAGTTCTAAAGGTGAAAGGACATGCCGTGCCCCCATGTGTGGTTTTGGTAATTGATGACAATCTCTATGGACTAACGGTTGCCTTGAGTTATATTTGAAGCATTTGTCCATAGGATTGTCTTGAAGTCCATGTGTTGGTTTCACGGAGTTTATGAGATGGCCAAAGTGCTTTTCAAGGAATTATCCAAAGATTGGTCATGTGTGAGTTGATATGGCCAAAGTGCTTTTCAAGGAATTATCCAAAGATTCGTCATGTGTGAGTTGAGATGGCCAAAGTGCTTTTCAAGGAATTATCCAAAGATTGGTCATGTGTGAGTTGAGCTTATTGCAAGCATGTCTTGAAGAAGAAGATTGTGTGATAATTCATGTTTACCTTCAAGACATCATCCAAATGAAGAGAGTTGGAAAGATTCAATGTTGATCAAGACTAAGTCAAGAGTGAATCAAGTTGATCAACTCACAAAGCGTAGAAGAAGTACCGAGAGGGATCAAGTGATCCCATGGTATGGTAAGCATTGTCCATTACGCTATGTGTACTAACCCATGGTCTACGTGAGAGTTCTTTGTGGGGTTAGGTATGTTTCCATGGTCTTGCATCAAGAGGAAGATTGCATACAACCCATGGAGGATGACATCAAGTGGTGATCGCCATCAAGTTTGCAGTGTGCAAGTTCTAGTGGAGCAACTCGAAGAGTGGCTCACCCATAATGGAGTATGGGGGAGCAATCAAGCTTGAAGCTTGCCGTCCATTGTGGTGTCAATGGAATTTTGAAGATGTGCCAAAGAGTGGCTCACCCATAGTGGAGTATGGGGGAGCAATCAACTAGTCTTCATCGAGCCAACACAATCAAGAAAGGTGGTCCAACTTGAGGAAGTAAATATCGTCATCATCTCGCTCAAGTGGACTATGTGCAAGGCAAAGGTTTGCCCTTGATAGGTTTTCTATTTTACCGGTCTCATAGTGGTAGTTGGGAGACCGGGTTGTAGGATCGATTGCCGTACTATCAAGGGGGGCTCTCTAGGGAGTAGCTTGATCGTATCATTAGTCGAGAGCTCAAACCATTGCATCCTTGCATCATCTTTCTTGGTTCTTGTTTGGTTCCATTTGTGAGTCTTAGAGCTTATGGTCATCTTGATGACAAGCTTGAGTTCATCAAAAACGGAGTTCGCATGCATCTTCTATGATGTTTTCGGTGTTGGAGGTTTTACCAGTCTTATCCGAGGAAGGGTTCTCACCATTTTATTATGGTCCTTTTCTCATTTGCTTCTTATTGATATTTCTCTCAAGATTGTGTTAGCCCTTGTCATTAGCTTTCCAACAAACTTGGTTTCGTTGAATTCGGAGCTCGTATGCGAAAGTTGTGGCTGTTTTGATATTGCCTGTTTTACACAGAGAGGTTGTACCGCCCCATGGAGAGGTTGTACCGCTTGACCGGTACAACCGGTGTTTGGAGCGGTTGTACCGCTCCAGAATTGGTCTGGAGGTTGTACCGGTCATGTACCGCTCTACCACCGGACTGGTCTCTGTTGTGGTGCGGTTGTTGGGCGGTTGTGGGCCGGTTGTACCGCTTATTGCCTGTTACCGGTTGTATCGGTGCTCATAGAGGTTGTACCGCTCCTATGTTATTCTGTACATAACGGGAAGATTCGTGGGGACCTATTTAAGGGGGTCTTCTTCCCCAATGGTTCCCCATCTCTTGAGCTCGTTTTCCCCCATTGTTGACCTTCTTTGAGCTTGCTAACTCTCAATCCCTCCATGGATTCTTGCTAGTTTTTGAGGGAAAAGAGAGAGGAGATCTAGATCCACATTTCCACCAATCACTTTCTCCTCTATGTGAGGGGAACCCCTTGGATCTAGATCTTGGAGTTCTTGGTGTTCTCCTTCTTGTTCTTCCTCTCATTTTCCTCCCTAGCATTAGTTACTCCGGTGGGATTTGAGAGAGAAGGACTTGGGCACTCCGTGTGCCCTTGCCATTGCATTTGGTGCATTGGTTTGAGTTCTCCACGGTGATACGTGGAAGTGAAGTTTGAGAAGCTTATTACTCTTCGGTGTTTGGGCACCCTAGATCTTGTTCCTCTTGGGTGCCTTGGCACCCTAGACGGTTGGTGTTGTTTGGAGCTCAATCATTGTGGTGTAAAGCTCCGGGCAAGCGTCAGGGTCTCTAATTAGGTTGTGGAGATCGCCCCAAGCAATTTGACGGGTACTGGTGACCGCCCCCAAGGGTTGCCAAAGTGTACGGGTTCGGTGACCGCCCCCAAGGGTTGCCATTTGTACAGGTTCGGTGACCGCCCTCAAGGGTCCCTTAGTGGAATCACGGCATCTTGCATTGTGCGAGGGCGTGAGGAGATTACGGTGGCCCTAGTGGCTTCTTGGGGAGCATTGTGCCTCCACACCGCTCCAAACGGAGATTAGCATCCGCAAGGGTGTGAACTTCGGGATACACCGTCGTCTCCGCGTGCCTCGGTTATCTCTTACCCAAGCTCTTTACTTATGCACTTTACTTTGTGATAGCCGTATTGTTTCTTGTCATATATCTTGCTATCACATAGTTGCCGCGCATAGGTGAGCCTAGTTGTTTTAGGTTTTGTGCTTGACAAATTAACCGCTAGGTTTATTCCGCATTTGTTCAAGCCTAAATCGTAATTATTTTAAAACGCCTATTCACCCCCCTCTAGGCGACATCCACGATCTTTCAATTGGTATCAGAGCCTCGTCTCTCTTTATAGGGCTTAACCGCCTAGAGAGTAAGGATGTCGACTAGGGGTTTAGGTTTCTCTGACACTCTTAGTTTCGATGGCATAAATTTTGATGTTTGGGTAATTCACATGCTTAATCTCTTTAGGGTCATGGACCCAAATTTAGAGCGAATTGTAGATATGGGTTTTTATCCTCCAGAGGATCCACAAAGATCATCTTTAGAGGATGATAAAAAGTCTTATCTCAATGCTCAAGCTTCTAATGTGCTTTTTGATGCTTTGAGCAATGTAGTTATATTTCAACTCATGCCGTTTTGGGATGCTCATGAGTTGTGGACAAAGCTTCAAGACAAATATGGCGTGTCCGAGATTTGTGGAGATGATTGTCCTCCTTCCACCTTCGGTCGTATAGTTTTCTCAACTTCTTCTACTTCACCTACATGTGGTTTGCCACAAGGTAATGATATGGTGAGTAGTGGTGTTCATTGCAATGATTATAGTGAGCTTATTATTGATGATCCTTCATCACTTTATTATTGCAATGCTTCACCTATGGACTTTAACACTTCGAGCACTCTAAATGTTTCACATGCTTGTGTTAAAAGTTCTTGCATATCTTGTAGAAATTGCTTGCTCAAATCTCATGATGATATGCTTGCTATGTCTTGTTGCCATGATAAAATTGTATCTATATCATCGAGTTGTTGTGCTAACAATGTAGAGGAAACCCAACACTCCATGGAACAAGATGTGGTCTTGAACGGTGCTTCAAGGGATCCTACATCATCATCGATTTCTTTTTGCCTTATGGCCAAGGCTTCAAAGGTATCTCCCACTTTGAATCCCAATAAATCTTGTGATGATATTGATGATGGCAAGAGTGATGATGATGTCGATTATGATGAAGAGAATGATGATGTTGCCTCCTTAAAAGTTAAGGGGGAAATAATTTTTAAAGCTCTTCTTAAGAATAAAATTGCTCGTTCCAACTTCATGGAAATCATGTCTATTGCTATTGAGGGCAAGAAATATATTGATGAGTTGGAATCTCGTCTTGAGGAGCATGAGGTCACCATTGATAAAATGGAAGGTCATGAGCGTGATTACGCTAATGAGATTGCGGACCTCTCTCAAGCTCTTGAACTTGAACAAACCACCAAGGAATCTCTTGAGGAGACTTTTGCTCTAGAGTTATCTAGAGTGAAGGAATCTCATGATAGAGCTCTTGAGGTGGCCAATGTTTTTGAAACTAAAAATGCTAAGCTTGAAGTTGCTCATGCTGGACTCCTTGAGGATTTTGAGCACCTCGAAAATGGCTCAAGGGTCATCAAGGGTGAGCTCATCAAACTCACTGAGTCTCATGCTCAACTTGAAGCTTCTTATTTAAAAGAGCTTGCCAAGTTGCCTTCTCCTCTTGTTGTTAATGATGATGCTTGTGCTACTAACTCTATTTCTTGTGAAGCATCCATTTTAAAGGAGAATCTTGAGCTAAGGGCTCAACTTGAGTTGCTATCTAGCAGTTATGGGAAATTGGAAGAAAGTCATGAAAAGCTTTCTAGCTCTCATGATGATCTTCTTGTATCCCATAATGTGCTAAAAATAGCTCATGAGGCTATGATTGCTAAGGTAACATCTAGTGAGCCTCATGTGGACATTAGCACTACTTTTAGTCAAAATGCTATATTGCCTTGTGCTAGTCCTCGTACTTCCTCTAGTACTTGTGTTGAGACTAACCATGTAGAGGAAATCAAAGAGCTCAAGGCCCAAGTCACTTCTTTGAAGAAAGACTTGGAAAAGTGTCATGAAGGGAAATCCACACTCAACAATATCTTGAGTGTGCAAAAATCCCCCAATGACAAAGGTGGACTTGGATTCAACTCCAACAAGAAGAAGAAGTCCAAGATGAACAAGAAGAAGGGCCAAGAACACGTCAAGAATTTGGCCAAGATTATTTGCTTCAAGTGCAAAATTGAAGGGCACCATGTTAGATCTTGCCCATTGAAGAAGAAGGCCATTAGTGACAAGAAACAAGGGAAGCGGCTACAAGTGCATTCTCATGCTCAACCTCAAGTTGAAGAATGGCCTCTTCCCAAGAAGACTCAAGCTAATGCTTTTCAAGTAGAGAAATCAAGTGAGAAGAAAGTGAAGAGTAGACATTGCTACCTATGTCGTGAAAAAGGTCATGTCGCTTCTTCATGCACGAATGGTACCTTATCCAACCCTATTCTAATTGATGATATCTATTCTCTTGGGAAGGATAAGGTCGGCAATGTGTTTGCCAAATTTGTTGGTACTCAAAGTGGTGTCAAGAAAAGAACCATTTGGGTAGCCAAGCCTATTGTGACTAACCTCTAAGGACCCAACTTGGTTGGGGACCAACAAGCTAAAACTTGATCAATACGTGATGTTGGAGGTCATTGGAGACTTGGCTACATTATGAAGAATTAAGGGGACTTCATCATTCTTATTGTCTTAAGCCAAGTCATTCAAATTATCGAGTTTCTATCTTATATCCAATGTTCCTCCTTGCGGTAACTCGTGCTTAAATTGTTTACATTGAAAGTTACTTGCCCCTTTGCATGTTTGGCTTTGTTCCTTGCATGTGTTTGTATATGTTGTGCTTCCAACTTGATTATCTTGAGCAATCAAGTATGTGTGTGTTGGTTTGCACATCATGTACGTGTGTGTCGTTCGTTGAGCCTTTGTGCATCTTGGTCATATCTTAGTTGGCTCTTGTGAGATATTAACGGAATATCCCATTATGGGGGAGTGATGTGCTTTGTGCACTTCACAATCCTATAAAGGTGGGTACATGGGGAATACCACTTAGTATTGATATTGCAAACTTATCTAGTCGCTATGTGGTATGTCTTCTCATGAGAAATTCAAATTCTAAATAGTCCATTAATTATCTCTTGTTGGATCCTTTTATTTGCCTCTTGTTTATCTTTAATTGGTATCACATTATGGGGGAGTAATATGCTATGTCTATATTACTAGCCTAGAAAATGTGTACATTTGAGATATTGTCATCTAGAGTTGATATTGTAAATTATCTTGTTCCTAGGTGGCATGTTAGCTCTACAAGTTGCAATTTGCTTTTTTGTTTGGTGTGAAGATGATGTCGGATATCCTTGCTATCTACCACCGGGAATTATTTCCATTTACTTCTTGTCTTTTGACAATTGGTACTCATTTTTGTGGTAGAATTTATTGATCATCTTTACATTGGCTTTTGCCTTTTATTTTCCTTTTCTCTTACCAAGGGTTGTATCAACTCCCTTTGTCTTCCATACCACTTGTAGATCTTGTTTATTCTTGATCTTGTCTAGTGTTTTGTAGATATAGTGAAAGTGGTGATCCCACCTTGTGCATTTTGTATTCAAATGCAATTTCTCTATAATGCACTAGTCTTGGGGAGCTATCTTATTTTCTATAAAACATTCATCTTGTCATCCTTGTCAAGTGTGTGTTGGTGGAAGGAAAGTCGTTTCTTTTGGGTACTTTGTGCCATCATGAAACTTTGTAGAGAGCTTGGTTTGTTTGGAACCATCCTCTCTTTTGGGGGTTTGATATCCTTTTTAGTGGGTATCAATGGATATCTCGTTCCTTGATGTATCTTTTATTGATATCCTCCAAGTGATGATTTATTCAATTGGTATCTTTTCTTCACTTGGTATTTCTTCGTCATTTGGTATTGGTTCTTGAAAGTCTTGAGCATGCATATTAACTTCGTGTAGTATCTTTGGCACGCTTTCCTTCTTTGACCCAATATATAAGGGAAACTCCACCAAGCCTCTAATTGGATGAGATGTGCATGAAATTCATTTCCTTATCTATATGCACATATCTATGTGGAGTTTGTCCTATGTATATTGGTGTTTCTAACTCTTTGGTCCCAATGAGTCTGGGTACCATTTTGTTTGTGTTGTTGTTCTAGGAACAATTGGAGATGCATTGGATGCTCGGCTCACTCACAAGGAAGGTGGTGTGACCATGTGCTTATTGGAGTCAAGCTAGAATGCTCAATGAACTACTATCTACTACCTTCAATTGGTTTCTTCTACATCCTTCCAATGATATCTCGGTAAAAAGTATCTATTCATGCATTCTTTTCTTGCATCCAACCTTTTGTAGGTTGCATCTTGGCATAATATTCATTCCATCTTGTGATACTTGTTTCCTATCTCAAAGCATCTCAACGATGATCTCATGTTGCTAGTTGTGATGTCTTTGATGGGTGTGTGGTAGGAATTCATTTATATACAATAAGACCATATCTAGCCAAGTGCTATGCTTCCAAGAAAATATCTTATTGGTATATCTATGACTTCCTTTTGGATATATTGTTCCTTCATGTTGTAACTATTTCGGGTGTACATCCTTCTTTGTAGATTTATATCATCATGATTTCGTCTACCTAGAACCTTATACACTTGAGAGAAATTACATCTCTAGATGATATCCTTTCTTTCACATCCACCTTGTCTTTCTTATGTTGTTTCTTTGGTGGCTCCGTGAAAGTTTTTGCCTTGAGTGTGTGTCTTCTATTGTTGCATCTTGATGCACTCTTGTGTGTGGTGAAGATTATTTTCCTCATGCTTATCTTTACGAGGTTTTGCCATCTTAATTGGTATCCCTCGTCTTGATGAGGCTTTCATCTTCTATCTTCACCACGAGTTGTCACAAGCATAGATTCTTTATATGCTTATTAGTAAGATTGTGAACCCATTTGCTAGTTGTGTGTGGGAATGATAGGCCTTGCACCATGTGCCTCATTCTTTCAAGACTTTATTGATGCTTAATGCTCATCTATACATTAGTCTTCTCAAGTGCATTTCCTTGACTCACACACATCATTTTGGTTGAGCCCATTTTTAAGTTGCCTCTTTCACTTGTTGCTCAACCATGTGTTTGTTGCATGTACTAGGCTTTGTTTCCTATATGCTCACTTGCACTTGTTGTAAGTTTCTATTGATTTTGGGGGATCTGTGATCCTATTTTGTGCACTTTGTATCCAAATACAAAAATTCTTATGTGTGCACAAATCATGGGGAGCTTCTCTAGATTCTTTAGAACACTCCTTTGCCCATATCTTAATATCCTTTATTCACGTGGCTCGTAGGATCTTTGGTCTAGTTGGTTCAATTAGTATCTTTTGACAACTTGCTTCAATTGGTATATTTTGGTTGCTTGATTGCTTATGTCTCTCTCGGTTATGTCTTTGTGGCATATCTTCCTTTAGCAATCTTGGTGCCTCAATATAGTTGGTCTCCCTCCAAGTATTACCTTTGGATATGTGTATGGCATTCCACTCTCTTGTTGAGAACTACACAACTTTTGGAGGAACACCTTTTATATTGGTCTTCTTAGCTTTTCACCCATTTTGGCAATCGATGCCAATGGGGGAGAAGTTTCAAAGAGTTTTGTTGAGAAGTCTTCAGAGCTTTCTCCTTGTTTTAGTTTTGTTCCTAAGCATTTGCATCTCATATACATGCATTATTGGTTGTTGCATTGCATGGTGATGCATAATTCCTTATATAAACTCTCTTGAAAGTGATTGTCATCAATTACCAAAATGGGGGAGATTGAAAGGACATGCGGTGCCCCCATGTGTGGTTTTGGTAATTGATGACAATCTCTATGGACTAACGGTTGCCTTGAGTTATATTTGAAGCATTTGTCCATAGGATTGTCTTGAAGTCCATGTGTTGGTTTCAAGGAGTTTATGAGATGGCCAAAGTGCTTTTCAAGGAATTATCCAAAGATTGGTCATGTGTGAGTTGATATGGCCAAAGTGCTTTTCAAGGAATTATCCAAAGATTGGTCATGTGTGAGTTGAGATGGCCAAAGTGCTTTTCAAGGAATTATCCAAAGATTGGTCATGTGTGAGTTGAGCTTATTGCAAGCATGTCTTGAAGAAGAAGATTGTGTGATCATTCATGTTTACCTTCAAGACATCATCCAAATGAAGAGAGTTGGAAAGATTCAATGTTGATCAAGACTAAGTCAAGAGTGAATCAAGTTGATCAACTCACAAAGCGTAGAAGAAGTACCGAGAGGGATCAAGTGATCCCACGGTATGGTAAGCATTGTCCATTACGCTTTGTGTACTAACCCATGGTCTACCTGAGAGTTCTTTGTGGGGTTAGGTATGTTTCCATGGTCTTGCGTCAAGAGGAAGATCTCATACAACCCATGGAGGATGACATCAAGAGGTGATCGCCATCAAGTTTGAAGTGTGCAAGTTCAAGTGGAGCAACTCGAAGAGTGGCTCACCCATAATGGAGTATGGGGGAGCAATCAAGCTTGAAGCTTGCCGTCCATTGTGGTGTCAATGGAATTTTGAAGATGTGCCAAAGAGTGGCTCACCCATAGTGGAGTATGGGGGAGCAATCGACTAGTCTTCATCGAGCCAACGCAATCAAGAAAGGTGGTCCAACTTGAGGAAGTCAAGATCGTCATCATCTAGCTCAGGTGGACTATGTGCAAGGCAAAGGTTTGCCCTTGATAGGTTTTTTATTTTACCGGTCTCATAGTGGTAGTTGGGAGACCGGGTTGTAGGATCGATTGCCATACTATCAAGGGGGGCTCTCTAGGGAGTAGCTTGATCGTATCATTAATCGAGAGTTCAAACCATTGCATCCTTGCATCATCTTTCTTGGTTCTTGTTTGGTTCCATTTGTGAGTCTTAGAGCTTATGGTCATCTTGATGACAAGCTTGAGTTCATCGAAAACGGAGTTCGCATGCATCTTCTATGATGTTTTCGGTGTTGGAGGTTTTACCAGTCTTAACCGAGGAAGGGTTCTCACTATTTTATTATGGTCCTTTTCTCATTTGCTTCTTATTGATATTTCTCTCAAGATTGTGTTAGCCCTTGTCATTATCTTTCCAACAAACTTGGTTTCGTTGAATTCGGAGCTCATATGCGAAAGTTGTGGCTGTTTTGATATTGCCTGTTTTACACAGAGAGGTTGTACCGCCCCATGGAGAGGTCGTACCGCTCCAGAATTGGTCCGGAGGTTGTACCGGTCATGTACCGCTCTACCACCGGACTGGTCTCTGTTGTGGTGCAGTTATTGGGCGGTTGTGGGCCGGTTGTACCGCTTATTGCCTGTTACCGGTTGTACCGGTGCTCATAGAGGTTGTACCGCTCCTATGTTATTCTGTACATAACGGGCAGATTCGTGGGGACGTATTTACGGGGGTCTTCTTCCCCAATGGTTCCCCATCTCTTGATTTCATTTTTCCCCCATTGTTGACCTTCTTTGAGCTTGCTAACTCTCAATCCCTCGATGGATTCTTGCTAGTTTTTGAGGGAAAAGAGAGAGGAGATCTAGATCCACATTTCCACCAATCACTTTCTCCTCTATGTGGGGGGAACCCCTTGGATCTAGATCTTGGAGTTCTTGGTGTTCTCCTTCTTGTTCTTCCTCTCATTTTCCTCCCTAGCATTAGTTGCTCCAGTGGGATTTGAGAGAGAAGGACTTGGGCACTCCGTGTGCCCTTGCCATTGCATTTGGTGCATCGGTTGAGTTCTCCACGGTGATAGGTGGAAGTGAAGTTTGAGAAGCTTATTACTCTTGGGTGTTTGGCCACCCTAGAGCTTGTTCCTCTTGGGTTCCTTGGCGCCCTAGACGGTTGGTGTTGTTTGGAGCTCAATCATTGTGGTGTAAAGCTCCGGGAAAGCGTCGGGGTCTCCAATTAGGTTGTGGAGATCGCCCCGAGCAATTTGGCGGGTACCGGTGACCGCCCCCAAGGGTTGCCAAAGTGTACGGGTTCGGTGACCACCCTCAAGGGTTGCCATTTGTACGGGTTCAGTGACCGCCCTCAAGGGTCCCTTAGTGGAATCACGGCATCTTGCATTGTGCGAGGGCGTGAGGAGATTACGGTGGCCCTAGTGGCTTGTTGGGGAGCATTGTGCCTCCACACCGCTCCAAACGAAGATTAGCATCCGCAAGGGTGTGAACTTCAGGATACATCATCGTCTCCGCGTGCCTCGGTTATCTCTTACCCGAGCTCTTTACTTATGCACTTTACTTTATGATAGTCGTATTGTTTCTTATCATATATCTTGCTATCACATAGTTGCTTATCTTGCTTAGCATAAGTTGTTGGTGCACATAGGTGAGCCTAGTTGTTTTAGGTTTTGTGCTTGACAAATTAACCGCTAGGTTTATTCCGCATTTGTTCAAGCCTAAATCGTAATTATTTTAAAACGCCTATTCTCCCCCCCTCTAGGCGACATCCACGATCTTTCAAAAGGCCAGGGATCATGTCGTCCTCCTCCTCCAACAACGTGGATGGCGATGATTAGTTGATGCAGATGGAACTTAGAAGGGAGGATGCCGAGGGAGTCACGATGGAGGAGGATGAAGGAGATTCGCTTGAGGTTCAGCCTCCAGCTTCCGAGAGAGGTACTCTCGCAGGCATCTCCACTATTCCAAATCCCCATCAAGCAATAGGGACTACAAACAACCATGAAGGCCAAGAGGTTCGAGAAGGGATTCCCCCTAGGAGGCCCTTGCACAGGTTACATCAGAACAACTTTCATAATTTGGTTCATAATTACGTAGTAGAGAACACCCCTCGTGTACATATACCCTCCAATTGGGACATATCCCGTCCAAGTGAAAGCAATGTAGGAAAAGGTTCTTGGTGGCCTGAAAATAAGCATCTTTTGGAGGAAATTCAGAAGAATGCAAATATGCTCCAACGTGTGCTCCAAGAATTGCAAGTCCTGAAGGGTGCCTTGACGAGGCTGACGGATACATCATCAACTCCATCATCACCACCTCCGAAGACAGATATCTAAATACATGGGTATGGGCACTCCCCTTGGCAACTGCCAACCTTGGGGGAGGTGCCCCGGTATCGTATCACTGTCACACCTTTACCATTATCATTTTTCTTAGTTTGATCCTTTTGGTTATATCTTGATCTAGTAGAATAGTATGATCTAGCTTTAAGTTTTTGCTTTGAAGTCTATCTCTGTAATCGAGTCTGTGAGTTATATAATAAAGATTAGTTTTGAGTTAAGGGCTTTGTCTTTCTTGCTATGATCTTGAAAAGAAAAAGAGAGAATAAAAATAAATAAAAAGATCATATAATGATCTTATGGAGAGTGATGACTTCACATATAAATAGTATGATGAATAAAAGTTGTTAAGAGTTGACAAATATAGTTTTTGTCATTGTTGCAATTAATAGGAAGTAATAAAGAAAGAGAGGCTTCACATATAAATAGACTATCTTGGACATCTTTTGTGACTGTGAGCACTCATTAAAATATTATATGCTAAAGAGTTGATGTTGGACAAGGAAGACAACATAATGAGTTATGTTTTCTTATATCCGAATAGAAGTTGTATTGTCATGGATCCTCCAACATGTGGAAATTGCTTCTAACCCCTTGCTAGCCAAATCTTTCGCACCAAGTAGAGATACTAGTTGAGCATCCAAACATCCCTTAAACCAGTTTTTCCTTAAGAGTCCACTATACCTACCTATTGATTGAGTAAGATATTTCAAGTAAGTTGTCATCAGTGCAAGCACTAAAAATTGCTCTCTAAATATATATGATATTTTTGTGTGGAGAAAATAAGCTTTATATGAACTTGTGATATGGAAGAAATAAAAGTGACGGACTGCATAATAAAGTTCTTTATCACAAGCGGCAATATAAAGTGACGTTCTTTTTCATTAAGATTTTGTGCATCCAACCATAAAAGTGCATGACAACTTCTGCTTCCCTCTACGAAGGGCCTATCTTTTACTTTTACCTTCTACCCTTATACAAGAGTCATGGTGATCTTCACCTTTCCCTTTTTACACTTTTTCTTTTTGGCAAGCACTATGTGTTGGAGAAAGATCCAGATATATATATATCCACTCGGATGTAGGTTATCATAAAATATTATTGTTGACATTACCCTTGAGGTAAAAGGTTGGGAGGTGAAACTATAAGCCCCTATCTTTCTCTATGTCCGATTGAGGCTTTGAACTCATAAGTATCGCGTGAGTGTTAGAAATTGTGAAAGACTAAAAGATGGTTGAGTATGTGGACTTGCTATACAAAGCTCTTACATTGACTCTTTCCGATATTATGATAAATTGCAATTGCTTCAATGACTGAGATAATAGTTTGTTAGTTCTCAATAAAGGTTTCTGATTTATACTTTAATTTGTGAATGAATTATTGCTTTGGCATAAGAGATTATATGACAATATATGTTGCTCTCATAAAGATGATCATGATGCCCTCATGTCCGTATTTTATTTTATCGACACCCCTATCTCTATACATGTGGACATATTTATTAATTTTGGCTTTTCCTTGAGGACAACCGAGGTCTAAGCTTGGGGGAGTTGATACGTCCATTTTTCATCATGCTTTTATATTTATATTTATTGGATTATGGGCTGCTATTACACATTATGGTATATCACTTATGCCTTTTCTCTCTTATTTTACAACATTTACATGAAGAGGGAGAATGTCGGCAGCTAGAACTCTGGACCGAAAAGTGAAGGAAATATGCTCTCGAGGCAATAATAAAGTTCTTATTTATATTTCCTTATATCATGATAAATGTTTATTATTCATGCTAGTATTGTATTAACCGTAAACTTAGTACATGTGTGAATACATAGACAAACGAAATGTCACTAGGATGCCTCTACTTAACTAGCTCGTTGAACCAATGATGGTTATGTTTCCTAACCATAGACATGAGTTGTCATGTGATTAATGGGATCACATCATTAGAGAATGATGTGATTGACTTGACCCATCCGTTAGCTTAGCATAATGATCGTTTAGTTTGTTGCTATTGCTTTCTCTATAACTTATACATGTTCCCATGACTATGAGATCATGCAACTCCTGAATACCGGAGGAACACTTTGTGTGCTACCAAATGTCACAACATAACTGGGTGATTATAAAGGTCCTCTACAGGTGTCTCCGATGGTGTTTGTTGAGTTTGCATAGATCGAGATTAGGATTTGTCACTTCGATTGTCAAAGAGGTATCTCTGGGCCCTCTCGGTAATGCACATCAATATAAGCCTTGCGAGCAATGTGACTAATGAGTTAGTTATGAGATGATGCATTACGAAACGAGTAAATAGACTTGCTGGTAATGAGATTGACCTAGGTATTGAGATACCGACGATCGAATCTCGGGCAAGTAACATACCGATGGCAAAGGGAACAACGTATATCGTTATGCGGTTTGACTGATAAAGATCTTCGTAGAATATGTGGGAGACAATATGAACATCAAGGTTCCGCTATTGGTTGTTGATCGGAGACATGTCTCGATCATGTCTACATAGTTCTCGAACATGTAGGGTCCGCACGCTTAACATTCGGTGACGATCGGTATTATGAGTTTATGTGTTTTGATGTACCGAAGGTATTTCGGAGTCCCGAATGTGACCACAGACATGACGAGGAGTCTTGAAATGGTCGAGACATAAAGATTGATATACTGGATGACTATATTCGGACACCGGATGAGTTCCGGAGGTCACCGGATAATTACCGGAGTGTCGGGCGGTTATCGGAACCCCCGGGGGAACAAATGGGCGAACATGGGCCTTGTGTGGGAGAGAGGAGGGGCCATAGGGCTGGCCGCATGCCCCCTTGGGAGGCCGAATTGGACAAGGAGGGGGGCGCCCTCTCTTTCCCTCCCTCTCTCCCTCTCTTTCTTCCCCCCTCCTTCTTCCTAGTTGGACTAGGAAAGGGGGAGTCCTACTCCTACTAGGAGGAGGACTCCTCCCTCTCCTTGGCGCGCCCCAAGGCCGGACGGCCTCCCCCCTTGCCCCTTTATATACGGCGGCAAGGGGCACCCTAGAACACACAAGTTGATTGTTTCCAGCCGTGTGTGGTGCCCCCCTCCACCATAATCCACCTCGGTCATATCGTAGCAGTGCTTAGGCGAAGCCCTGTTCCGGTAGCATCATCATCATCGTCATCACGCCGTCGTGCTGACTAAGCTCTCCATCAACGCTCTGCTGGATCGTGAGTTCATGGTACGTCACCGAGCTAAACGTGTGCAGATCACGGAGGTGCCATACTTATGGTACTAGGATCGGTCGATCGTGAAGACGTACAGTCTAAGAGGGTACGTAGACAACACTCTCCCCTCTCGTTGCTATGCATCACCATGATCTTGCGTGTGCATAGGAAAATTTCTGAAATTACTGCGTTCCACAACAGTGGCATCCGAGCCAGGTTTATGCGTAGATTTTATATGCACGAGTAGAACACAAAGGAGTTGTGGCCGTGGGTATATACATATTGCTTGCCATCACTAGTTGATTCTTGATTCGGCGGTATTGTTGGATGAACCGGCCCAGACTGACATTACGTGTACGCTTATGCGAGACACACAGGTGGCTGGTGGGCGTTATTTTCTCCTACTTTAGTTGAATCGGATTCAATGAATAGGGTTCTTTCTGAAGATCAAAAAGCAATCACTATACTGCGTTGTGGTTTTTGATGCGTAGGTAAGAACAGTTCTTGCTCAGCCCATAGCAGCCACGTAAAACTTGCAACAACAATGTAGAGGACGTCTAAGTTGTTTTTGTAGGGCATGTTGTGATGTGATATGGTCAAGACATGATGCCAAATTTTGTTGTATGAGATGATCATGTTTTGTAACAGAGTTATCGGCAACTGGAAGGAGCCATCTGGTTGTCGCTTTATTGTATGAAATGCAATCACCATGTAATTCTTTACTTTATCACTAAGCGGTAGTGATAGTCGTAGAAGCAATAGTTGGCGAGACGACAACGATGCTTCGATGGAGATCAAGGTGTCAAGCCGGTGACGATGGTGATCATGACAGTGCTTTGGAGATGGAGATCAAAGGCACAAGATGATGATGGCCATATCATATCACTTCTATTGATTGCATGTGATGTTTATCCTTTATGCATCTTATTTTGCTTAGTTCAGCGGTAGCATTATAAGATGATCTCTAACTAAATTTCAAGGTATAAGTGTTCTCCCTGAGTATGCACCATTGCTACAGATCGTCGTGCCGAGACACCACGTGATGATCGGGTGTGATAAGCTCTACGTTCACACACAACGGGTGCAAGCCAGATTTGCACACACAGAATACTCAGGTTAAACTTGACGAGCCTAGCATATACAGATATGGCCTCGGGACACTGAGGCCAAAAGGTCAAGCGTGAATCATATAGTAGATATGATCAACATAGTGATGTTCACCATTAAAAACAACTCCATCTCACGTGATGATCGGACATGGTTTAGTTGACATGGATCATGTGATCACTTAGAAGATTAGAGAGATGTCTATCTAAGTGGTAGTTCTTAAGTAATTTGATTAACTGAACTTTAATTTACCATGAACTTAGTACCTGATAGTATTTTGCATGTCTATGTTGTTGTAGATAGATGGCCCGTGCTGCTGTTCCGTTGAATTTTAATGCGTTCCTAGAGAAATCTAAGTTGAAAGATGATGGTAGAAACTACACGGATTGGATCTGTAACTTGAGGATTATCCTCATTGTTGCACAGAAGAATTACGTCCTGGAAGCACCGCTAGGTGACAAACCCGCTACAGGAGCAACGCCACATTTTGTGAACACCTGGCGGAGCAAAGCTGATGAGTACTCGATAGTTCAGTGTGCCATGCTTTACGGCTCAGAACTGGGACTTCGACGACGTTTTGAATGTCCTGGAGCATATGAGATGTTCCAGGAGTTGAAGTTAATATTTCAAGCAAATGCCCGGATAGAGAGATATGAAGTCTCCAATAAGTTCTAAAGCTGTAAAATGGAGGATAATAGTCCTGTCAGTGAACATATACTCAGAATGTCTGGGTACCACAACCACTTGACTCAGCTGGGAATTAATCTTCCAGATGATAGTGTCATTGACAGAGTTCTTCAATCACTGCCACCAAGCTACAAGAGCTTCATGATGAACTATAATATGCAAGGTATGGATAAGACGATTGCTGAGCTCTTCGCAATGCTAAAAGTTGCGGAGGTAGAAATCAAGAAAGAGCATCAAGTGTTGATGGTCAACAAGACCACCAGTTTCAGGAAAAAGGGTAAAGGGAAGAAGGGGAACTTTAAGAAGAACAGCAAGCCAGTTGCTGCTCAAGTGAAGAAACCCAAGTCTGGACCTAAGCCCGAGACTGAGTGCTTCTACTGCAAAGGGACTGGTCACTGGAAGCGGAACTGCCCCAAGTATTTGGCGCAGAAGAATGATGTCAAAGTGAAAGGTATATTTGATATACATGTTATTGATGTGTACCTTACTAATGCTCACAGTAGTGCCTGGGTATTTGATACTGGTTCAATTGCTGACATTTGCAACTCGAAACAGGGGCTACAGATTAAGCGAAGATTGGCTAAGGACGAGGTGACGATGCGTGTGGGGAATGGTTCCAAAGTCGATGTGATTGCCGTCGGCACGCTACCTCTACATCTAACTTCGGGATTAATCTTAGACTTAAATAATAGTTATTTGGTGCCAGTGTTGAGCATGAACATTATATCTAGATCTTGTTTGATGCAATACGGTTATTCATTTAAATCAGAGAATAATGGTTGTTCTATTTATATGAGTAATATCTTTTATGGTCATGCACCCTTGATGAGTGGTCTATTTTTACCAAATCTTGATAGTAGTGATACACATGTTCATAATATTGAAGCCAAAATATACAGAGTTGATAATGATAGTGCAACTTATTTGTGGCACTTCCGTTTAGGTCATATTGGTGTAAAGCGCATGAAGAAACTCCATTCTGATGGACTTCTGGAATCACTTGATTATGAATCACTTGGTACTTGCGAACCATGCCTCATGGGCAAGATCAACAAAACTCCATTCTCCGGAACAATGGAGCAAGCAACAGAGTTATTGCAAATCATACATACTGATGTATATGGTCCAATGAACATTGAAGCTTGTGGTGGATATCGTTATTTTCTCACCTTCATAGATGATTTGAGCAGATATGGGTATATCTACTTAATGAAACATAAGTCTAAAACATTTGAAAAGTTCAAAGAATTTCAGAGTGAAGTGGAGAATCATCGTAACAAGAAAATCAAGTTTCTACGATCTGATCGTGGAGGTGAATATTTGAGTTATGAGTTTGGACTTCATTCGAAACAATGCAGAATAGTTTCGCAACTCATGCCACCTGGAACACCACAATGTAATGGTGTGTCCGAACGTCGTAACCGCACTTTATTAGATATGGTGCGATGACCATGGACTCTTCCACCAATTTACCGCTATTGTTTTGGGGTTATGCTTTAGAGATGGCTGCATTCACATTAAATAGGGCACCATCTAAATCCGTTGAGATGACACCTTATGAACTGTGGTTTGGCAAGAAACCCAAGTTGGCGTTTCTTAAAGTTTGGGGCTGCGATGATTATGTGAAAAAGCTTCAACCTAATAAGCTCGAACCCAAATTGGAGAAATGTGTCTTCATAGGATACCCAAAGGAGACTGTTGGGTACACCTTCTATCACAGATCCGAAGGCAAGATATTCGTTGCTAAGAATGGATCCTTTCTAGAGAAGGAGTTTCTCTTGAAAGAAGTGAGTGGGAGGAAAGTAGAACTTGACGAGGTAATTGTACCTTCTCCCTTATTGGAAAGTGGTTCATCACTGAAATCAGTTCCAGTGATTCCTACACCAGTAAGTGAGGAAGCTAATGATTATGATCAAGAAACTTCTGATCAAGTTACTACCGAACCTCGTAGGTCAACCAAAGTAAGATCCGCACCAGAGTGGTACGATAATCCTGTTCTGGAAGTAATGTTACTTGACCATGACAAACCTACAAACTATGAGCCCAGATTCTGCAAAATGGCTTGAGGCCATGAAATCTAAGATGGGATCCATGTATGAGAACAAAGTGTGGACTTTGGTTGACTTGCCCGATGATCGGCAGGCCATAGAGAATAAATGGATCTTCAAGAAGAAGACTGACGCTGACGGTAATATTACTATCTACAAAGCTCGACTTATTGCAAAAGGTTTTCGACAAGTTTAAGGAGTTGACTACGATGAGACCTTCTCACCCGTAGCGATGCTTAAGTCCGTCCGAATCATGTTAGCAATTGCCGCATTTTATGATTATGAAATTTGGCAAATGGATGTCAAAACTGCATTCCTTAATGGATATCTTAAAGAAGAGTTGTATATGATGCAACCATAAGGTTTTGTCGATCCAAAAGGTGCTAACAAAGTGTGCAAGCTCCAGTGATCCATTTATGGACTTGTGCAAGCCTCTCGGAGTTGGAATATATGCTTTGATAGTGTGATCAAAGCATATGGTTTTATACAGACTTTTGGAGAAGCCTGTATTTACAAGAAAGTGAGTGGGATCTCTGTAGCATTTCTGATATTATATGTAGATGACATATTGTTGATCGGAAATGTTACTGAATTTCTGAATAGCATAAAAGGATACTTGAAGAAGAATTTTTCAATGAAAGACCTCGGTGAAGCTGCTTATATATTGGGCATCAAGATCTATAGAGATAGATCAAGACGCTTAATTGGACTTTCACAAAGCACATACCTTAATAAAGTTTTGACGAAGTTAAAAATGGATCAAGCAAAGAAAGGGTTATTTCCTGGGTTACAAGGTGTGAAGTTGAGTCAGACACAATGCTCAACCACTTCAGAAAATAGAGAGAAAAGGAAACGTGTTCCCTATGCTTCAGCCATAGGCTCTATTCATGCATGCAATGTTGTGTACCAGACCTAATGTGTGCCTTGCTATCAGTTTAGCAGGGAGGTACCAAAGTAATCCAATCGCTGGACAGCGGTCAAGAACATCCTGAAATACCTGAAAAGGACTAAGGATATGTTTCTCGTATATGGAGGTGACAAAGAGCTCATCGTAAATGGTTACGTTGATGAAGCTTTGACACTGATCCGAATGACCCTAAGTCACAAATCGAATACATGTTTTAATTAAATGGTGGAGCTATCAGTTGGTGCAGTTCCAAGGAGAGAGTCGTGGCGGGATCTACGTGTGAAGCGGAATACATAGCTGCTTCGGAAGCAGCAAATGAAGGAGTCTGGATGAAAGAGTTCATATCCGATCTAGGTGTCGTACCTAGTGCATCGGGTCCAACAAAAATCTTTTGTGACAATACTGGTGCAATTGCCTTGGCAAAGGAATCCAGATTTCACAAGAGAACTAAGCACATCAAGAGACGCTTCAATTCCATCCGGGATCAAGTCAAGGAGGGAGACATAGAGATTTGCAAGATATATACGGATCTGAATGTTGCAGACCCATTGACTAAGTCTCTCTCACGAGCAAAACATGATCAGCTCCAAGACTCCATGGGTGTTAGAATCATTACAATGTAATATAGATTATTGACTCTAGTACAAGTGGGAGACTGAAGGAAATATGCCCTAGAGGCAATAATAAAGTTCTTATTTATATTTCCTTATATCATTATAAATGTTTATTATTCATTCTAGAATTGTATTAACTGGAAACTTAGTACATGTGTGAATACATAGACAAACGGAATGTCACTAGTATGCCTCTACTTAACTAGCTCGTTGAATCAATGATGGTTATGTTTTGTAACACCCCGGTGTAATGATGCTACAGTAATCCTAGAGGTTAAGTTAATCTTTTTGCTAAACATGTGCCTGATCATTATTGTCTCATGTTCTTTCAAATTCCAGTTGAATTCAAATTCAAATTCTGTGTGGAATTCAAAATGCTCTGACATGAAATCTAAAATGTTCATCATGTGGATAATATTCTTCTGGTAATATTGGTGGTGAACCGACATTTTTGCAAAGGGTTTAAGTGGCCTAAACTACTTAAAACAATGACCTAAACAATAAATTAAATGCCCTTTTTAATTAAAATTGGCAACTATTCCAAAAGCCTCCCAACCTTTTGTGGCAGTGCACAATAATTCTAGGAATTTGTTTTGGCCAGTGGCATAATTTTGCAAGGTCATTTTTGGCTAAAAGGAAAATGCAAAAGCTGTTGACAATTAAAAAAAGGAAAAGGGTAAAGTGGGAGAGGCCCTCTACCCCCTCCCTGGACCGAACCCCCCTGGGCCTGCCCAACTCCCCCCATCCTTGGCGGCCCACCTCCCCCGGTAGCTCTCTTCCTCCCCCGGTTCAAACGACCATGGGCGCGCGCCCGCACGTCGCCACCGAACCACCTCGCCGTCGACGACGAGGGATAAGACCCCGACGCCTCGGGCTCCCTTCTCCCCTCCCACTTGCCCTGCCGCCCCCACTCGCGCCAGTCCCTATCCCCTCTCCCCGCTCGCTCCGTCGCCTTGCCTCCTTCTCAGAGCCACCACCCGAGCGCGGTTGCCGCCGTCCTCCGTCGTTGTCACGGCCACCCGCGGCCCCGCACCCGCTGACCATGTCGGTGAGCTCCGCGGGGGTCTACTCCTTCGACCGGTGGCCTCAGCTGGAGCTCGGAGGCGTGGTAGCACCGAATCCCCTTTGTCCCCATCTCTGGCTGTCGTCGTTCTTCTTCATCTCCGGCGACGCCTTCTGCTACTACTAAACCTCTCACCGGCCTCCGTGTGCCGGGTGGTGAGCTCCTCCCTCCCTCCTTTGCTCTCCTCGCGCCTTGTGCATCGCCGTAGCTAGCTCGCCGCTGCGCCACTTTTCTGTCCGCCGCCCGAGCTCGTCGTTGCCGTCTCTTTCGACCACCATAGCCGGCGCCGTTGGGTTAGAACGACGCGGTGATTCTCCCGTGTTCGAATGAGCCCGAACGCACGCGCAATTTCGCAACGCGGCCGCCCTGCCATAGCGCACCCGCGAGCTCCCTCCGTCGACGTGCTCGCCGTCGTCGCCGTGGAGCCTCCCTGGCCGCGAGACCACCACCAGTCGACGCGGAACACTTCCACGGTTCGAACGCAAGTTGTCGCGCGAGGTTTGGTGTTTTGTAGCGCGATCCCGACGATGTCCCGAACGCCACAACCGCCTCCACCACCGCGAAGATTCCGGCTGTTTCGGCCCGTGCCACCACCACGGATGGATGCGGCCCAGCCTCACTGTTCGAACACGCCCTCGCACGCTCGGAGCCGAACCCCGTAGCCCGATTCTGACACTCTCCGGCGAACTCGCCGCCGCGGGAGGCTCGCCGGAGCTACTCCGGCGCCAGCCCTGACCTGGCATGGCATGGGGCCCGCCCAGAGCCACTGACAGTGGGCCCATGTGCCTTTGTTTGACCGTGTTGACCACAGTCAACGCGGGGTACTATTTGCCAGCCACTGACTAATGGGGCCCACACCCCTAATTAGGTTAGTCAAACGTTTTTAAAAATAAACCTAATTAGTTTAGTTAATTAGACACTGACAGGTGGGCCCAGAAGTTTTACTAACTAAATTTAGATTAGTTTGAACTCTGTTTAACCCACTGTCTATGACAAGTGGGTCCCCCATGTCAGTTTTGACCAGTCAACCTGGCTGTGGACTGCTGACATCACACATACGTCATGCTGGCGCAATAATTCATTTCTGTTAAATAATAATTCCAGAAAATACTTGAATCTTTAGAAATTCATAGAAATTAAACCGTAGCTCGGATGAAAATGTTTTCTATATGAAAGTTGCTCAGAAAAATCCAACGAATCCAAATGCGCGGTCCATTCACCTGTCACATGCCCCTAGCATGCTCAACATGGAACCGTCCCCTCTCTTTCATCTGTCCGGAATCCGCCTAACGCCGGTAATTCATCCTCAGATGTTTATCTCCTCCGTCTGCAATGTGTAGTACTACGTTAGGGCAACCCTAGCTCTGCCCTTCGTCATGTTATGCCTTGTGATGCATTGTTTGCTCTGTATTTACTGTTTCTTCCCCCTCTTCTCTCTGGTAGACCCCGAGTCTGATGATGCCGCTGTGATCGACTACGTCACCGACTGTGACACCCCAAAATTTTAACCTTGTTTTATTAATTAAAAATTTTCTAGGAAATTTAAACTTTTCATTTTCTGGATTTTCTTTTGATTTCAGAGCCATCCTTTTCCTTATTATGGAGTTTTTACCTCAAGCGAAAAACTTTCCAAAAATATTATTGGACTTGTTTAACCTCTCAAGAAAACATTTCTATTATCACTGCAATTTATTTGCACAATTATTTCTCTCTGAGCTTTATTACTTAAAATGATTTTTCTTTAGTTTTGGAGCTCTTTTTGAACTACAACCACTTGATATATTTATTTAAAATTTTCACCAAAATTTGGAGATGTCATGTGATGTTTTTAAATCACTTTTGTGCAAAAATATATTTCATTCATTTAATATTTTGAGCTCTACCCCAATTTTTCAAATCTGGTCCAGTGGGCAATTTTGCACTGTAACCCATTTAAATATTTCTTTCTATCCTCCACCAAAATTTTGGGATGTTCATAGGAGTATATTATTCAACTTTATGCAAAAACCCATTGATGTTCTTGGTAAAACTTGAGTGAATCAACCTCTTTTTCATTCTGGTCCAGCTTGGTGATTTGTACTGCATCCCTATTAAATTTTTCTCTAGTGGCCATGAGCTTTCTCCTGCTTGTAGTACACCATACCAAACCCTTAAGTCCAGGAGAGTGGACCCATTGGAAGATTTTTGGCTCCTGAATCAATGACTTTTTCCTTCTGCCCAGAACTGAAGTTTGGCAAACCTTACACTAACAAGTTTGAGCTTTTGGCAAACTAACCTCACCACTCTCTTATTCATCCAAAGAGACTCTGATTTGGAGATTTGGGCCACCCCAAGAACTGCCTAGGTGCCATAGGCATTCTGTCAAACACATGGTGTGCATGTCCAGTTTTCGCATGATTTTTGTTTTGCACTGTGATCTTGCCCCTCTGTACATATTGGCATGTCCGCTAATCTCCTAAGGGACCCTAGCCTAGACCTGCTAACCCCTAGCTTCACCCTCGCCGCCTAGCATGCTCTGGCATTTCGCCGAACGCTTGGCGTGCACGCTCTGGGCACACCCAGAGCGCGCGTTCTACACGTGCGTGCACCGAGACGCCGCGTCCCGCTGCCGACGCCCCGCGCTCGCTCTGGCCCTTCCCCTCTCCCAGTCGACGCCCCGACCCCTCCCCTCACCGCAGAGCCGCCCCTGGAGCTCCACAGCACCGCCGTCAGGTCGGCAGTGGCAACTAGCGGCCGGCCACAGCAGGCCCCGGCCATGGCAGCACTGCCCGAGCCCCCCCAGCGCGCCAGCTACCCCTGGGACAGCTCGATCTCATCCGCAAACGCGTCCGCTAGCGCTCTTCGCCGCCACGTCGCCCAGCCACTACAGAACGGTGGTTGCCGACAAGCTTATCCACGGCCACCGCGGAACCGACCCCGTTGCGCTATAAAAGGGAACCCCGAGCTCGACTAAGCATTCAGGCGACCTCAAGCCACCCCTCTAGAGTTACCACAGCCAGAAATCGATGGCGGGAAGCTTCATTCCCCATCTCCGATCAGTGCGGCCTCCGCCTTGTTCCGGTGCCGTGCATCGCAACCCGAGCCCCTCCCGTCCATCTAGCGCCACCGCTCGACTCCCCTCAACCTCGCGGAGCTGCCCAACCTCTCAAACGCAACCCAGAGCCACCGTAGCCCAAACCCCCATTGCTCCCGAATATTTCCAAAACTTGAAGGCAACCTCTCCAAGCAACTTTTTTGTACTGTTTTTAAACTATGTGTTAATTTAAATATTTCCAAAAATAGGACTTGTTGGAGAGAGAAGAAAACTTTCAAAGTTTTGGAATGTACCCTGCCTCTCCACAACTTGAAGGCAAGCATTTCTGAACTCAGGCATAATATTATCGTGTGTTGTTTGATACAGTTACAACACCATCATGACACGGAGTATCCGTTATGTGTTTGTGATGTTATGATCATACACCTTGAGTGCATAAATGAAAATTCTTGCTGTTGGAAATGGATAAGCTTGTGATAGCAATCACCCTCATATGCCTCTCATGCCTACCGGGAAGGACCCGGGAAAGTCTCTGTCTTGTGTAGACACGAGCTTGTCCCTCGTCGAGACGGTTATGACCGGTAGGGTAGGGGGAGGTATGATGAGTGGTGGTTGTGTCTGATGGCTGTGAAATATAATTCTTGAGCTAACCATGCAGGAAATACTTAAGCCTCCTGAGTCGGCCATAGATCGAGTCTTGTTCCAGTAACCCCCATACTTGTTTCGTGCTGCCACTTGTCCCTGCGGTAGGTAGGGTACGGTTCAGTAAGTTGTCAACCCCTGTCCTAGCACACACCGTACAGAGAGGCCATGGTGGAAGATACCGGTTGTAGCTGGTAGGCATGCCACCTGGTTCGGGGGCTTGGGTGTTTCCGGTTGGGACCGAGAGGGGAGGCCACCCCTTAGAGCGCGCGATAAAAATTTGATCCCATGCTACACGAGGTTGTAGCCTCCCCACTTAGAGTTTTGCTTAACAGGTGTCTGGGTGATTCCAGACACGAGTAAAGTTAAGCTGGTGTGTGCAAGTCAGGCGTGTTTTCGACTAAAAGACTGTAGACGGAATTAGTTCCGATGGACTAAAGAAATCTGTTACTCGTGGGTAAAGAGTACACCCTCTGCAGAGATACTGAACCTATTCGAATAGCCGTGTCCATGGTTAAGGACTACAGTCTGGGATGGGTCAAGTGTCGGTCTTAGTGTCGGTCTTCGGAGGAGAAACTACTAAACCAGAATATTGATTATGACTTGTAATATATGATGGTTGTGATTATTATCATTGTGGACTAACCTTGGCATTGTTTGAAATAATGAATATCCCTGGGACGGTACTACCTCCTGGATATTCACTGTGAATATGTTTATATATAAGCCCTTTATGTGGCATCGCTCAGACGCCCGACTGTGGCATGTTTGTTATTTCATTTACTTATAAGCCCTTTATGTGATGTCACACAGACGCTCGACTGTGGCATGCTTGTTATTTCATTTACTTATAAGCCCTTTATGTGGTGTCGCACAGATGCCCAACTGTGGCATGCTTGTTATTTCATTTACTTATAAGCCCTTTATGTGGTGTCGCACAGATGCCCGACTAAGGCACGCTTCATATTATTATCCTTTCGAGGCGTCGCTTCAGACACCCGATCGGTGCTCTTCATTTCTACTCCCTGATTGTTTACTCATATGATCTGCTTGCGTGCATCATGAACCTTATTTCGTAACCGACGAAGTGATCATGGAATATTTCAAAACATGATTATTAATGGCTATATTATACCTATGTTCTTAATGTTTGCGAGTACATTCAAAGTACTCACTGGCTTTTCCCTGGCTATTGTCTTGGCCAGATTTCTTGCATGGGGAGGAGCGTTGTGATGACAGCCCCGGAACCTACGCAATGGAGATAGCAGCCTCGCGAAGATAGGAGTTATCCTGGTCAGTTGTTCCTGTGGGAAATGGAGTCCCATAGACGGTGGTGACCCGCAAACCGCTTCCGCCTTCAGCCACTACAAAACCAATTGTTGTACTCATAGGCCAGGATGGTTTTATACTACATATTATGTACTTTGCTTGGAATTTCTGTATCAAGTTGGTGCCTCATCAGCTAACAGTAATCCTGGGGCTGATGAGCACAAGGGCCATTTTCTGGGAAATTATATCCCAAAAAACCGGTCCTGACAAACTTGGTATCAGAGCCAGGCTGACCATTGGCTAATCCTATCTTAGCCGGGTCAAAAAAACCTAGGTAAACCAACCCACCAGACCTTAACCAAACCCCGGCCAAACTTCTCGTGTAAGATAGCCACACAGTGACCCGACACCTTTTGGCAGTCGGTGCCCAACCTATCAGCCTAGCCTGTCGATCACGCGCCAGTGACCGGCCCCTAAATAGTCTTTTCACAAGCGTGCGAAGGAAGACTCCGGCCCATTTTCCTATAAAAAGGGGCACGCTCACCTCAGCCTAGCACAGCACAACCTCTACCCAAAACCGAGCTAGAATGCCTGGCCCCATTGTTCACAACGAGACCACATCAACCAACCTTGGAGGTTTTGTGACCGTGCTAGCAAACCTCACCCGCCATGCCTTCGCGTTAGAAGAACCCCCAGAATATGTTGTGTACCAAGGGCCCATGAGCGGTAAAAGCCGTCAGTTCTAGGCCACTGTGCACGTATATGATAGGGGTCTATCACTAGAACGCCCCTACAGGTTCACCGGAAGGACAACTTACTTTGAGCCGCAAGCCATCCAACTAGCTGCTCGAGAAGCTATAGTTCAACTCCGGCACTTGTCGCCCAGAGATAACTGTCGCTCCTTCTACTACTACCCCAGCCGTGACGGGTATGGTAGACCACCCCAAGTCGCCAACGGAGACCACGAGACGAACCCTGCATTATTGCATCTGGTGCGATATGTAAGTGCACTAGAGGGACTGTTCGACCAGATCACTCTGGATCTGATCGCAGCTCGTGGAGAACTAGTTCGCCGACCCCCAGCAAGAAGAGAAGTTGAGCCCGGCACTGACAACCCAGTCGTGTTGTTCGGACAACCGATCAAGACCTTGAGATCAGCCCCAACCATCGACCAAGGTGCTTTGATGACCCCAAAAGTGCTTCGTCGCCTTTTGGGAACACACTCCAACAGGATTGTGGCCAACAATCCCCGCGATGGTCATCATCACTACCCCGGCCGTGCAGTTCCGCAACCACCTGCAGTTAACTCCGACAACGAAGCCCGTGGAGAAACCTCGACAGCCACAAGGCACGCCCGCTTAGACATAAACGAAGTGGACTAAGTCACTCGAGTAGTACCGAGTCTCAGTATATCCACACCCTATAATTGTGTGATCTCATATCGCCATATTGGAATACTATCTGCTGGTGCATCCCTATTTTGAATAGTGGCCATGCTTGAGTGCGTTGGTGTACGGCTACATTTTTAATTCTGGGCGTAACTACCAATACCAACCCCGACGACACCCACAGTAATGCGTCGCTTTGGCGAGATGTGTGTATCTGTGGCTTTGACCCCGACCCCATAGGGCAGAACCGACAAACTAGTTTCCCTTCACCGCGGTAAATAACCCAGCTCAGTTACTTTATAAAAGGGACACCTCGTGACCTTGCCGAGTACCCCTCATCTTGTGCACAACTCTCACAACCATTTTTTTTGCCATGCCAAGCCCTAGCATTTATCTGAGGACCCCAGATGCAACCCCGGGTAGCTTTGTTAAAATATTGTGGGACTTTACCTGCAGTACCATGGGTTCTACCCAGCCACCCCAGTATGAGCTGCTCAAGTCAAGGGTCACCTCATCCACCTCAAAATATTGGGCAGTAGTGCACATCCCTCCCGTAAACTCAAACCAAGACCCAACGGAAGTCTCCTTCCTGGGGAAATCTATGCCGAATCCACAGATGGCCATAGAAGTGACTGCACACGAAGCGCTTGTTCACCTTTGATTCACAGTACCCTATGCCAGCAAACGAGGGTATTATTACTTTCCGAGCCGTGCAGCACCTGGGGAAGTGACATCTTTTCCCGGTGGACGAATTGAGAGAGACCCAGTACTGGCCAACCTTGTCCAGTATGTCATGCTCAAGAGCATTTGACCCAATGAGTAATGGGTTATCTCCAGAGCCTTGCTGATTTAAATCCTCAGATAGCCATCGGCAGACCACTGAGGCCCAGCCAGGAGAGACGTGTTCATCGACTGATCAATCCGCTTCCCCCGATAGAAGAAGAGTGCGCCCCAGTACCAGAGACGTTTTCTCGGGACCCCGTCTAGTTGCCATTTTCATTCAAGACGTCACCGCTATGTTCTTCTGTTCCTGCATTTAGTTAAGTGTTGTATCTCATGCGGGTTATTCTAAAACTAGTACGATGAGATAAATATTTGGTTTCAATTGTTGTGAGTAGTTTTTGCCGCTGTAAATTTTGATTAACTAATTTTCTCTCGCGAAAATCCTGGAGTGAGATTTCTTTTCCCGGAGTTGCTACAGCATATGTCTCCTCACGACATGGATTTTTTTATTCACGCAGCGCCACGGCAGCAGGCTCACAATCACAACCACTCGGACACATACACTGCTTGCAACACCACGCAACCGTGTTGCATCTGGCTAATCATCTCCCTAACGCACCACAGTCTCTGAAAGAGAGATTAGTGGATAATCATCCGGGTACGAGTTACCTCCCGCACACTGACAACAATTAGCACCCAACACCACACCTACTCCTCGTGATCACCGCCACCGCGAAGAGCCAACACTCGAGCGGTAGCATCACGACGATCATCGAGGATCATCGCACACAGGAGCACGGAGAGCCCCAGCAATGCCGCCAGCCCTCTGCACATCAGGATCACGTACAAATCCGGCATCGCCTCCGCCATTAAAACCTCGTCTCTAGCTTCTGTAAACGGAAATGGAGGAGGAAGAAGGAGAAGCGAGGCCATGTGTGAGGAAGAAGAGAGAAGCACCTCGGCCGTTTTATAGCTCGAGCTCGGTGTACGGTGGGCGAAGTCCACCAGCGCCGCTCGTCACCCGAGCGCCGGTGTTCGGAGGCGAATCCGCGAGTAGTGCCGACAGCATGCTGGCCCGCGAGGTGAGTGCACGCTGCACCGGCAGCTAGCACGCCTCGCACTACCGCAGGTATGGCCTAGATGCCCTACGCGCTAGACGTCACCGGTGGAGAAAGCGCGGGAAAGCGCGCGGGGGAGAGGAAGAAGAGAGAGCCAGAGGAAGAAGAAGAGGCTGACAGTGGGCCCCGGGTCCACCTGTCAGCCAGAGAGAGCACTGTGCTCTCTGGTATGACCAGCGTATTTTAAATTTAGAATTTATTCTAAATTTACTGTATCCAACGTAGAAATCTCTCGTTTTCCCCCTAACCGTAGATTTTCCCACGCAGCGCCAGTATTCCACATTGTGGTTTTACACCACTTATTGCCCTCTCACTGTAGCCACATTTTATTGCTTATATTTTCTTAAAGCAGCTTTTAGCAAATCTCGAGGACGAGATTTTTCTTAAGGGGGGTAGTGTTGTGACACCCCAAAATTTAAACCTTTTTTTATTAATTAAAAATTTTCCAGGAAATTTAAACTTTTAATTTTCTGGATTTTCTTTTGATTTCAGAGCCATCCTTTTCCTTATTATGGAGTTTTTACCTCAAGTGAAAAACTTTCCACAAATATTATTGGACTTGTTTAACCTCTCAAGAAAACATTTCTATTATCACCGCAATTTATTTGCACAATTATTTCTCTCTGAGCTTTATTCCTTAAAATGATTTTTCTTTATTTTTGGAGCTCTTTTTGAACTACAACCACTTGATATATTTATTTAAAATTTTCACCAAAATTTGGAGATGTCATGTGATGTTTTTAAATCACTTTTATGCAAAAATATATTTCATTCATTTAATATTTTGAGCTCTACCCCAATTTTTCAAATCTGGTCCAGTGGGCAATTTTGCACTGCAACCCATTTAAATATTTCTTTCTATCCTCCACCAAAATTTTGGGATGTTCATAGGAGTATATTATTCAACTTTATGCAAAAACCCATTGATGTTCTTGGTAAAATTTGAGTGAATCAACCTCTTTTTCATTCTGGTCCAGCTTGGTGATTTGTACTGCATCCCTATTAAATTTTGCTCTAGTGGCCATGAGCTTTCTCCTGCTTGTAGTACACCATACCAAACCCTTAAGTCCAGGAGAGTGGACCCACTGGAAGATTTTTGGCTCCTGAATCAATGCCTTTTTCCTTCTGCCCAGAACTGAAGTTTGGCAAAACATACACTAAAAAGTTTGAGCTTTTGGCAAACTAACCTCATGAATCTCTTATTCATCCAAAGAGACTCTGATCTAGAGATTTGGGCCACCCCAAGAATTGCCTAGGTGCCATAGGCATTCTGTCAAACACCTGGTGTGCATGTCCAGTTTTGGCATGATTTTTGTTTTGCACTCTGATCTTGCCCCTCTGTACATACTGGCATGTCCGCTAATCTCCTAAGGGACCCTAGCCTAGACCTGCTAACCCCCAGCTTCACCCTCGCCGCCTAGCATGCTCTGGCATTTCGTCGAACGCTTGGCGTGCATGCTCTGGGCGCGCCCAGAGCGCGCGTTTTACACGTGCGTGCACCGAGCCGCCGCATCCCGCTGCCGACGCCCCGCGCTCGCTCTGGCCCTTCCCCTCTCCCAGTCGATGCCCCGACCCCTCCCCTCGCCGCAGAGCCACCCCTGGAGCTCCACAGCGCCGCCGTCAGGTCGGCAGTGGCAACTAGCGGCCGGCCACAGCAGGCCCCGGCCATGGCAGCACCGCCCGAGCCCCCCTAGCGCGCCAGCTGCCCCTGGTACAGCTCGATTTCATCCGCAAACGCGTCCGCTAGCGCTCGTCGCCGCCACATCGCCCAGCCACTTCAGAACGGTGGTTGCCGACGAGCTTATCCACGGCCGCCGCGGAACCGACCCCGTTGCGCTATAAAAGGGAACCCCGAGCTCGACTAAGCATTCAGGCGACCTCAAGCCACCCCTCTAGAGTTACCACAGCCAGAAATCGATGGCGGGAAGCTTCATTCCCCGTCTGTGATCAGTGCAGCCTCCGCCTCGTTCCGGTGCCGTGCATTGCAACCCGAGCCCCTCCCGTCCATCTAGCGCCACCGCTCGACTCCCCTCAACCTCGCGGAGCTGCCCAACCTCTCAAACGCAACCTAGAGCCACCATAGCCCAAACCCCCATTGCTCCCGAAGCTTCCTCCGCCGCGGAGCTCGTCGCCGGCGATTCCCTCCACCCCTGCCGACCCAACAACCACCGGGAGGACCGCCCCAGTCTCGCGGATCCATCCCAACCCTCTGGAGCCCGTGGGGAGCCACCGTTCACCGGTGTTGATCGCCGGAGCCCTCACCTCTGTTCGGCCAGAGGAGGACGAAGGCGGGGTGACCGGTCAGACCTGACCAGTGGGCCCCTTGGACCCACTGTCAGCAACCCTGATCGAGTCCATGCTGGCGTAAGTGGAAGCGCAAACCCCCGAGTACGTCTCCTCTGCTTCGAAGACGTATTCTGCCTGAAACATTTTCCCTTTTTCTGTTTTATTAAAAAAAACAGAATTGACTAAACTTTGACTGGCTATAACTTTTAAAATATAAATCCAAATGACTTGATTCTTTTTCTGTTGTTCCTCAAATATTGTCTAGTTTATTTTCATATTTATTTCAAAATTTTCCAAGAAACTTTTTTGTACTGTTTTTAAACTATGTGTTAATTTAAATATTTCCAAAAATAGGATTTGTTGGAGAGAGAAGAAAACTTTCAAAGTTTTGGAATTTACCCTGCCTCTCCACAACTTGAAGGCAAGCATTTCTGAACTCAGGCATAATATTATCGTGTGTTGTTTGATACAGTTACAACACCACTGTGACACGGAGTATCCGTTATGTGTTTGTGACGTTATGATCATACACCTTGAGTGCATAAATGAAAATTCTTGCTGTTGGAAATGGATAAGCTTGTGATAGCAATCACCCTCATATGCCTCTCATGCCTACCGGGAAGGACCCGGGAAA
Source organism: Triticum dicoccoides (assembly GCF_002162155.2). NCBI lineage: Eukaryota > Viridiplantae > Streptophyta > Magnoliopsida > Poales > Poaceae > Triticum > Triticum dicoccoides. The sequence continues at coordinate 332,336,432 of NC_041392.1, read as the reverse complement.
GTCTCTGTCTTGTGTAGACACGAGCTTGTCCCTCATCGAGACGGTTATGACCGGTAGGGCAGGGGGAGGTATGATGAGTGGTGGTTGTGTCTGATGGCTGTGAAATATAATTCTTGAGCTAACCATGCAGGAAATACTTAAGCCTCCTGAGTCGGCCGTAGAACGAGTCTTGTTCCAGTAACCCCCATACTTGTTTTGTGCTGCCACTTGTCCCTGCGGTAGGTAGGGTACGGTTCAGTAAGTTGTCAACCCCTGTCCTAGCACACACCATACAGAGAGGCCATGGTGGAAGATACCGGTTGTAGCTGGTAGGCATGCCACCTGGTCCGGGGGCTTGGGTGTTTCCGGTTGGGACCGAGAGGGGAGGCCACCCCTTAGAGCGCGCGATAAAAATTTGATCCCATGGAACGCGAGGTTGTAGCCTCCCCACTTAGAGTTTTGCTTAACAGGTGTCTGGGTGATTCCAGACACGAGTAAAGTTAAGCTGGTGTGTCAGGCGTGTTTTCGACTAAAAGACTATAGACGGAATTAGTTCCGATGGAGTAAAGAAATCCGTTACTCATGGGTAAAGAGTACACCCTATGCAGAGATACTGAACCTATTTGAATAGCCGTGTCCATGGTTAAGGACTACAGTCTGGGATGGGTCAAGTGTCGGTCTTAGTGTCGGTCTTCGGAGGAGAAACTACTAAACCAGAATATTGATTATGACTTGTAATATATGATGGTTATGATTATTATCATTGTGGACTAACCATTTGCATTGTTTGAAATAATGAATATCCCTGGGACGGTACTACCTCCTGGATATTCACTGTGAATATGTTTATATATAAGCCCTTTATGTGGCGTCGCTCAGACGCCCGACTGTGGCATGTTTGTTATTTCATTTACTTATAAGCCCTTTATGTGGTGTCACACAGACGCCCGACTGTGGCATGCTTGTTATTTCATTTACTTATAAGCCTTTTATGTGGTGTCGCACAGACGCCCGACTGTGGCATGCTTGTTATTTCAATTACTTATAAGCCCTTTATGTGGTGTCGCACAGACGCCCGACTGAGGCACGCTTCATATTATTATCCTTTCGAGGCATCGCTTCAGACACCCGATCGGTGCTCTTCATTTCTACTCCCTGATTGTTTACTCATATGATCTGCTTGCGTGCATCATGAACCTTATTTCATAACTGACGAAGTGATCATGGAATATTTCAAAACATGATTATCAATGGCTATATTGTACTTGTGTTCTTAATGTTTGCGAGTACATTCAAAGTATTCACTGGCTTGTCCCTGGCTATTGTCTTGGCGAGATTTCTTGCGTGGAGAGGAGAGTTGTGATGACAGCCCCAGAACCTACGCAATGGAGATAGCAGCCTCGTGAAGATAGGAGTTATCCTGGTCAGCTGTTCCTGTGGGAAATGGAGTCCCATAGACACTGGTGACCCGCAAACCGCTTCCGCCTTCAGCCACTAGAAAACCAATTGTTGTACTCATAGGCTAGGATGGTCTTGTACTACATATTATGTACTTTGCTTAGAATTTCTGTATCAAGTTGGTGCCTCATCAGCTAACAGTAATCCTGGGGCTGATGAGCACAAGGGCCATTTTCTGGGAAATTATATCCCGGAAAACCGGTCCTGACACCCTGACACCGACGACCCCTCATTCTTGTCTGAGCAACCAGGCAAGCAACCCCACCCCCTTGAGCATTCCGATATCGCCCATTTCTTTCCCTCTCATGCTTGCATTAGAACTGCTACTCTTTTCTGTATGATCCTACTCTGATGCATAGCCTGTTGTTGTTACCTGTTTTCATACCTTACCTGCTTATCCTAAACTGCTTAGTATAGGTTGGTTAGTGATCCATCAGTGACCCCCACCTTGTCCCAGTTGCCCCGCTTTACGTTTGATGACTCGATCAACGTGATCGACGTCCAGGCCCCGACACCGCACATCACCCCCTAGTTGTACGACTCTGTAGAGTTACCATTGAGTGCCGAGGGTGGAACCTCTTACATCACTCCTGATGAGACCTCTATTGTGTAGCTATTCGGTTGTGGTCATCGAGGGTGATTTCCTCCTTAACCACTTCCGTTACCGCTCTGTCATGCAACCCCTCAAAGTGTGAACCTCAAGGGTGGATCCTCTTACGTTCACCTTGATGATAACATCGAGTGGGATTCACCGAGGGTGATTCCTCGGGTTTTCCCCTTGGTGTTAGACACACAGTTACTATGGTTACTATGACTTTACACTGAGCCATGTTACTAAAGACGGGTCGACCCTAAGGGGTACCCGCGCGAGCTTAATTGCGAGTGATGTGGAGTCGGGGTGACCTGGAAGGTGACCGCGAGATACTTACGAGGTGTGGCCGGGCATTCTTAGCCCTTGCCTCCAGTACTCGAGACGGGGCGACGGGGTCACATCGATCGTGAGTCTTTGCTCGTTACCACGCGTTCCTAATCCAGTACGATTTGGATATTTGATCCGAGGGGCTCTGGCCTGATAGCACTAACCATGACGTGGGCATAGTATGGGCGTTCTACGTCGTATACATCAGCCGAAGCTTAATAGACGCCAGCGACTGAGCGGCGCGCGCCGGGTTGGACTGCGTAAGCTCCTGCCTTGTCGAAGGAGGTAGCTAGGTCTGCTCATCGGCCGCGTTAGCAACGTGCAGGAGTTCCTGGGGAGATGGCCCATGACCCCTAGGGGCATAGGTTTAGTCCGGCGTGCTGACCTCTCTATTAAGCCTAGGTCGGGTTGCGGCGTATTGTTTGGCTGAGGCCGGGCATGACCCAGGAAAGTGTGTCCGACCAGAGTTAATCGAGCATGGTGGGTAAGTTGGTGCACCCTGCAGGGAAGAAAACATCTATCGATAGCCTGTCCTACGGTAACGGACACTTGGAGTTGTATCCCGATCGATACAACTAGAACTGATACATGGAGATGAGACTTGGTTATGAGATGATAACTGGATAGTATGGCTCTGGGATTGCTTTCTTGCAGGGAGTCGAGAAACGATCTCTGGCCGAGGTTGATAACACTACTGCTACTTTACTTAATGCTACTCTACTGCCTCATGTTGCTGCAAGTTGGTGGTTTCCAGAAGATGCTAGTCTTCAATAGGCTAGGCTTTCCCCTTCCCTTCTGGCATTCTGCAGTTTAGTCCACAGATACAACCCTTTCCTTTGATACAGATGCATACTTAGTTTAGATCTGATGTAAGTCTTGCGAGTACTTTGGATGAGTACTCACGGTTGCTTTGCTACTTCTTTTTCCCCCATACCCGATTGTTGCGACCAGATGATGGATCCCAGGAGCCAGACGATGCCACTGATGACTACTACTACCCGGAGGATGCCTACTACTATGTGAAGACCACTGACAACTTGGAGTAGTTTAGGAGGCTCCCAGGCAGGAGGCCTTACCTTTTCGATCGATGTTATTTTTGTGCTAGCCTTCTTAAGGCAAACTTGTCTAACTTATGTCTGTACTCATATATTGTTGCTTCTGCTGACTCTTGTGTTTTCGAGCTTATGTATTCGAGCCCTCGAGGCCCCTTGCTTGTAATATAAAGCTTGTATTATTTTAATTTGTGTCTAGAGTTGTGTTGTGATATCTTCTCATGAGTCCTTGATCTTGATTGTACACAATTGCGTGTATGATTAGTGTACGGTCAAATCAGGGGTGTCACAAGTTGGTATCAGAGCCGACTGCCTATAGGTAGCCCCCTTTCCAACTCCTTGGCCGAAGTCGAGTCTAGTCACTACAAAAACTTTTACTAACATGGCTATGTGTCTTATGGGCCCATGTCGCCATTGGGTGGTATTAGGATCTTTTATTCTTCGTCTATACTCTGGGACTCTGATCTCTCTTCTATTCATGTTAAAATGGTTTTACTAACTCTAACATTAGGATCCCGTGACCACATCCACCCCAAAGCTGGATAAGCCATAGTTTTCCTTAGAATAGTGTTCTGGATAGTACACACACCGTCGTGATGACCACGAAGTGGTATCCATCGTACCTCTTTCATTATGCATGTTTCATCATGAATGATCCTTGTTTTTACAAATGCTCAATGCTGAACTACCCCCTGTTATATGTTAGCAGGATGGTTAGACCCGCTGGTCGTGGCCGTGGTGCCAACGATCCACCACCGCCCGAATTCTTTGCTGGAATGATGCAACAGTTTGAGCTAAATCGCCAATTCATGGAAGGAACGATGGCTCAGTTTCCTCGTCTGAACATGAATCAGCAGCCAACCCCAGGAATTATGCAGGACTTCATGCGTCTCAACCCAACTATTTACCGCAGCTCAACTCAACCCCTTGATGTTGATGACTAGCTCCGCGACATCACATATGAAAATGGAGTCTGCTAGTGTGGCCCTTGCTAGCTATGTCACCTTTGCATCTTTCTGTCTGAAGGGTCGCGCTGCTCAATGGTGGGATAGCCACAAGCGTACCCTACCTGCTGGAACGGTCATCACTTGGCTGGATTTCCAAGCTGCCTACCTTGCCCGCTTCATTCCTCAGGGAATCATGGACAGGAAGAAGCGAGATTTCCACAACCTCACCCAAGGCAACAATACTGTAGATGCTTATCAGCGGGAATTTCTGGACTTGTCTCGTTATGCTGAAGAAGACATTGCAACTGATGCTCGTAGGCAAGAAAAGTTCCATGATGGACTTCACCCTGATATTAAGCAAGCACTGCTGGCTCATGACTTTGCTGACTTCGCCACCTTGGTGAACAAGGCTATTCAGGTTGAGACTGGTCTTCAGGAACACCAGGGATCCCTTAGGCGCAGCCGCGATGCTCGCTCATCTTCGGGCCCGTCAGCGCAAAAGCGTCGGATATGGATTCCCCACAACATGTATCGTCCAACTGCACCTGCACCAAGACAGTCCTATGCCGCACCTCGTCTGCCTCCTCCACCGCAGAGGCATCCCCTTCGGGCTGTACCACCCCAAGCTTCTGCTCACAATCCCAATGATGGTCTGTGCTTCAAGTGTGGCCTTCCAGGCCGTCATTCTAGGAACTGCCCTCAGAATCAAAACAAGCTAGCTTTGCCTTCAACTAGCTGTAACAACCAGCCCCACAACAACAATGCCAGACCTTATGGTCATGGTCAGGCTAATCATGTTGATCTGAATGAAGCTCAAGACCAGCCTGCTACTGTGATGGGTACTCTTCTTGTTAATTCAGTACCATCATCTATTTTATTTTATTCGCGAGCATCGCATTCATTCATGTCAAAAAGTTTTGCATATGCACACGACATTCGACGCGAGCCCATGAACACTCTGATTGTGGTACGCACCCCTGCGGGCCGATGTCAAACTACCATGATTGGTCGCGACGTTCCCGTTGAGATTGAAGGGTTGGAATTTCTTGTTTTCCCCATTATTCTGGAGTCTTCCAATATTGACCTCATTCTAGGAATGGAATGGTTGAAAGCGCATGCTGCTTCTATCGTTTGCACCACTAAGGTCGTTCACCTCCTACATCCTTCCGATGAGATAGTAAGCTACCATGCTCAACTTGTTCAAAACGTTGAAGCACGACTTTATGTCTTGAATGCGTTGAACGCAGCACCTCTTGAGGGAATTGAAAAGATTCCAGTTGTTCGTGACTTCCGAGATGTATTTCCAGAAGAACTTCCAGGAATACCCCTTGCCCGGGCTATCGAGTTCGTCATCGATTTGAAACCTGGCACCGTTCCTATTGCCAAACGACCCTACAAGATGCCGCCTCATGAACTCCTTGAACTTAATGAGGAAATCAACAAATCTCTTCGCAGTGGTTTCATTCGTCCAAGTTCCTCAGCTTGGGGAGCACCTTCTCTGTTTGTAAAGAAGAAGGATGGAACGAACCGTTTGGTCCAAGACTATCGTCCTATCAACCAAGCTACAATTCAGAACAAATATCTGCTTCCTCAGATCAACGATTTGTATGATCAACTGGCTGGTTCATCAATATTCTCTAAACTCGACTTGAGGTTGGGTTACCACCAGATCCGTGTTCGTGAAGAGGATATTCCAAAGACCGCATTCGTCACTCATTATGGTTCTTACGAGTACACCGTCATGTCTTTTGGCTTGACCAATGCTCCAGCCACTTTCTCTCATCTGATGAACTACATATTCATGGATTACCTCGACAAGTTCATCGTAGTCTATCTGGATGATATTCTGGTATATTCGAAGAACAAAGAAGAACATGCTGAACATCTTTGACTTGTTCTAGAGAAGCTTCGAGAACATCAACTTTATGCCAAGTATTCCAAGTGCGAATTCTGGCTTCCTGAAGTCACCTACCTTGGTCATATCATCTCCAAGGATGGTATTGCCGTCAACCCAGAGCGGGTTCAGGCTATTCTTGACTGGACCCCTCTGAAGACTGTCAAGCAAGTCAGAAGCTTTCTCGGTCTTGCCAGCTATTGTCGTCGCTTTGACAAGAACTTCTCCCATATTGCCAAGCCACTGACCAATCTTCTTGACAAAGGCGTTAAGTTCGATTGGACATTCAAATGTCAGGAAAGTTTCCAGGCACTCAAAGACAAGCTGACATCTGCCCCAGTGCTTGCTCCCCCTGATTCTCGCAAGGACTTTGTCATCTATTGCGATGCTTCACATCAAGGATTAGGCTGTGTCCTAATGCAAGAGCGCAGAGTGATTGCTTATGCCTCTCGTCAAGTGTGTCCTCATGAAGAGAACTACCCAGTTCATGACCTTGAGCTTGCTGCGGTTATCTATGCACTAAAGCTATGGCGACAGTACCTTCTCGGTAATCGTTGCGAGATCTTCACTGATCATCAGAGTCTGGAGTATTTGTTTACTCAGCCAGATCTGAACCACCGTTAGCAGCGATGGATGGAAGCTATTGCTGACTACAACTGCGGTATATCCTATACCCCTGGTAAGGCTAATGTAATGGCCGATGCCCTGAGTCGTAAGTCTTATTGCAACAATCACATGGTCTTCAAATCTCAACCCCGCCTTTATGAAGAGCTATGCAAACTGAACCTTCAACTAGTTCCACAAGGTTCTCTGAATAACCTTGTCCTGGAACCAACTCCGCTGAAAGCAATTAAGTCTGCTCAAGCCAAAGATGCTCACGTGGATTTGATGAAAAAGGATCTTGCCTTAGAGAAATCCGGAGATTTCTCACTTGGTGAAGATGGAACCTTATACTTCAGAGATCGCATTGTCGTACCCCGGTTCAAGCTTATGACAGAGAAAGTGATGAAAGAAGCGCATGATACCACTCTCTCTATTCATCCGGGAAGTACCAAGATCTATCTAGACATCCGTCAGAAGTACTGGTGGTCTAATATGAAGCAAGACATTGCTGGATATATTGAATAATGTGACATTTGTCGTTGCGTCAAAGCAGAACATCAGAAACCGGCTGGACTTCTACAACCGCTTCCGATTCCTGAATGGAAGTGGGATAAGATCCAAATGGACTTCGTCACTGGCCTTCCCAAGTCTCAGAAAGCTAATGATGCAATCTTTGTCATCATTGACCAATTCTCGAAGGTTGCTCACTTTCTGCCAGTCAAGGAGACTATCACTATTAGTCAATTAGCAAACTTGTATATCTCCAGAATTGTGTCACTCCACATCATTCCGAAGGAAATTAGTTCAGACCGTGGCCGTATTTTCACTTCTAAGTTCTGGGATAGTTTCCAAGAGGCAATGGGAACTCATATAACCTGGAGCACTGCTTATCATCCCCAATCCCAAGGCCAAGTCGAGCGAATCAATCAAATTCTTGAAGACATGCTTCGGGCTTGTGTTATTTCTTTCGGCAAGAAGTGGGAAGAATCTCTCCCTTATGCGGAGTTCTCTTATAACAGCAGTTATCAAGCCAGCTTGAAGATGGCACCCTTCAAAGTGCTTTATGGACGTAAGTGTCGAACCCCTCTGAATTGGTCAGAAACTGGGGAACGGCCGCGCATTGGTCCAGACATTATTCAACAAGCTGAAGAGCAGGTTTGCATTGTCCGGGAAATCTTAAGGCGGCCCAGTCCTGCCAGAAGAGCAACTATGACCGGAAACACTGGGGTTCAACTTATCAACCTGGTGAACAAGCTTATCTGCGTGTCACTCCTTTGAGAGGCACTCATCGGTTCGTAGTCAAGGGCAAGCTAGCTCCTCGCTACATTGGTCCCTTTCGTATTCTCGCCCGTCGTGGACTGGTGGCTTATCAATTGGAGTTGCCACCTCAGTTCTCTCACGTCCATGATGTCTTTCATGTGTTGCAACTTCGTCGATGCTTCAAGGATCCGGAACGTGAAGTGGATCCAGAATTGATTGAAGTTCAAGATGATCTCACATACAAAGAGCATCCGATCCGCATTCTTGAAGAAGCCGAACGTCAAACCCGCCAGAAGGTTACCAAGTTCCTCAAGGTGCAATGGTTGAATCATACTAAAGATGAAGCCACTAGGGAATGCGAAGATAACCTCTGGGCTGAATACCCCGACCTGTTCCCTTCTACCTCTTAATTCTCGGGACGAGAATTTCTTTTAGAGGAGGAGAGTTGTAACACCCCGGTGTAATGATGCTACAGTAATCCCAGAGGTTAAGTTAATCTTTTTGCTAAACATGTGCCTGATCATTATTGTCTCATGTTCTTTCAAATTCCAGTTGAATTCAAATTCAAATTCTGTGTGGAATTCAAAATGCTCTGACATGAAATCTAAAATGTTCATCATGTGGATAATATTCTTCTGGTAATATTGGTGGTGAACCAACATTTTTGCAAAGGGTTTAAGTGGCCTAAACTACTTAAAACAGTGACCTAAGCAATAAATTAAATGCCCTTTTTAATTAAAATTGGCAACTATTCCAAAAGCCTCCCAACCTTTTGTGGCAGTGCACAATAATTCTAGGAATTTGTTTTGGCTAGTGGCATAATTTTGCAAGGTCATTTTTGGCTAAAAGGAAAATGCAAAAGCTGTTGACAATAAAAAAAAGGAAAAAGGTAAAGTGGGAGAGGCCCTCTACCTGCTCCTTGGACCGAACCCCCCTGGGCCGGCCCAACTCCCCCGATCCTAGGCGGCCCACCTCCCCCGGTCGCTCTCTTCCTCCCCCTGTTCAACCGACCATTGGCGCGCGCCCGCGCGTCACCGCTGAACCACCTCGCCGTCGACGATGAGGGATAAGACCCCGACGCCGCGGGCTCCCCTCTCCCCTCCCACTTGCCCTGCCGCCCCCACTCGCGCCAGTCCCTATCCCCTCTCCCCGCTCGCTCCGTCGCCTCGCCTCCTTCTCAGAGCCACCACCTGAGCACGGTCGCCACCGTCCTCCGTCGTTGTCGCGGCCACCCGCAGCCCCGCGCCCGCTGACCCTGTCGGGGAGCTCCGCGGGGGTCTACTCCTTCGACCGGTGGCCTCAGCTGGAGCTCGGAGGTGTGGCAGCACCAGATCCCCTTCATCCCAATCTCCGGCTGCCGTCGTTCTTCTTCATCTCCGGCGACGCCCGCTGCTGCTACTAAGCCTCTCACCGGCCTCCGTGTGCCGCGTGGTGAGATCCTCCCTCCCTCCTTTCCTCTCCTCATGCCTTGTGCATCGCCGTAGCTAGCTCGCCGCTGCGCCACTTTTCTGTCCACCGCCCGAGCTCGTCGCTGCCGTCACTTTCGACCACCATAGCTGGCGTCGTTTGGTTAGAACGACGTGGTGATGCTCCTGCGTTCAAATGAGCCCGAACGCGCGCGCAATTTCTCACCGCAGCCGCCTTGCCGTAGCGCACCCGCGAGCTCCGCCGCCGACGTGCTCGCCTTCGTCGCCGTGGAGCCTCCCTGGCCGCGAGACCACCACCAGTCGACGCGGAACGCTTCCACGGTTCGAACGCAAGTTCTCGTGCGCGGTTCGGTGCTTCATAGCGTGATCCTGACGATGTTCCGAATGCCACCGCCGCCTCAAGTCACCGCCGGTGAAGATTCCAGCCGTTTCGGCCCGCGCCACCACCACGGATGGATGCAGCCCCGCCACACTGTTCGAACGCGCCCTCGCACGCTCGGAGCCAAGCCCCGTAGCCCGATTCCGACGCTCTCCGGTGAACTCGCCGCCGCGGGAGGCTCGCCGGAGCTACTCCGGCGCTAGCCCTGACCTGGCATGGCATGGGGCCCGCCGAGAGCCGCTGACAGTGGGCCCCTGTGCCTCTGTTTGACCGTGTCGACCACGGTCAACGCAGGGTACTATTCCCCAGCCACTGACTAATGGGGCCCACACCCCTAATTAGGTTACTCAAACGTTTTTAAAAATAAACCTAATTAGTTTAGTTAATTAGACACTAACATGTGGGCCCAGAAGTTTTAGTAACTAAATTGAGATTAGTTTGAACTCTGTTTAACCCACTGTCTATGACAGGTGCGTCCCCCATGTTAGTTTTGACCAGTCAACCGGGTTGTGGACTGCTAACGTCACACATACGTCATGCTAGCGCAATAATTCATTTCTGTTAAATAATAATTCCAGAAAATACTTGAATCTTTAGAAATTCATAGAAATTAAACCGTAGCTCGGATGAAAATGTTTTCTATATGAAAGTTGCTCAGAAAAATCCAACGAATCCAAATGCGCGGTCCATTCACCTGTCACATGCCCCTAGCATGCTGAACATGGAACCGTCCCCTCTCTTTCATCTATCCGGAATCCGCCTAATGCCGGTAATTCATCCTCGAATGTTTATCCCCTCCGTCTGCAACGTGTAGTACTACGTTAGGGCAACCCTAGCTCTGCTCGTCGTCATGTTATGCCTTGTGATGCATTGTTTGCTTTGTATTTACTGTTTCTTCACCCTCTTTTCTCCGGTAGACCCCTAGACCGATGATGCCGCTGTGATCGACTACGTCACCGACGACCCCTCCTTCTTG
>NC_041392.1:332322360-332325180 GCF_002162155.2 Triticum dicoccoides | reverse complement strand
CTTGAGCATTCCGATATCACCCATTTCTTTCCCTCTCATGCTTGCATTAGAACTGCTACTGTTTTCTGTCTGATCCTACTCTGATGCATAGCCTGTTGTTGTTACCTATTTTCACACCTTACTTGCTTATCCTAAACTGCTTAGTATAGGTTGGTTAGTGATCCATCAGTGACCCCCACCTTGTCCCAGTTGCCCCGCTTTATGTTCGGTGACTCGATCAACGTGATCGACGTCCAGGCCTCGACACCGCACATCACCCCCCTAATTGTATGACTCTGTAGAGTTGCCATCGAGTACCGAGGGTGGAACCTCTTACATCACTCATGATGAGACCTCTATAGTGTAGCTATTCGGTCGTGGTCATCGAGGGTGATTTCCTCCTTAACCACTTCATTTACCCCTCTATCGTGCAAACCCTCACGTGCGAACCTCGAGGGTGGATCCTCTTACGTTCACCTTGATGATAACATCGAGTGGGATTCACCGGGGGTGATTCCTCGGGTTTTCCCCTTGGTGTTAGACACACAGTTACTATGGTTACTATGACTTTACACTGAGCCATGTTACTAAAGACGGGTCGACCCTGAGGGGTACCCGCACGAGCTTAATTGCGAGTGATGTGGAGTCGGGTTGACCTGGAAGGTGCCCGCGAGATACTTACGAGGCGTGGCCGGGCATTCGTAGCCCTTGCCGCAAGTACTCGAGATGGGGCGATGGGGTCACATCGATCGTGAGTCTCTGCTCGTTACCGTGCGTTCCTAATCCACTACGATTTGGATATTTGATCCGAGGGGCCTCTGTCCTGATAGCACTAACCATCACGTGGGCATAGTATGGGCGTTCTGCGTCGTATACATCAGCCAAAGCTTAATAGACGCCAAGGACTGAGCGGCGTGCGCCAGGTTGGACTGCGTAAGCTCCTGCCTTGTTGACGGAGGTAGCTAGGTCTGCTCACCGGCCGCGTTCGCAACGCGCAGGAGTTCCCGGGGAGATGGCCCATGACCCCTGGGGGCATAGGTTTAGTCCAGCGTGCTGACCTCTCTATTACGCCTAGGTCGGGTTGCGTCGTATTGTTTGGCCGAGGCCAGGCATGACCCAGGAAAGTGTGTCCGGCTGGAGTTAATCGATCGTGGTGGGTAAGTTGGTGCACCCCTGCAGGGAAGAAAACATCTATCGATAGCCTATCCTACGGTAACGGACACTTGGAGTTGTATCCCGATCGATACAACTAGAACTGAGACATGAAGATGAGACTTGGTTATGAGATGATAACTGGATAGTATGGCTCTGGGATTGGTTTCTCACAGGGAGTCGAGAAAGGATCTCTGGCCGAGGTTGATAACACTACTGCTACTTTACTTAATGCTACTCTACTGCCTCATGTTGCTGCAAGATGGTGGTTTCCAGAGGATGCTAGTCTTTGATAGGCTAGGCTTTCCCCTTCCCTTCTGGCATTCTGCAGTTTAGTCCACAGATACCACCCTTTCCTTTGATACAGATGCATACTTAGTTTAGATCTGATGTAAGTCTTGCGAGTACTTTGGATGAGTACTCATGGTTGCTTTGCTACTTCTTTTTCCCATACCCGATTGTTGCGACCAGATGACGGATCCCGAAGCCAGACGACGCCACTGATGACTACTACTACCCGGAAGATGCCTACTACTGCGTGAAGACCGCTGCCGACTTGGAGTAGTTTAGGAGGCTCCCAGGCAGGAGGCCTTGCCTTTTCGATCGATGTTGTTTTTGTGCTAGCCTTCTTAAGGAAAACTTGTCTAACTTATGTCTGTACTCAGATATTGTTGCTTCCGCTGACTCTTGTGATTTTGAGCTTATGTATTCGAGCCCTCAAGGCCCCTGGCTTGTAATATAAAGCTTGTATTATTTTAATTTGTGTCTAGAGTTGTGTTGTGATATCTTCCCGTGAGTCCTTGATCTTGATCGTACACATTTGCGTGTATGATTAGTGTACGGTCAAATCGGGGGCGTCACATGTTTCCTAACCATAGCCATGAGTTGTCATTTGATTAATGGGATCACATCATGAGAGAATGATGTGATTGACTTGACCCATCCGTTAGCTTAGCACAATGACCGTTTAGTTTGTTGCTATTGCTTTCTCCATAACTTATACATGTTCCTATGACTATGAGATCATGCAACTCCCGAACACAGGATGAACACTTTATGTGCTACCAAACGTCACAACGCAACTGGGTGATTATAAGGGTGCTCTACAGGTGTCTCCGATGGTGTTTGTTGAGTTGGCATAGATCGGGATTAGGATTTGTCACTTCGATTGTCGGAGAGGTATATCTAGGCCCTCTCGGTAATGCACATCAATATAAGCCTTGCAAGAAATGTGACTAATGAGTTAGTTACGGGATGATGCATTACAGAATGTGTATAGAGATTTGTCGGTAACAAGATTGAACTAGGTATTGAGATACCGACGATCGAATCTCGGGCAAGTAACATACCGATGACAAAGGGAACAACGTATATCGTTATGTGGTTTGACCGATAAAGATCTTCGTAGAATATGTGGGATCCAATATGAACATCCAGGTTCCGCTATTGTTTATTGACTGGAGATGTGTCTCGGTCATGTCTACACAGTTCTCGAACCCGTAGGGTCCGCACGCTTAACATTCGGTGACGACCGGTATTGTGAGTTTATGTGTTTTGATGTACCGAAGGTAGTTCGGAGTCCTGGATGTGATCACGGACATGACGAGGAGTCTCAAAATGGTTGATACATAAAGATTGATATAATGGATGACTATATTCGGACACTGGATGAGTCCCGTAGGTCACAGG
>NC_041392.1:332251928-332322065 GCF_002162155.2 Triticum dicoccoides | reverse complement strand
GTGAGAGAGAGGAGGGGCCATAGGGCTGGCCGCCCCCCTTGGGAGTCCGAATTGGACAAGGAGGGGGGCGTTACCCCCTCTTTCCCTCCCTCTCTCCCTCTCTTTCCTCCCCATCCTTCTTCCTAGTTGGACTAGGAAAGGGGGAGTCCTACTCCTACTAGGAGGAGGACTACTCCCTCTCCTTGGCGCGCCCCAAGGCCGGCCGGCCTCCCCCCTTGCTCCTTTATATACGAGGCAAGGGGGCACCCTAGAACACACAAGTTGATTGTTTTTTGCCGTGTGCGGTGCCCCCCTCCACCATAATCCACCTCAGTAATATCATCACCGCCATCACGTCGTCGTGCCGACAAAGCTATCCCTCGACACTCTGCTACATCGTGAGTTCATGGGACGTCACCGAGCTGAACGTGTGCAGATCGCGGAGGTGCCGTACTTTTGGTACTAGGATCGGTCGATCATGAAGACGTGCGACTACATCAACCGTGTTGTCAAAACTCTTCCGCTTACGATCTACGAGGTTAGGTAGAAAACACTCTCCCCTCTTGTTGCTATGCATCGCCAAGATCTTGCGTGTGCGTAGGAAAATTTCTGAAATTACTGTGTTCCCCAACAGAAAGGAGCAAATCTGAGAGACCTGTTCAGTACATCTCCAAAAGTCCTAAAAAGTTACGCGGAATTATTTTGGAATATATAAAAAATATTGGGCGAAGAAAATACCAGAGGGGACTCACCAGGGGGCCACAAGGCCGGGGGTGTGCCCTACCCCCCTGGCGCCCCCTGTGGCTTGTGGGCCCACTGGCAGGCCTCGTATGCCCATCTTCTGCTATATGATGTCTTTTGACCTAGAAAAAAAATCAGAAGAGAGCTTTGGGGATGAAGCGCCGCCGTCTCGAGGCGGAACCTAGGCAAAGCAATCTAGGGCTCCGTCGGAGCTATTCTGCCGGGGAAACTTCCCTCCTAGAGGGGGAAATCGAAGCCACCGTCATCACCAACGATCCTCTCATTGAGAGGGGGTCAATCTCCATCAACATCTTCACCAACAACATCTTCTCTGAAACCCTAGTTCATCTCTTGTATCCGTTCTTTGTCTCAAAAGCTTAGATTGGTACCTGTGGGTTGCTAGTAGAGTTGATTACTCCTTGTAGTTGACGCTAGTTGGTTTATCCGGTGGAAGATCATATGTCCAGATCCTTAATGCTATTCAATACCCCTCTGATTATGAACATGAATATGCTTTGTGAGTAGTTACGTTTGTTCCTGAGGACATGGGAGAAATCTTGTTGTAAGCAATCATGTGAATTTGGTATCCGTTCGATATTTTGATGAGATGTATGTTGTCTCTCCTCTAGTGGTGTTATCTGAACGTCGACTACATGACACTTCACCATGATTTGGGCCTATGGGAAAGCATTGGGAAGTAATAAGTAGATGATGGGTTACTAGAGTGACATAAGCTTAAATCCTAGTTTATGCGTTGCTTCGTAAGGGGCTGATTTGGATCCACATGTTTCATGCTATGGTTATATTTATCTTAATTCTTCTTTCATAGTTGCGGTTGCTTGCGCGAGGGGTTAATCATAAGTGGGAGGCTTGTCTAAGTAAGGACAACACCCAAGCACCGGTCCACCCACATATCAAATTATCAAAGTAACAAACGTGAATCATATGAGCATGATGAAAACTAACTTGATAAAAATTCCCATGTGTCCTCGGGAGCACTTTGCTTTATATACGATTTGTCTAGGCTTGTCCTTTGCTACAAAAATGATTGGGACACCTTGCTGCACCTTAGTTACTTTTGCTACTTTTTACCTGTTATGAATTATCTTATCACACAACTATCTATTACCGATAATCTCAATGCTTGCAGAGAATACCTTGCTGAAAACTACTTGTCATTTCCTTCTGCTCCTTGTTGGGTTTTACACTCTTACTTATCAAAAGGACTACGATAGATCCTCTATACTTGTGGGTCATCAGCTTCCAACGTCCCTTCTGCTTGCAGTAGAAACATTCGGTCTCTTTAGAGGCTCCGCCCTTATTCTTATTTTGAGACTCGGTCTTACCGACTTTAGTAGATTTTTTCTGGGCCCCCCTTCTTGAAACTGGTGGTGTTGTTGACCATCAACACTATTTTGTTCTTTTGCATTCTAGCTTCCGCAGTTTTGAGCATAGCAAACAACTTGTTTGCGCTTTTCTCCATCCCATTCATGTTGTAATTCATGATAAAGCCATCGTAAGATGGGGGAGTGAAGCAAGCACAATATCTGTACCGAGTGTCGGCGGAATTCCAAATTCCAGAGAAGCCAATCTATTAACATAGCCAACAAGCTTTTCTATATACTCACTCATTGAGGAACCTTTTTTCATATTGCATTCATCAAGGCCTTGGTTAATTTAAAATGTTCGGTCATTGCCTGCTTCTTGTACAGAACTTCCAGTGATCCAATTATGAATTGAGTAGTAGATCATTCAAAACGCCTCTGTAGTTCAGGATCCATGCAAGTTAACATGAGGCACTAGACTGAATCGTAGTCATCTCTACGAGCAGCGTAAGCAACAACTTCTTTTAGTGTTGCATCCTTTCCAGGAGCATCACCTAGGGGTTGATCCAGCATGTACTCTTTCTTAGCACTCCTGAGAACAAATCTTAGGTTCCGGATCCAATCCACATTGTTTCCACCATTACCAACCAACTTCTCTTGCTCAAGCATAGGGGCTAAGTTGAACATGTTGCGAGCCATTGATCTACAATGATAGACACAAAATTCATTTAGACATCTATTCGTAATTAATTTTTGCAGTAAGTTGTTTAACTAACAATATAAAGTGCACTCCTACTCAAATTAATATCTCTCATAATTAATAGTGAGTGATTTAAGATCCGAATGTAGTTCTGAATCATTGATGTGGACATCACTTATGACGAGTATTTTGACCTATGGGCAAACTATTGCCGATCATATCACCATATGACTCTTCTTAATCTTTCGTTTCTTTGTGCTTCGAGCTCAGAATGATTATGGTAGAACTTCAAGATAACCAAGTGATATCTACACACATGGTCTGACCATCTCCGTCTTACATCTCCCATCTCGTTTGAATTCATGTGGACATGACGAACTCCGAGATGCTAGAATGTTGTAGATGGTTGCAATGCTGGGAAGAGCACCTTTTAACTTGATATTTACTATGACAGATCACCCAAATAATTGCTTACTACGTGATACGTCCATTTTGCATCATGCTTTTATATCGATATTTATTGCATTATGGGCTGTCATTACACATTATGTCACAATACTTATGCCTTTTCTCTCTTATTTTACAAGGTTTATATGAAGAGGGAGAATGCGGGCAGCTGGAATTCTGGGCTGGAAAAGGAGCAAATATTAGAGACCTATTATGCATAACTCCGAAAGTCCTGAAACTCCACGAAAGTCAGTTTTGGAATATATAAAAAATATTGGGCAAAGAAAGCACCAGAGGGGGGCCACCCCCCTGGGCGCGCCCCCTGCCTGGTGGGCCCCCTGGCAGGCCTCCGGTGCCCATATTTCTCTATATGAAGTCTTTCGCCCTGGAAAAAATAAGGAGGAAGATTTCGGGACAAAGCACCGCCGTATCGAGGCGGAACCTTGGCGGAACCAATCTAGGGCTCCGGCGAAGCTGTTCTGCCGGGGAAACATCCCTCCGGGAGGGGGAAATCATCACCATCGTCATCACCATCTATCCTCTCATCGGGAGGGGGGTCAATCTCCATCAACATCTTCACCAGCACCATCTCCACTCAAACCCTAGTTCATCCCTTGTATCCGATCTTTGTCTCAAAACGTCATATTCGTACCTATGGGTTGCTAGTAGTGTGATTACTCCTTGTAGTTGATGCTAGTTGGTTTATTCTGTGGAAGATTATATGTTCAAATACTTTATGCATATCAATACCCCTCTGATTATGAATAATAATATGATTTGTGAGTAGTTACGTTTGTTCCTCAGGACATGGGAGAAGTCTTGTTATAAGTAATCATGTGAATTTGGTATTCGTTCGATATTTTGATGAAATGTATGTTGTCTTTCCTCTGGTGGTGTTATGTGAACGTCGACTACATGACACTTCACCATTGTTTGGGCCTAGGGGAAGGCATTGGGAAGTAATCATGTGATAGAAGCTTAAACCCTAATTTATGTGTTGCTTCGTAAGGGGCTGATTTGGATCCACATGTTTCATCCTATGGTTAGGTTTACCTTAATACTTCTTTTGTAGTTGTGGATGCTTGCAAGAGGGGTTAATAATAATTGGTATGCTTGTCCAAGGAAGGGCAGTACCCAAGCACTGGTCCACCAACATATCAAATTATCAAAGTAACGAACGCGAATCATATGAGCATGATGAAAACTAGCTTGACGATAATTCCCATGTGTCCTCGGGAGCGCTTTCCTTTATATAAGAGTTTTTCCAGGCTTGTCCTTTGCTACAAAAAGGATTGGGCCACCTTTCTTCACCTTGTTTACTTTTATTACTTGTTACCCATTACGAATTACCTTATCACAAAAATATCTGTTACCGAAAATTTCAGTGCTTGCAGAGAATACCTTACTGAAATCTGCTTGTCATTTCCTTCTTCTCCTCGTTGGGTTCGACACTCTTACTTATCAAAAGGACTACGATAGTTCCCCTATACTTGTGGGTCATGAAGAATCCTTTCTAGTGCCATTGCCGGGGAGGGAAGCGCCTTTGGTAGGTGGAATTTGGTAAGGAAAAATTTATATAGTGTGCTGAAATTTACTATCACTTGTTACTATGGAAAGTAATCCTTTGAGGGGCTTGTTCAGGGTATCTTCACCCCGACCAGTAGAGCAAAGAGTTTCTCTTCAACCTACTGAACCTACTGAAAATGTTTACTTTGAAATTCCTTCGGGTATCATAGAGAAACTGCTAGCCAATCCTTTTACAGGAGATGGAACATTACATCCCGATTTGCACCTAATCTATGTGGATGAAGTTTGTGGATTATTTAAGCTTGCAGGTATGCCCGATGATATTATCAATAAGAAGGTCTTACCTTTATCTTTGCAGGGAAAGACATTGACATGGTTTAGGCTATGCGATGATATTGGATCATGGAACTACAACCGATTGAAATTGGAATTTCATCAGAAGTTTTATCCTATGCATCTGGTTCATCGTGATTGTAATTGTATATATAATTTTTGACCTTGCGAAGGACAAAGTATCTCTCAAGCTTGGGGGAGGCTTTAGTCAATGTTATATTCATGCCCCAATCATGACCTCTCAAGAGAAATTATTATTCAAAAAATTTATGCTCGGCTTTCTCTCAATAATTGCTCCATGCTCGATACTTCTTGTACTGGTTCTTTTATGATGAAGACTATTGAATTCAGATGGGATTTATTGGAAAGAATTAAACACAACTCTATAGATTGGGAACTCAACGAAGGTAAGGAATCAGGTATAACACCTAAGTTTGATTGTGTCAAATCTTTTATGGATACCAATGCTTTTTGTGAATTTAGCACTAAATATGGACTTGACTCTAAGATAGTAGCTTCTTTCTATGAATCATTTTCTACTCATGTTGATCTCCCTAAGGAGGTGTGGCTTAAATATCATCCTCCCATTGAAGTAAAAGTAGTTGAACCTACTAAAGTTGAAGAAAAGACTATCACTTATAATGTTGATCCTATTGTCCCTACTGCTTATATTGAGAAACCACCTTTCCCTACTAGAATAAATGATCATGCGAAAGCTTCAACTGTGGTTCATAAGAGTAATACTAGAACACCTACACCCCCTAAGAAAATTAAGGTTGAACCTAGTATTGCTATGGTTAAAGATCTCTTGGTCGATAATATTGATGGACATGTTATTTACTTCTGTGATGAAGCTGCTAGAATTGCTAGACCCGATACTAAAATTAAACATAGACCTGTTCTAGGCATGCCTGTTATTTCTGTTAAAATAGGAGATCACAGTTATCATGTCTTATGTGATATGGGTGCTAGTGCGAGTGCAATACCTCATTCTTTATATAAAGAAATTATGCATGATATTGCACCTGCTGAGATAGAAAATACTGATGTTGCTATTAAGCTTGCCAATAGATATACTATTTCACCAGTTGGGATTGTTAGAGATGTTGAAGTCTTGTGTGGGAAAGTTAAATATCCTACTGATTTTCTTGTTCTTGGTTCCCCACAAGATGACTTTTGTTCCATTATATTTGGTAGACCCTTATTGAATACTATTAATGCTAAAATAGACTGCAAAAAGGATGTTGTTACTATTGGTTTAGGGGATGTCTCATGATTTTAATTTTGCTAAATTTCGTAGACAACCCAATGATAAAGAATTGCCTAGTAAAGATGAAATTATTGGTCTTGTTTCTATTGCCGTGCCTCCTAGTGATCCTTTAGAACAATATTTACTGGACCATGAAAATGATATGTTTATGAATGAAAGAAGGGAAATAGATGAAGTATTCTTTAAGAAGGGACCTATTTTGGAACACAATTTGCCTATTGAAATTCTAGGGGATCCTCCTCCACCCAAGGGTGATCCCGTGTTTGATCTTAAACCATTACCTGATACTCTTAAATATGCTTATCTTGATGAAAAGGAGATATATCCTGTCGTTATTAGTGCTAACCTTTCAGAGAAGGAAGAAGAGAGATTATTGAAAACTCTGAAGAAGCACCATGCTGCTATTGGATATACTCTTGATGATCTCAAGTGTATTAGTCCCACTCTATGCCAGCACAAAATAAAATTGGAGAAAGACGCTAAACCGGTTGTTGATCACCAACGACGGTTAAATCCTAAGATGAAAGAAGTGGTAAGAAATGAAATACTAAAGCTTCTGGAGGCGGGTATAATTTATCCCGTTGCTGACTGTCAGTGAGTAAGTCCTGTCCATTGTGTCCCTAAGAAGGAAGGTATTACTGTCGTTCCTAATGATAAAGATGAATTGATCCCACAAAGAATTGTTATGGGTTATAGAATGGTAATTGATTTCCACAAATTGAATAAAGCTACTTGAAAAGATCATTACCCTTTACCTTTTTTGATCAAATGCTAGAAATATTATCCAAACATACACATTTTTGCTTTCTAGATGGTTATTCTAGTTTCTCCCAAATACCCGTGTCAAAAGAGGATTAGGAAAAGACCACTTTTACTTGCCCTTTCGGTACCTTTGCTTAGAGACGTATGCCTTTTGGTTTATGTAATGAACCTGCTACCTTTCAAATATGTATGACTGCTATATTCTCTGACTTTTGTGAAAAGATTGTTGAGGTTTTCATGGATGTTTTTCCATATATGGAACTTCCTTTGATGATTTCTTAAGCAACCTTGATCGAGTTTTGCAGAGATGCGAAGAAACTAATCTTGTCTTGAATTGGGAGAAGTGCCACTTTATGGTTAATGAAGGTACTGTCTTGGGGCATAAAGTTTCTGAAATAGGTATTGAAGCTGATAAAGCTAAAGTTGATGCTATTGAAAAGATGTCATGTCCTAAGGACATTAAAGGTATAAGGAGTTTCCTTGGTCATGTCGGTTTTATAGGAGGTTCATTAAAGACCTCTCAAAAATTTCTAGGACTCTGACTAATCATTTACAAAAAGTTGTTCCTTTTGTCTTTGATGATGATTGTGTAGAAGCATTTGAAATACTTAAGAAAGCCTTGATTTCTGCACCTATTGTTCATCATCCTGATTGGAATTTAACATTTGAAATTATGTGTGATGCTAGTGATTATGCTGTAGGTGCTGTTCTAGGACATAGAGTTGATAAGAAATTAAATGGTATCCAATATGCTAGTAAAACTCTAGATAGTGCCCAGAGAAATTATGCTACTACTGAAAAGGAATTTTTGGCAGTTGTATTTGCTTGTGATAAATTCAGACCTTTTATTGTTGATTCTAAAGTAACTGTTCACACTGATCATGTTGCTATTAAATATCTTATGGAAAAGAAAGATGCTAAACCTAGACTAATTAGCTGGGATCTCCTACTACAAGAATTTGATTTGCATATTGTTGATAGAAAGGTAGCTGAGAACCCCGTTGCAGACAACTTATCTAGGTTAGAGAATGTTCTTGATGACCCACTACCTATTGATGATAGATTTCCTTAGCTGTCATAAATGCTTCTCATACTGCTCCATGGTATGCTAATTATGCTAATTACATTGTTGCTAAATTTATACCACCTAGTTTCACATAACAGCAAAAGAAAAAAAATTCTATGACTTAAGACATTAATTCTGGGATGACCCACACCTTTATAAAGAAGGGGTAGATGGTGTTATTAGACGTTGTGTACCTGAGCATGAACAGGAACAGATCCTATGCAAGTGTCACTCCGAGGCTTATGGAGGACACCACGCTGGAGATAGAACTGCACATAAGGTATTGCAATCCGGTTTTTATTGGCCTACTCTCTTCAAGGATGCTCATAAGTTTGTCTTGTCTTGTGATGAATGTCAAAGAATTGGTAATATTAGTAGACGTCAAGAAATGCCCATGAACTATTCACTTGTTATCGAACCATTTGATGTTAGGGGCTTTGATTATATGGGACCGTTTCCTTCCTCTAATGGGTATACACATATTTCTGTTGCTGTTGATTATGTTACTAAGTGGGTAGAAGCTATTCCAACTAGTTGTGTTGATCACGACACCCCTATTAAGATGCTTAAAGAAGTTATTTTTCCGAGGTTTGGAGTCCCTAGATACTTAATGACTGATGGTGGTGCACATTTTATTCATGGCACTTTTCGGAAAATGCTTGCTAAGTATGATGTTAATCATAGAATTGCATCTCCATACCACCCACAGTCTAGTGGTCAAGTAGAACTGAGTAATAGAGAGATTAAATTAATTTTGCAAAAGACTGTTAGTAGATCTAGAAAGAATTGGTCCAAGAAACTTGATGATGCATTATGGTCCTATAGAACTGCATATAAAAATCCTATGGGTATGTCTCCGTATAAGATGGTTTATGGAAAATCATGTCACTTACCTGTCAAACTAGAACATAAGGCATATTGGGTCATTAAAGATCTCAATTATGATTTCAAACTTGCTGGTGAGAAGAGACTATTTGACATTAGCTCACTTGATGAGTGGAGAACCCAGGCCTATGAGAATGCCAAACTGTTTAAAGAAAAAGTTAAAAGATGGCATGACAAAAGGATACGAAAGCGTGAGTTTAATGTAGGTGATTATGTTTTGCTATACAACTCTCGTTTAAGATTTTTTGCAGGAAAACTCCTCTCTAAATGGGAAGGTCCTTACGTTATCGATGAGGTATATCGTTCTGGTGTCATAAAAATCAACAACTTCGAAGGCACAAATCCGAAGGTGGTGAACAGTCAAAGAATCAAACATTATATCTCATGTAATCCCATAAATGTTGAAACTAATGTTATTGACACTGTAACCCCGGAGGAGTATATAAGGGACACTTTCCAGAATGTTTCAGATTCTGAAAAGAAATAGGTATGTGGTACGGTAAGTAAACCAACTCCAAAACAGTTCGAATAGCAAATTTTCTCCGTTTTGAAATATTTAAGAAAATAGGAAAATAAGAAGCAGTCCGGGAAGGACACGAGGCGTCCACGAGGGTGGAGGGCGTGCTCCCTGCCTCGTGGGCACCTCGTGTGCCCTCAGAACTCCGTTTTCTTGCATGATACTTCTTTTGGTCGGTAAAAAATCTTTATATAATCTCCCAAAGGTTTTGACCACCGTACCACGCAAATATCCTCTGCTTTTGTTTCGAGCTGTTTTTCTAATAGGTCTAGATCACCATGACGTCTCCAAGCGCCCAAAGGACATGTTTTTTGAGAGGGTCATCAACCCCTAGCTCTCGGAGGTGCTACAACACCCTCAAAACCATTGAGTTGCGTGAGGGGGTGCTGCACATCCGCGATGTTGAGGGACCAAGGAGGACCGGAAGCATGGAGACAAGACTCGAAGCAATGGAGCAACAAGTTTTCAAGTGCTAGGGGATGGTGGAACGCGCACTTGACGCCATCCACATGATGATCGTGGAGTTCACCAACAACCACAAGCTGGATGCCAAGAACATTGGGGAGACCATCTTCAAGCTTCACGAGAAAATCGAGCACCTCCAGGCCCAGATTTATGACCTGCGAAACCAAAACTGTGAGTATTAATATAGATTCAAGAGGATGAGTTTGGCTACAGATTTGAGGATCCCGGAGACTCGATCATCCTTCTATGATGGTGAGCCTATGCCTTGGAAGATGGATGACAAGCCTACATCATCAATAACTCCATGATCAGTACCACCAAAGGAGAACTGAGTATCGGGTATGGGCACTCCCCTTGGCAATTTCCAAGCTTGGGGGAGTGCCCCGGTATCACCATCACACTTCTATCTTTGCCTTTTTCTTAGTTCGATCCTTTTGGTAATATCTTGATCTAGTAGAATAAAGTTTTAGTATAATCTACTTTTGAGTTTTGCTTCATGATCCTTCTATGTAATCGAGACCATGAGCTATATAATAAAGATTAGTTTTGAGTCAAGGGCTTTGCTATCTTGCTATGATCTTAAGGGAATAAAAAAAGAGAATAAAAAGAAATAAAGAGATCATATTGATCTTATGGAGAGTAATGACTTCACATATAAAGAGTATGTTGAATAAAAGTTGTTGAGAGTTGACAAACATAGTTTCGGTCATCGTTGCAATTAATAGGAAGTAATAAAGAAAGAGAGGTTTTCACCTATAAATATACTATCTTTGACATCTTTTATGATTGTGAGCACTCATTAAATTATGACATGCTAAAAAGTTGATGTTGGACAAGGAAGACAACGTAATGGGTTATGTTTTCATACATCCGAAATAAATTATATTTTCATGGATCATCCAACATGTTGAGCTTGCCTTTGCCCCTCATGCTAGAAAAATTCTTTGCACCAAGTAGAGATACTACTTGTGCCTCCAAATATCCTTAAACCCAGTTTTGCCATGAGAGTCCATCATATCTGCCTATGGATTGAGTAAGATCTTTCAAGTAAGTTGTCAATGTTGCAAGCAATAAAAATTGCTCTCTAAATATGTATGATCTATTAGTGTGGAGAAAATAAGCTTTATACAATCTTGTGATGTGGAAGAAATAAAAGCGATGGACTGCATAATAAAGGTCCATGACACAAGTGGCAATATAAAGTGACGTTCTTTTGCATTAAGATTTCGTGCATCCAACCATAAAAACACATGACAACCTCTGCTTCCCTTTGCGAAGGGCCTATCTTTTACTTTTGTCTTATAATTTATACAAGAGTCATGGTGATCTTCACCTTTCCTTTTACATTTTATCCTTTGTCAAGCACTGTGTGTTGGAAAGATCCTGATATATATAGCTCATTGGATGTGGGTTTTCATAAAGTATTATTGTTGACATTACCCTTGAGGTAAAAGGTTGGGAGGCGAAACTATAAGCCCCTATCTTTCTCTGTGTCTGATCAAAGCTTCATACCCATAAGTATTGCGTGAGTGTTAGCAATTGTGAAAGAATAAATGATAGTTGAGTATGTGGACTTGCTGAAAAGCTCTTATATTGACTCTTTCCGATGTTATGATAAATTGCAATTTCTTCAATGACTGAGATTATAGTTTGCTAGCTTTCAGTGAAGTTTCTGATTCATACTTTACATTGTGAATAGATTGTTACTTTAGCATAAGAAATCATATGACAATATATATATATTTTGTTGTTCTAAGAATGATCACGATGCCCTCATGTCCATATTTTATTTTATCGACACCGCTTTCTCTAAACATGTGGACATATTTTTCGATATCGGCGTCCGCTTGAGGAAAAGTGAGGTCTATGCTTGGGGGATTTGACACGTCCATTTTGCATCATGCTTTTATATCAATATTTATTGCATTATGGGCTGTTATTACACATTGTGTCACAATACTTATGCATTTTCTCTCTTATTTTACAAGGCTTACATGAAGAGGGAGAATGCTGGCAGCTGGTATTGTGGGCTGGAAAAGGAGCAAATATTAGAGACCTATTCAGCATAACTCCAAAAGTCCTGAAACTCCACGAAAGTCAGTTTTGGAATATATAAAAAATATTGGGCGAATAAAGCACCAGAGGGGGGCCACCCACCGCCCATGAGGGTGGGGGCGCGCCCTACCCCCTAGGCGCGCCTCCCTGCCTCGTGGGCCCCCTGGTAGGCCTCCGGTGCCCATCTTTTTCTATATGAAATCTTTCGCCCTGGAAAAAATAAGGAGGAAGCTTTCGGGAGGAAGCTCCGCTGTCATTAGGCGGAACCTTGGCGGAACCAATCTAGTGCTCCGGCGGAGCTGTTCTGCCGGGGAAGCAGCCCTCCGGGAGGGGGAAATCATCACCATTGTCATCACCATCGATCCTCTCATCGGGAGGGGGTCAATCTCCATCAACATCTTCACTTGCACCATATCCTCTCAAACCCTAGTTCATATCTTGTATCCGATCTTTGTCTCAAGACCTCAGATTGGTACATGTGGGTTGCTAGTAGGGTTGATTACTCCTTGTACTTGATGCTAGTTGGTTTATTTGGTGGAAGATTATATGTTCAGATCCTTTATGGATATCAATACCTCTCTGATTATGAACATGAATATGATTTGTGAGTAGTTATGTTTGTTCCTGAGGACATGGGAGAAGTCTTGTTATAAGTAGTCATGTGAATTTGGTATTCATTCAATATTTTGATGAGATGTATGTTGTCTTTCCTCTAGTGGTGTTATGTGAACGTCGACTACATGACACATCACCATTGTTTCGGCCTAGGGGAAGGTATTGGGAAGTAATAAGTAGATGATGGGTTGCTAGAGTGATAGAAGCTTAAACCCTAGTTTATGCGTTGCTTCGTAAGGGGCTGATTTGGATCCACATGTTTCATGCTATGGTTAGGTTTACCTTAATACTTCTTTTGTAGTTGCGGATGCTTGCAAGAGGGATTAATCATAAGTGGGATGCTTGTACAAGGAAGGGCAGTACCCAAGCACCGGTCCACCCACATATCAAATTATCAAAGTAACGAACGCGAATCATATCAGCATGATGAAAACTAGCTTGACGACAATTCCCATGTGTCCTTGGTTGCGCTTTCCTTTATATAAGAGTTTGTCCAGGTTTGTCCTTTGCTACAAAAAGGATTGGGCCACCTTGCTTCCCCTCGTTTACTTTTATTACTTGTTACCCATTACAAATTACCTTATCACAAAACTATCTGTTACTGAAAATTTTAGTGCTTGCAGAGAATACCTTACTGAAATCTTCTTGTCATTTCCTTCTACTCCTCGTTGGGTTTGACACTCTTACTTATCGAAAGGACTATGATAGATCCCCTATACTTGTGCATCATCACTATGCAATCAAAGGGTGCAAACAATAAAGAGATAAAAATCTCACGCAATTCATAAAAGCATGATATGGTATAGCCTTGGGCGTCGGGAATCTCTGTGATCATCTTCAATCTCCAGTTGAAGCATCTTGACAACCAAAATTTCATTGCCGTGGCAACCGTTTCAAAAATGTTAGCGTGGCGGCAATACCAGAAAATGTTGCCATGGCGACTATTTGAGGAAACATTGTTGTGGCACCAAATTCAGAAATTACGCCGCGGCAAAAAATTATAATTGTTACCATCACCGAGTTGAAGCCGAAGAATAACATGTCAGTGTAGATCGTACTTGGAGTCCCTTGATCTGTTGATGAATGATACTGCGAACCACCCATGAATAGTCCCTTGAACAAAATACCATAAGCACGTCCTCTCTACTTGGTTACAAGCGTGTAGCCTTTCACAATTCAGCAGTGCTTCGCCATCCAGACCTATTCATCGCCGGAGAATTATAGGGAGGAGATTAGACCCACATGGGGCTTCTAATAATGAGGACAAGAGGATTAGTCTAACTCTAATTAGTCAGCTAGGACCAACTAGAAATAGAACTAGAAGAACTAGAGGAGGATCCAAAACTTGTGATGTCTCAAAGGACAAAATCCTCTAGTATATATAGGTTTGAGGGGAGGTGAGGGGCTGCCACTAGGGGAAAGAACCCCCCTTGGGGTACCAGCCTAGGAGTGGGAGGAAGACCCCCACCCCTATCCATTTCGTCATCCTTCCTTATGGACGGAGGCACCACCTCCACTTGGGCCTTTGTGGCCCAAGTTGCCTTCCACCTCTTGGCCTTTTTAGGCTCATTGATATTAAAATTTAATATAAAATGTGAAGGAAATATGCCCTAGAGGCAATAATAAAGTTGTGATTTATATTTCCTTATATCATGAAAAATGTTTATTATTCATGCTACAATTGTATTAACCGGAAACTTAGTACATGTGTGAATACATAGACAAACGAAATGTCATTAGTATGCCTCTACTTAACTAGCTCATTGAATCTATGATGGTTATGTTTCCTAACCATAGACATGAGTTGTCATTTGATTAATGGGATCACATCATTACAGAATGATGTGATTGACTTGACCCATCCATTAGCTTGGCACAATGATCGTTTAGTTTGTTACTATTGCTTTCTCCATAACTTATACATGTTCTTATGACTATGCGATCATGCAACTCACGAATACCGGAGGAACACTTTGTGTGCTACCAAACATCACAACGTAACTGGGTGACTATAAAGGTGCTCTACAGGTGTCTCCGATGGTGTTTGTTGAGTTGGCATAGATCAAGATTAGGATTTGTCACTCCGAATGTCAGAGAGGTATCTCTGGGCCCTCTCGGTAATGCACATCAATATAAGCCTTGCAAGCAATGTGACTAATGAGTTAGTTACGATATGATGCATTATGGAACGAGTAAAGAGACTTGCCGGTAATGAGATTATTCTGCCTTCGCGAGCTATTTTTAGGCGTTGAGGCTCATTTCGCGCTGTGGAAGAGGTTATTCTGCCTGGTGCCCCATTCTCGAGAGGGGTCTATATACCAAGTGGGCGGAGCCGAAGTATGGCGCATCGCCGGGACCGGATACCTATCCGGAACCCCAAAGAAGGCGTCCGAGGACTGGCCTTCGGAATGGTTTTACATAGATGACGTCCCGCTACCGGACCCTATCCGGGTCGGTCTCCCTGAGTTCAATAGTGCCCCATTGAAGAAACGCTTGAGCTGGCGTCCGCGGAGCTCTCAGAAAGAAAGCGACAGAGATGTCCTTTACCTGATGGGCCGGATAAGACTGTTGGCTCATTCCGGACTAACCATGATTGGAGTCATGGCCGCATGCATTATGCGAGGGGTGCAGCCGCTTCAATATAGAGGCCACCCCATGTGGGATTTCAACGGGGAGGATGACGCCACCCGTTACGGTCATAAGGGGTCGGCCTCAACTGCCGCCCTAGTAAAGATCTTATCCTATTTGTACAAGGGAGAAAAGGAGGAATTCCTCCACGTCAATCCGCAGGCCGGATTTACTATGTACGATCCTCCATGTTGGGTAAGTGAACAACTGTGTTTGCCCGTTTGTTTTATACTCCCACGATTAGATATGTAGTCTAACGACTTCAATGCAGGAACTGCGACAGGTGGTAAAGGATATAAACAGCCGCCCTCCACAGCCCAAGGACCCAGAACGGTCCCTCGATCTGGACTCCGAAGAGGATCTGGACATATCGGTGGAGCTTATCGACGGGGTGTTCCATCAGCTAAGCAAAGACAATACCTTGGTAGCCATCACGGCTGATTACCCAGGGTTAATCCCGGCCTCCCAGGTGACAGAAACCGGAGTCTTATTCCCTTGAGAGAGATTCCACTCTCACGTATTCCGGTGTTTCTAACGACAACCGTGTTTTGCAGGGGAGATTTCTGAGGCAGGAGGCCGATCCTGCGGCGGCTAG
This sequence comes from Triticum dicoccoides, assembly GCF_002162155.2. Lineage (NCBI taxonomy): Eukaryota > Viridiplantae > Streptophyta > Magnoliopsida > Poales > Poaceae > Triticum > Triticum dicoccoides. The sequence goes on along the minus strand of NC_041392.1, from coordinate 332,306,155 downwards.
CCAACGAGGGGCCGCAGGGCCCCGTGGGGTAAAAAGGAATGTAGTCCGGACTGAGATGCCGGCGCAAAGGTATGGCGCACCCACTATTTCCCTGGTGTTATTCTGTTAGGGCATATTAACGTTCGTGCTATCTTGAGAATGAACAGACCTCACTGGACTACATCCGGAGAGGTTGCCAATCGCGCCTCCACCAGCCAGGCTCCAACGTCTGGCCAGGAAGCGGAGACGAGCACAAGGCGCGCACCGGACACTCCTCCGACAGAGGATGCGGACAGGTTGTCTGCCACAAATTCTGAAGTGGAGAGTGCCATGAACCACAGGCGTCACCGGGTTCTATGCGATGCTTGTTTCTCCCAAGAGGCTTTAGATGTCTTTAATTCGGGAGATGCATACCTCCGTGCCGCTCAAAATGGTTTAGCCAGAGCCACGGAGCAGTATGTAAAAGACATACGGGTAAGAAAATTTTGGTCAAATATATATATATATATATATATATATATATATATATATATATATATATATATGTATGCCAGTAGCCCCCGAGAGTTGAAGCAGTTAGAGCAACTGACTTAAGGATCATTTAATATGCAGGTTCTTACAGAGAAGAAGACTGTACTGTCCCAGCAGCTGGAAAAGTGCAAGGCCCAACTAGAGGCCGCACTAGCCGTAGCAGGGGAGCCCAAAGAGACCCCCTCAGGTAAGATACACTTCAAAAGATTAGTATTGTGCGGTGTGGGTGCAAATCTGACAAATCATGTTGCAGATGGCACCGGACTCGATCCGGAAAAGCAACAACTCTTACGCCGGCTAAAGGCCGGTGAGAGTACGTTGACAAAGGTGAGGCGAGAGAGGAATGATCTTCAGAATGCCAACACCCGGCTGGACGTCGAACTTAAAGATGTTCGTGGCCAGCTGTTGGACTCCACAAAGGAGAATCAGCGGCTTCGACGCGGCATATTTAGTAAGTTCTTGAACGAACTTTGAAAAAAAAGAGTTCGGCAAGGAAGTCGACTAACAGAGTAATGTCTGTAGGTATGCTCACAGGTCGTCCTGCAGAGGAGATGCCCGGTTCTACGGGTGACCTTCTTCCCGAACTCACGCAACTGCACGAGCGAATTCGGCAGGTGATGCGAGGCGTTGCCCAAGCCTTATGGCCTGCCCACTCCATGCCCGAGGGCCTTGCAGAGCTTGCGGAGAAGCTCAAGGGAGCTCGGCGGCGCTTCCGGTTGTGGAAGATATCGTCCTGCCGACAAGGCGCTAGGGAGGCCTGGGCCATGGTGAAGACCCGTTTTACGAAGTCTGACCCAAACCACATGGCCGAGGTCGGACCAGTGGGGCCTGACGGGAAGGAGATCCCTGTAAGCTTAGTATACGGCCAAGTAGAGTTAGCCGCGAAGTATTCCCAGCAGGACTGTAAATTAGACAGCCTATTAGATGGTATAGAAGAGGAATACAATCAATCAGAATGACTATGTAATTTTGAATTGACATGTGTAATGCCTTCTAGCCGGATTGTAGATCGTTTGTCGTTGCCGACCTTTTCACTTCAACCTCGGGACCTGACGGTCCGGAGTGTGTCCGAATACCATAGCGGTTATATAAGAACCATGGTATGCATGGAGACCAGGCGTAGGGGTCATTAGTGCTTTATCAGACAAGTGCCCAACTAGTTATGTTATATTACATGGTTAGTAACAAACATCTTCCAGAGAGAATAGTTCCGTTAGGGGTTCCTTTCGCTGGGAGGCATGCCCTAAAGTGCATGTCCGGACTGCGTAAAAAGACGCAGAAAAAGCATCTGAGGGCGCATAAAATGAGTAAAAAGATCATCTTTTATCTCAGCGACCAAATATTCCCTTAAGAATGCTAGCTTTCGGCTTCACCAAGTCTGAGGTACACATCCGGCTGACCCGGCAGTAACAATCGCAGAGGTGCTCCCTTTACCGCCTAGCCGAACAATCGGGAACATAGGGGTAAGCACAGGAGCCAGGCAACCTAGCTTGTCCAAAACTTAAGTCATATCGATGCATATAATGGTGAAGAAAAAGGTACATGCGGAAGTTTGACGCATGTGTTGGGCATGAAGCCTGTACAAATAAGCTTCTGTTAAAGAAGCCCCCATGTTTACTGAGCGCGAGTGGCACGTCACTAGATGAGCCTTTAAGGGCTATAAAATAAAAGAGGGGAAGGAGAGAAATGTAAGACAGAAAAATGCAAAAAATGGACAGAGGAAGGAGACGAACACAGAGTCCAGTGCTAGGCATAGAATCTTCGGAGACGGGTGGCGTTCCACGGGTTCGGCTCGAGTCGGTTATCCGACGCATCTCGCAGGCGGTACGCCCCGCCAGACAGGACTTGGTCGATTATGAATGGACCTTCCCACTTGGGCATGAGTTTGTCCTTTTTCTTATCCGGCAGGCGTAGAACAAGTTCGCCAACATTGTAATTTTTGGCCCGTACTTCTCTGCTTTGATATCTTCGAGCCTGCTGTTGATAAAATGCGGAACGGGCTTTTGCCATGTCACGCTCCTCCTCTAGGGCGTCCAAGTTGTCCTGCCGATCGAGCTCGGCTTCTCTTTCTTCGTACATGCGCACTCTAGGTGAGTCATGAATTATGTCGCAGGGCAGAACTACCTCTGCGCCGTACACCATAAAAAATGGTGTGTATCCGATGGTGCGATTTGGCGTGGTCCGCAGCCCCCATAGCACGGAGTCGAGCTCCTCTACCCAGTGTGTGTTAGATTCCTTGAGGGACCGCACCAGTCAGGGTTTAATGCCGCTCATGATAAGACCATTTTCTCGTTCGACCTGGCCGTTGGTTTGTGGGTGATAGACGGAAGCATAATCGAGCTTGATGCCCATGTTTTTGCACCAGAGTTTTACCTCATCGGCGGTAAAGTTTGTACCGTTATCGGTTATGATGCTATGGGGGACGCCATAACGGTGTACAACCCCGGATATGAAGTCTATCATAGGTCCGGATTCGGCCATTTTAACAGGCTTGGCTTCTATCCATTTGGTGAATTTATCCACCATGACCAGTAAGTATTTTTTCCTATCGGTCCCACCTTTAAGGGGTCCGACCATGTCAAGCCCCAGACCGCAAAAGGCCAGGTGATGGGTATAGTTTGGAGTGCGGTGGGTGGCATATGGCTTTGGTTGGCAAAAAGTTGGCAACCAGCGCATCATTGGACTAGGTCCTGAGCGTCTGCCCGGGCCGTCGGCCAATAAAAGCCTGTACGGAAAGCCTTGCTAACAAGGGACCGAGCAGCGGCATGGTGACCACCGAGTTCGGCATGAATTTCAGCCAGAAGGTTCCGCCCTTCCTCTTCGGAGATGCACCTTTGAAGGACTCCGGTAGTGCTTTTCTTATAAAGCTCTCCCTCATGGACTCTATAAGCTTTAGATCGCCGCACTATGCAACGGGCCTCGTTTTGGTCCTCAGGGAGTTCCTGCCTAGTAAGGTAGGATAGGAATGGTTCTGTCCACGGGGTGATGACCGCCATTATTACGTGGGCTGAAGGTATAATTTCATTGGCAGAGCCTCCAATTGTGTCAGATTGTTCGGCGTCGAGTGGTGCGGCTGGGTCTGGGCTGTTATTTGCGGGTTCCCCCTCCCATGCTACGGATGGCTTGAACAATCTTTCCAAAAAGATGTTGGGGGGGGGGGGACTGCATCGCGTTTTGCTCCGATGCGTGCCAGGACGTCCGCTGCTTGATTGTTTTCTCGGGCTATATGGTGAAACTCCAGCCCTTCGAACCGAGCTGACATTTTTAGGACGGCGTTGCGGTAAGCTGCCATTTTTGGGTCGTTGGCGTTGAAGTCTCCATTTATTTGGGATATTGTGAGGTTTGAATCCCCGCGTACCTCTAGGCGCTGGATACCATGTAGGAGGGCCTCATATTCGGCGGCATTGTTGGAATCCGTGTACATGATCTGGAGCACATATTGGACTGTGTCTCCTATGGGGGACATCAGGACGACGCCAGCCCCCAGTCTAGCCAACATTTTGGAGCCGTCGAAATGCATAATCCAGTTTGAATATGTGTCGTACTCTTTAGGGAGCTCGGCCTCCGTCCATTCTGCGACGAAGTCGGCCAAAACTTGCGATTTAATAGCTCGCCGTGGCTTATAGGTTATATCGAACGGGAGAAGCTCGATGGCCCATTTTGCAATCCGGCCCGTTGCATCGCGGTTGTTGATAATATCGTTTAGTGGCACTTCCGAGGCTACTGTTATGGAACACTCTTGAAAGTAGTGTCGTAGCTTCCGGGATGCCATGAATACCGCGTATGCAATCTTTTGATAATGCGGGTACCGTGATTTGCATGGAGTGAGGACAGTGGACACGTAGTAGACCGGCCTTTGAAGGGGGAATTTGTGTCCGTCCGTTTCCCGCTCGACAACGAGCACTGCGCTGACAACTTGGTGTGTTGCTGCAATGTACAATAACATTGGTTCGCCGGTGATTGGCGCGGCGAGGACTGGGTTTGTTGCCAATATGGCTTTTATTTCATCAAGTTCGGCCGTGGCGGCCTCCGTCCACTTGAAGTGTTCGGTGCGCCAAAGGAGGCGATAGAGGGGTAGTGCCTTTTCTCCCAAGCAGGAGATGAAGCGGCTTAAAGCCGCCACGCATCCGGTTAATTTTTGTATTTGTTTGAGGTCCTTTGGGATATCCAATTGTGACAAAGCTCGGATCTTGGCTGGATTTGCTTCAATTCCTCTACCGGATACAATGAAGCCCAAGAGCTTTCCGGCTGGAACGCCAAAGACGCATTTTTCGGGGTTGAGCTTGATGTCATATTTTTGGAGGTTATCGAATGTAAGCCTCAAGTCGTCTACTAGAGATTCGACATGTCTTGATTTGACGACCACATCATCAACATACGCCTCCACTGTTTTGCCGATCTGATTTGCCAGACATGTCTGGATCATGCGCTGATATGTTGCGCCGGCGTTTTTCAGCCCGAAGGGCATTGTGATGAAGCAGAATGGGCCGTATGGTGTGATGAATGCTGTTGCGGCTTGGTCTGATTCTGCCATCTTGATTTGATGGTATCCGGAGTATGCGTCGAGGAAACACAACGAGTCGTGTCCTGTGGTGGCATCGATAATTTGATCGATACGGGGGAGGGGGAAGGGATTCTTTGGGCAAGCCTTGTTGAGGTCTTTGAAATCGACACACAGGCGCCAGGATTTGTCCTTCTTTGGTACCATCACCAAGTTTGCTAGCCAGTCCGGATGTTTTATGTCTCTAATGAATCCGGCCTCCAATAGCTTGGCTAGCTCTTCTCCCATAGCCTGTCTCTTGGGTTCGGAAAAATGCCGAAGGGCTTGTTTGACAGGTTTGTATCCTTTTAGGATATTTAAGCTGTGTTCGGCCAATCTGCGTGGGATCCCTGGCATGTCTGAAGGGTGCCAGGCGAAAATGTCCCAGTTCTCTCGTAGGAACTCTCATAGTGCAGCGTCTATATCAGGGTTCAGTCGTGCCCCGATGGAAGCTGTTTTATTGGGGTCCCTTGGATGGACCTGGAATTTGACTATTTCGTCAGCTGGCTTGAAGGATGTGGATTTGGATCTCTTATCGAGTATCACATCATCCCTGTTAACCGTGGAGCGCAGTGCAGTCAGTTCCTCGGCCGCTAAGGCTTCGGATAGTGCCTCAAGGGCTAATGCGGCCATCTTGTTTTCGGTGCGGAGTGCTACGTCCGGATCACTAGCTAGAGTGATAATTCCGTTTGGCCCGGGCATCTTAAGCTTCATGTACCCGTAATGGGGTATTGCTTGGAAGATTGAGAATGCTTCCCATCCCAGTAAAGCGTGATATCGACTCTTAAACGGGGCCACCTGAAACGTGACTTCTTCGGACCTGTAATTATCCGGTGTGCCGAACACCACATCTAGTGTGATTTTTTCTGTGCAGCGCGCTTCCGGACTGGGGATTATTCCTCTAAAGGTTGTGCTACTTAGCTCGATGCGGTTCTAGTCTATTTCCATTTTTTGAAGGGTTTCCTCATAAATGAGGTTCAGTCCGCTGCCTCCATCCATGAGCACCTTGGTGAGGCGAAAGCCGTCCACTATGGGACTGAGGACCAATGCGGCTGGTGCTCGGGCTGTTCGGAATCTAGGTTCATCACTTGCATTGAAGGTAATAGCAGTGTCGCTCCATGGATTTATTGTTGCAACTTGATAGACTTCGGCGAGGCTGCGGAGTGTTCTTTTTCGCATATTGTTTGATGCGGAAGTCTCGAAGACTGTGAGAACGGTACTAGTGTCCTTCGGCTGGCTTTCTACGGCCTCCAGAATTAAGAGGTCCTCGCCAATTTTGGCCACCTGCCGGAGTATCCAACATGCTCTAAGGCTGTGAGTTGGTGTGGCGTCCTCTGTACTGTGAATTCTACAGGGTCCATCAAGCCACCTTTCTAGTACGGTTCCATGCCCTGTAGAGGGTTTTGGCTTTTTGGTGTTTATCCTGGGTGTCCTATGATGATGCACCCTCTTAGTTCGGACGGGATTACTATTCAAGGCCGGATTATCCCAAAATTTTATTTCGGTTTTCCAGGCGCTTTCCGTCGCACAGTATTTTTGTACTATGGACGCCAAGTCAGCGAAGCATGTAATATCACGATGACTTACGGCGTTAAGGATTCCCTCGTCCGTGCAATTACTGCAGAAAATTGAGATTGTCCCTCGCGGCAATCCTTTATCCTGTTAATAACCAGGAGGAATCTGGCCCAGTAATGATGTACTGTTTCCTCGGGCCTCTGCCTGATTTGGGAGAGATCGCTTATGTTCGGGTGGGCGGGTGTCGTTGAATCTGAAACCTCACCCAATCCAAGATTTGGAGGCCGAAGAGTTTCCGAACTCTGAAGTTCGGATTCTTGGATGTTGTCCAACGAATCTAGCCCGTTGCCTGATCCTAAGCTCAGGTCTTGAGTTACCTCCTCCTCTCCGCGGGTATCCGGCTTGGAGGAGTCGGGAATTCGGACATAGCTAGTCCTTAAAATAGATGAAGGGTCGCCGCACTGCGCCTCTACCACGGCAACGTGGTGGGTGACTTGGGGAGAGTTAATTTCCCTTAGATCGGGTTTAAGCCCAACCTGGTCGTAATCCATAGCGACCCCCAGGGCGGCGATGCGATCCAAGAGCTCGTTCACGGAAGAGAGCTCCATTGGATCTAGCTGCTCGACGAGCTCCAAGCTGACGTGTAGGTTGCTTTTGATGACCCGAGAGGTCACCGTCGGCGCAACAGCCGAACAGGCGGTCATGAGGAAACCACCTAGATGGAGGGTTTGGCCGACAGCCAAGGCTCCCTTAGCAACGGCGCCATCTTTAAAGATGGGAGGAGGCATCCTTCCTGATTGTGACGGCACAGAGGAACTCTCAATGAAAGCACCAATGTCGGTGTCAAAACCGGCGGATCTCAGGTAGTGGGTCCCGAACTGTGCGTCTAGGCCGGATGGTAACAGGAGGCAGGGAACACGATGTTTTACGCAGGTTCGGGTCCTCTTGATGGAGGTAAAACCCTACGTCCTGCTTGATTAATATTGATCATATGGGTAGTACAAGAGTAGATCTACCACGAGATCAAGGAGGCTAAACCCTAGAAGCTAGCCTATGGTATGATTGTTGTATATGGAGTTGATTGCCTACGGACTACAACCCTCCGGTTTATATAGACACCGGATAGGGTTAGGGTTACACAGAGTCGGTTACAATGGTAGGAGATCTTGAATATCCGCATCGCCAAGCTTGCCTTCCACGCCAAGGAAAGTCCCATCCGGACACGGGACGAAGTCTTCAATCTTGTATCTTCATAGTCCAGGAGTCCGGCTGAAGGTATAGTCCGGCTACCCGAACACCCACTAATCCAGGACTCCCTCAAGGATCATTTTGGTTTTAATTTTCTCTGCGAAATATTATCAATATAAAAATAAAAGAGCGGAGATAAAATGACTTCTCCAAAAGAAAAGAAATATTGGAGGAAAATTTTTAAAATCAAATAAATATTTTATTTGGATTTTATTGTTATTTTATTTGAATGAGAAAATATGCAATTTTCAAAATTGCATTTTTAGGCCAGAAAAATGTTCACTTTGTTTTAAATATTTTATTTAGACGGTGAAAATTGTTTTTAGCATTTTTAGAATTTTTCTATTTATTTAGGATTTTTTCTTTCGGTGGTTTTTATTTAAAAAAAGCCAGGCCAGCCCAGCTAGAGGCCGAGCCAGCCCAGCCGCCACCTCCCCGCGCCTCGCACGCGCGCCCGAGTGGGCCACGGCCTAGCTCGCGCCCCGGTCATCCCCGACCTCCAAGCGGAGTCCCGCGGCCGCACGGGATCGCCGACGATGTCGTCGCCGCCTCGGACTCCCCTCTGCCCCTCCCGCAAGCAGCCCCTCCCCGCCCTTTATATACCGAGGCCCCGGTCTAATTTCTCTCACCACCCGAGCCCCACATCCGCCGCTGCCTGCCAGAGCCGCAGTCTGCCCGCACCGCGCCACCTCGCCGCTGCCGCCCGTGCCGCCACCCGCTGACCCCGCTGCCGCAGCCCCGCCTCGCCGGAGTCCAGCCACCGCCATTGACTTCGTCGTCGCCATTTTTTCGGTTTTAGGTATAAATTGTTCGGTTTTCTAAAACCTAGATCGGTTTTTTTATTAGATCCGATTTTTCTCGATTTTCTTCGGTTAGGATTATTTTGCGAGCGTTCATTCGTTAGTTCGTTTTAATGAACAAATCCGTTCGTTTGCCTCTGTTAGCGGACGTTTGCGCCGTAGCCTTTTTCTTTTTATTTTATTTTTCAGCTAGGGACCTATTCACGAATATATTTTTATCTTAAATTAGCCCCTAATCTTCAAACCCTCGCAACTTTTTAACCGTTCGTCCAAATCCAGTGAAACCAACGCCAAAATCTTTGTCTAGATCCCCTCTTTCCATTTAAACAACTTGAACATGGTTTTTACAATTTAAAATTTTGTTTCAAGCAGATTTGTATTCGAAGTTCTTCTGACCGTAGTTTTAGTTGTGTAGCTCCGTTTCGATTGATTCTTTTTGCAAATCGAAACTCTTCAGTTGAATTTTCAGATTGGACTTTCTCATATTAGTTTTAACCTTGTATCTATGCTTGAGTGCTTATGTATGCTATTGTTTATTTGCGATAGAATTCCCAGAGTGCGAAGCATGCTACTACGAATTTCTAGGGTTTGCAGATCGTCATCAAGGCAAGTAACACATTGATCATATCCCTTTATTACCTAGTTTTTATGCATTAGTTACAACCCTCAAACATTGCATGAGTAGGATCTTTTAACTTGTGGGTTTGGGAAGTAGATGATGAGGTAGAACCTATTGCCATTTTGTTATCAAACCTTGGGAGTTACTTCTACGTTATGCTTATATTGCTATGCTCATAGACATGGTTTGGTTTGAGTGATCCATGACAGATGTGATATTGTTAATTAATGGTTAACTTAAGGTGGCTACTTAAATACACATCTAGGTGGATTGGTTGTGGGCACCTGGGGTTATACCACTATTGTCCTAGGAGATCCTGGGGTACCCGTGTGATCATCCTATGGTTCGCCACCTAGGCTCAAAGGGATCATAAGATTATTCATGCTAGAAACTTCCGTATGCAGCCACAAGCTATTATGGGCTCTAACATAGTTGAGTATGTTGCATGACCTCTTTCAGTGGTAGGCTAGCAGATGTAGGTGAAAGTAGGTGTAACTGTCTACCCAGAGTAAGGAGTTAATGCTTCTGAAAGACTGTGTCTCGGTCATCCGTTTCTCAAACACCATGTAGTGCGAGAAATCCAATGGAGGAAATCAAGTCTTGTGGGGAAAAGTGAGCAAACCTCTATAGAGTGTACAAACTAATCATGGTTTGCCGTATCCCCGGTTATGGACATCTTGAGTATCTGGTTCTTGGATTATCATGTTGATCTCATCACTCTAAATTAATTTGTTGGGTTGTTAATTATTGTTTAATTGGGATTGAGATGGGGTTACCATTCTCAATGTTTATCAACTACCATCATAGTTAAACAAAATATATTCCTTTGTTGTAGGAAAAATTGGCTTTTCGCAAAACATTATAACCATAGAGCCTCCACCAGCCATATATGCATGTAGTGATAGCATTTATTCTGTTCACTGCTCTATAGTGTTATTTTCCCAGCATATTCCATGTGCGGACCCATTTTCGGGCTGCAACGTATTATGTTGCAGACTTTTCAGACAAAGAGTAAGGTGCACTAGGTCGTTGTCATGCACTCAGCTATGCCGTTGGAGTTGATGGACTCACTTTATCTTCCAAGTCTTCCGTTGTTATTGTATTTAGATGGCCTTAAGCCATATTATTGTAATAAGTTCTCTTTTGAGACATTCAATGTAATAAGTATGTGATTGCACTTTGTTATAAATCCTTCAAGTACTGTGTGTGTCAGCATTACCGATCCAGGGATGAGACTTATGCATAGAGATTTGACCGTTGGAGGAACACTTTGTGTGCTACCAAATGTCACAGCGTAACTGGGTGATTACAAAGGTGCTCTACAGGTGTCTCTGATGGTGTTTGTTGAGTTGGCATAGATCGAGATTAGGATTTGTCACTCTGATTGTCTGAGAGGCATCTCTAGGCCCTCTCGGTAATGCACATCAATATAAGCCTTGCAAGCAATGTGACTAATGAGTTAGTTGCGGGGTGATGCATTACGAAACGAGTAAAGAGACTTACCATTAACGAGATTGAACTAGGTATTGATATACCGACTATCGAATCTCGGGCAAGTAACATACCGATGACAAAGGGGACAACGTATATCGTTATGTGGTTTGACCGATAAAGATCTTCGTAGAATATGTGGGAGCCAATAAGAACATCCAGGTTCCTCTATTGGTTATTGACCGGAGACGTGTCTCGGTCATGTGTACATAGTTCTCGAACCCATAGGGTCCACACGCTTAACGTTCGGTGACGAACAATATTATGAGTTTATGTGTTTTGATGTACCAAAGGTAGTTAGGAGTCCCGGATGTGATCACGGACATGACGAGGAGTCTCAAAATGGTCGAGACATAAAGATTGATATATTGGATGACTATATTTGGACACCGGATGAGTTCCGGAGGTCACCGGATAATTATCGGAGTGTCGGGGGGTTATCGGAACCCCCGGGGGAACTAATGGGCCAACATGGGCCTTGTGTGAGAGAGAGGAGGGGTCATCGGGCTGGCCGCGTGCCCCCCCTTGGGAGTCCGAATTGGACAAGAAGGGGGGGGGGCCTCTTTCCCTCCCTCTCTTCCTCTCTTTCCTCCCCCCTCCTTCTTCCTAGTTGGACTAGGAAAGAGGGAGTCCTACTCCTACTCGGTGGAGGACTCCTCGCTCTCCTTGGTGTGCCCCAAGGCCAGCCGGCCTCCCCCTTGCTCCTTTATATACGGGGGAAGGCGGGCACCCTAGAACACACAAGTTGATTATTTCCAGCCGTGTGCGGTGCCCCTCCACCATAATCTACCTAAGTCATATCGTAGCGGTGCTTAGGTGAAGCCCTATTCTGGTAGCATCATCATCGCCGTCAACACGCCGTCGTGCTGATGAAGCTCTCCCTCAACACTCTGCTGGATCATGAGTTCATGGAATGTCACCGAGCTGAACATGTGCAGATCACAGAGGTTCCGTACTTTCGGTACTAGGATCGGTCGATCGTGAAGACATACGACTACATCAACCACATTATCATAACGCTTCTACTTACGGTCTACGAGGGTACGTAGACAACACTCTCCCCTCTCGTTGCTATGCATCACCACGATCTTGCGTGTGTGTAGGAAATTTTTTGAAAAATTACTGCGTTCCCCAACAAAATGTACTGAATACTTTCATACCATTTAATATATATTTGAACACCCCTAGAAACATTTTCCACCTATAGATAATTTACCGGTAATGCCCGATATTACCCGATACTCACAGAAACCCTTCCGGTGACCCTTAAACTCTTCCAGATGATCTCAGAACTATTCTGGATATTCATGAAATAATTCCACAAATATATTCTAATGTCACCCATCCTACTAACACTCAATAGACCGTGATTGCCTTAAGCTTGTGACCACGTGATACGTCTCCAACGTATCTCTAATTTTTGATTGTTCCATGCTATTATAGTATCAATCTTGGATGTTTATTATGCAATTATATATAATTTCTAACCATTAACCTAATGCCCAGTGTCAATTACTGTTTTTTGCTTGTTTTTATGGCTTTTCAGGAAAACAATATCAAACATAGTCCAAACGGAGGAAAAACTTTGGATTAATTTTTTCTGGACAAGAAGAGACCCTAGAAGGTTCGCGAGAAGACCTGACGAGCCACGAGGGAGAGACAAGCTCGGGATGCATGCCCTAATGTCTACTACACAACCTTTATTCTTGTAGACGTTGTTGGGCCTCCAAGTGCAGAGTTTTGTAGGACAGTAGCAAATTTCCCTCAAGTGGATGACCTAAAGTTTATCAGTCCGTGGGAAGCAGAGGATGAAGATGGTCTCTCTCAAACAACCCTACAACCAAATAACAAAGAGTCTCTTGTATCCCCAACACACCCAATATAATGGTAAATTGTATAGGTGCACTAGTTCGGCGAAGAGATGGTGATACAAGTGCAATATGGATGGTAGATATAGGTTTTTATAATCTCAAAATATAAAAATAGCAAAGTAACTAGTAACAAAAGTGAGAAAAACGATATTACAATGCTTAGAAACAAGGCCTAGGGTTCATACTTTCACTAGTGCAAGTTCTCTCAACAATGATAACATAATTAGATCATATAACAATCCCTCACCGTGCAACAAAGAGTCACTCCAAAGTCACTAATAGCGGAGAGTAAACGAAGATATTGTTGTAGGGTACGAAATCACCTCAAAGTTATTCTTTCTGATCGATCCATTGGGCTATTCCTATAGTGTCACAAACAGCCCTAGAGTTCGTACTAAAATAACACCTTAAGACACACATCAACCAAAACCCTAATGTAATCTAGATACTCCAATGTCACCACAAGTATCCACGGGTTTGAGTATATGATATGCATCACACAATCTCAGATTCGTCTATTCAAACCAACACAAAGAACTTCAAAGAGTGCCCCAAAGTTTCTACCGGAGAGTCAAGACGAAAACGTGTGCCAACCCCTATGCATAAGTTCACAAGGTCACAAAACCCGCAAGTTGATCACCAAAACATACATCAAGTAGATCATGTGAATATCCCATTGTCACCACAGATAAGCACATGCAAGACATACATCAAGTGTTCTCAAATCCTTAAAGACTTAATCTGATAAGATAACTTCAAAGGGAAAACTCAATCCATTACAAGAAGGTAGAGGGGGAGAAACATCATAATATCCAACTATAATAGGAAAGCTCGTGGTACATCAAGATCATGCCAAATCAAGAACATGAGAGAGAGAGAGAGAGATCAAACACATAGCTATTGGTACATACCCTCGTCCCCGAGGGTGAACTACTCCCTCCTCGTCATGGAGAGCGTCGGGATGATGAAGATGGCCACCGGTGATGGTTTCCCCCTGCGGCAGGGTGCCAGAACGGGCTCCCGATTGGTTTTTCATGGCTACAGAGGCTTGCCACATCGGAACTCCCGATCTAGGTTTATTTCTGGGTGTTTCTATATTCATAGGAATTTTTGGCATCGAGAACAAGTCAGGGGGTCCATGAGGAGCCCACAAGACCGGAGGGCGCCCCCAGGGGGTAGGGCACGCCCGGCACCCTTGGGGAGGCCTAGTGGCTCTTCTGGCCCAACTCTTTTGCTTCGAGGGCTTCTTCTGGTCCATAGAAAATCTCCTTAAATTTTCAGGTGATTTGGACTCCGTTTGATATTCGTTTTCTGCGAAATACAAAAGCAACGAAAAAAGAGAAACTGTCAGTGGGCTCTAGGTTAATAGGTTAGTCGCAAAAATCATATAAAATAGCATATAAATGCATATAAAACATCCAAGATAGATAATATAATAGCATGGAACAAGAAAAAAATTATAGATACGTTGGAGACCTATCACGCCCTAGGGGGGCCCAGGCTTGTGGGCCCCTCATGGCACCTCTCGAACTAATTCCAACTCTATAAATTCTAAAATATTCCCCTAACATCAGAGAGCCACCCAAAATACTTTGTCCGCCACCGCAAGTTTCTGTTCTTGTGAGATCCCATCTGGAGGCCTTCTTCGGCACTCTGCCGGAGGGGGAATCGACCATGGAGGGGCTCTACATCAACCCTGCTTCCCTTCTGATGATGTGTGAGTAGTTTACCACATACCTACGAGTCCATATCTAGTAGCTAGATGGCTTCTTCTCTTTATTTGATCTTCAATACAATATTATCCTCGATCTTCTTGGAGATCTATTTGATGTAATCACTTTTTGCGGTGTGTTTGTTGGGATCCGATGAATTGTGAGTTTATGACCAGATTATCCATGAATATTATTTGAGTCTTCTCTGAACTCTTTTATGCATGATTATTATAGCTTTGATTTCTCTCTAATCTATTGATTTGGTTTGGTTCAATCTTGCGGTGATCTATATCCCAGTGACAGAAGGGGACCAGACACGTATTTGTATTCTTGCCATTAAGGATAAAAATATGGGGTTTATTCATGCATGAGTTTACTTTGTCTACATCATGTCATCTTGCTTAAGGTGTTACTTTGTTCTTTATGAACTTAATACACTAAATGCATGTTGGATAGTAGTCGATGTGTGGAGTAATAGTAGTAGATGCAGGCAGGAGTTAGTCTACTTGTCTCGGATGTGATGCCTATATACATGACCATTGACTTGGATATCGTCATGATTATTCATTTTTCTATCAATTTCCCAACAGTAATTTGTTTACCCACTGTGTGCTATTTTCAAGAGAGAAGCCTCTAATGAAAAAACTATGGCCCTAAGGTCTACTTTTTATCATATATTAAAATACCAAAAATACCTTTGCAATTTACTTTACTTTACTTTTTGTATTTTTGTGCTATCTATCTATCTATCACTACAAGATTTGATCCTCGCAATTAACCGTCGAGGGATTGATAACCCCGTGTTCATGTTGGGTGCAAGTATTAATTATTTTGTGTGTAGGTACTACTAACGAGGTGTTGCATGGTTCTCCTACTGGATTGATTACCTTGGTTCTTAACTGAGGGAAATACTTATCTCTACTGTACTACATCATCCTCTCCTCTTCGAGAAAATCCCAAAGCAACTCATAAGTAGTAGGAAGAATTTCTTCCACCATTGCCGGGGAGACATCATCAACATCTATCAAGTACCATCACATAAACTTTCATTCTCCTTTCATTTAAATTATTTCCCATTTGCCTGTTGTTTTCATCTCCCCCACTTCTAAAATGTTTTCACAATAATACAAAAATATTTTCTGTTTTCCTTTTTGCTCGTTTGCTTGCTTGAAGTTGCTATCATGTTGGAATTTGACAAGGTTATCGTTGAAAGTGCTAGTGAGGATAGCACTAGTGAATCTCTTGAGGCAACGCTAAATTTCATTGATCTTAATCATGATCCTCTAGAGCCTAGAGATCCCACAAATCTTAAAACTAAAATATATCATGTATGAAGCAGAAATTTTACGAGGGAAAAATATTATCCAAGAATTCTTTGATTGCATGGGAGTTATACCAATTTTACGAGGGTCTATTCTTGATGAAACAAATTGTTATGTTGATTCTATTGCCATGCCAGTGGTCAAGTTAGAAACACAATTTGTGCATAGGCATCCATCCCTACAAAAAAATATTTTATGAGGTCCCCAAATCCATGATCCTAAAATTAAAAAGATTGCTACTATCATTCTTATGCGTGAATTTCATCATATAATTCGTGAAACTAGATAATTTTTTGCTTATTACAAGATAAATTTTGAGAATCCTCCCATTGAAGAAATCCTCCATGATAAATACACTACACGTAGTTTTGAATTTGAAAATTATTTTGCTTATAGTGGGAATCTTAGGAGGAGAGTTCCTTATCATGAAATTATTAAAACTTTGTACCACCATACTTGCGATAAATTTGAGTGGATTACTAGGGGAATGGATGAAGGATTTAGTAATTAGTGGTTTGAGGAGATGTCTAGGGAACCCATGGATTACAGGTTTTATATGAGGATGTTTATGGGGATGATTCAGAATTCGGGGTATTGGATGTTAAAATTACTGAACATAGTCCTTTCAATAGTTTGAGCTCTCCTACTATAAAAGAGGGTATGAAAAGAGATATTTACTAACAAAACTTTTAGAATATTTAATTAAAAAGGACTTGGGAATGAAGGATGACAACACTTGAAACTATGCATTACGCCTTGCTAAGGGCATAAAACAATAACACCAGTTGGGAGGCAAACCAATATTTCTCTTAATTTTCTTGTTTATTTTTTTGGGTTTTTTTGTGCACACAATTATGCTACTATTATGGTTGTGTTTTTGTGTTGAAATTAGTGCCAAGTAAAGCCTTTAGGATGATTTGGATGATAGTTGCTTTGATTTTGTGCAAAAGCTTAAACTTTTGCGTCCATTAGCAGAATTGTTGAGATTTGCTGGAGCATGCTAAAATTCTGATTTGTTTTAAAATGATTTATATAAAAAGTTCCCACGTTGTCCTAATTTTTCGAAAGTTTTGGAGTTACACAAGTATGTTCATTGTTTGAATTATTACAGACTGTTCTATTTTTGACAGATTCTATTTTCGTTGCGTTGTTTGCTTGTTTTAATGAATCTATGGATTGTATCGAGGGGTATAAGCCATCGTGAAGTTAGAATATAGTAGGTATAATGCAGTAATAAAATATGAATGGGTTTACAATAGTACCTAAAGTAGTGATTTGCTTTGTTATACTAACGAATCTCACGAATGTTTTTGTTTAGTTTTGTGTGCTGAAGTTTTCAAGTTTCGAGTGAGATCATGATGGATGAAGGAATAAGGAGTGGCAACAGCCTAAGCTTGGGGATGCCCGAGCCACCCCAAGGCAATATTCATGGACTCCCAAGCATCTAAGCTAGGGGATGCCCCAAAAGACATCCCCTCTTTCTTATACCAACTATCGATAATTTTACTTTGAGCTATATTTTTATTCATCACATAATATGAGTTTTGCTTGGAGCACCGTGCATTATATGAGTCTTTTCTTTGTTTTTTTAGTTTTTCACAATCATCTTTAATGGAAACACCTTTTTGAGAGGGACATACATTATTCGTGATTTGTAGAATACTTTATGTGCTTTACTTATATCTTTCGAGCTAGGCAGTTGCTCTAGTGCTTCACTTATATCTTCTTGAGCATGGCGGTGGTTTTATTTTAAAGAAATAGTTGCACTCTCATGCTTCACTTATATCTTTTTGAGAGTTTATAGTACTAATGTTAATTAGTACGGGATATGAATTTGGTCATAATATGATAGCAATTCAAGAGGGATAGAATAAAACCTTTCATGTAGATCACTAAATATGATAAGTTTGATTCCTTGCAATAGTTTTGTGATATAAAGGTGGTAGTATCTGGGTTGTGCTTGTGAGTAATTGTGGTTTAGTAATAACATTGGCATTAAGGTTTGTGATTCCTGAGGCATGCACGTATAGTCTCTCGTTATGCTATGAAGTTGGAGCATGATTTTTTATTGATTGTGTTCCTTATGAGTGGCGGTTTGGGACGAGCGATGGTCTTTTCCTATAAATATATCCCCTAGGGGCATGCATAGTAGTACTTTTCTTTGAGGGCTAATAAACTTTTGCAATAAGTATGTGAGGCTTTACGACTAAAGGACTCCATGGATTATACACACTCTCACCTTTCCGCAATTTGCTACCTGTTCGGTATTGTGCATTGCCCTTTCTCACCTTGAGATGTAGTGCAAACTTCGCTGGTGCATCCAAACCCCGTGATATGATACGCTCTGTCACACATAAGCCTCTTTATGTCTTCCTCAAAATAGCCACCATACCTACCTATTATGGCATTTACATAGCCATTACGAGATATATTGCCATGCAATTTCCACTATTCCGTTTTATTATGACACATACCATCATTGTCATATTGCTTTGCATGATCATATAGCTGACATAGCATTTGTGGCTCAGCCACCATTCATCATTTTCTATACATGTTATGCTAGATCATTGCACATCCTGGTACACTGCCGGAGGCATTCATATAGAGTCATATCTTGTTCTAGTATCGAGTTGTAAGTAAATAGAAGTGTGATGATCATCTTTTTCATTATTAGAGCATCGTCCCAAGTGAGAAAATAAAAAATGAGTCCAAAAAGAGCCCACAAAAAAGATAGGCCAAACAAATCCCAACAAAAAAGAGAAAAAAATGAGAGAAAAAGAGAGAAGGGGCAATGTTACTATCCTTTCCACACTTGTGCTTCAAAGTAGCACCATGTTTTTCATATAGAGAGTCTCCTATGCTTTCATTTGCATATAACTAGTGGGAATTTTTTATTATAGAACTTGGCTTGTATATTCCAATGATGGGCTTCCTCAAATTCCCGAGGTCTTCATGAGCAAGCAAGTTGGATGCACACCCACTTAGTTTTATTTTTGAACTTTGATACACTTATAGTTCTTAGTGCATCTATTGCATGGAAATTCTTACGCCTTGCATTGACATCAATTGATGGGCATCTCCATAGCCTGTTGATTAGCCTTGTCAATGTAAGACTTTCTTCTTTTTTGTCTTCTCCATATTATCTCCATCACCATACTCTATTCCACACATAGTGCTATATCCATGGCTTGTGCTCATGTATTGCGTGAGATTTGAAAAAGTTGAAGCGTGTTAAAAAGTGTGAACCCATTGCTTGGCTTGTCATTGGGGTGGTGCATGATAAATATGTTGTGTTAACAAGATGGAGCATGCCAAGGCTATATGATTTTGTAGCGATAACTTTCTTTAGCATTGATATTCTGAAAGACATGATTGTTTGTTGGTATGCCTTATTATTATTGTTTTTATGTCGAACTATAGACTATTGCTTTGAATCACTCGGATCTTAATACTCATACCACAAAATGGAGGTTACATGATGAACATGATAGGTAGTATTACACATCAAAAATTATGTTTTTATCATTTACCTACTCGAGGACGAGTAGGAATTAAGCTTGGGGATGCTTGATACGTCTCCAACATATCTATAATTTTTGATTGTTCCATGCTATTACATTATCAATCGTGGATGTTTATTATGAAATTATATACCATTTTTTGGGACTAACCTATTAACCTAGTGCCCATTGCCAGTTGCTGTTTTTGCTTGTTTTTTGGCTTTTCAGGAAATCAATATCAAAGAGAGTCCAAACAGAGAAAAAACTTGGTGCCGAGGGGATTGACAACCCCTTGTTTGCATTGGGTGCAAGTATTTGCTTTTATGTGTGCAGGTGCTGCTAACGAGGTTCTGTGTGGTTCTTCTAGTGGATTGATAACCCTGGTTCTTAACTGGGGGAAATACTTATCTCTACTGTACTGCATCATCCTCTCCTCTTTGAGGATATCCCAACGCAACTCACAAGTAGCACCCTATAAGTTTGGAAACTCATAGACATGAATGAAATGTTCGTTCAATGACCCACAACGAGACCGTGGACATCCATATCAATCCCTATGAGCACACGAATGATATTCAAGTGAACTTTTGGTTATTATGTGATGTTCCTTTTGCTTCACAATACTTCACAAAACCTGAGATGCATCGGTATCCTCTTGAGTAATCGCCATGCTCATATACTGAAATCCTCGTTACCGGTTTTGTTCTTCTTTCTCGTTATTGTGTTCGGGCATCCCCGTGAGGAAGTCACATGTGTCTGCCCAGATGATGATCGATACTGTGACACCGAGAGGTCCCTAAGAATATCCGTCCATCGTTAGAGGAGCAAATCTCACTCTCGAGCTATCTAGTCCCTTGTCAAACTTTCCGATCAACCTACAAGTTGTCGTTATCATCACCGTATTACAGGTGATGTCTGAGCAACCCCAAAGCCCACCGTACGGTAAGAAGTGACTATGATACTCTCATGGTCTCAGGAGCAAAGTCACACATTAACACTCAATGTTACTAGAATTTAACACAGACAGTATTAACTCAATTCATAACAAACAATGTTGGGTCGATTCAATATGATCGTTCTCGTAACGTCATAATCTCAATGTTGTTTTAGGACTATCGTTACACTTAACGATATCCTAAGATCCAAAAAATTTGATCACCAACAACACTTGAGGTAGTCCTAGAGGCAAGACTGGGAACCTTTTATTTTACAGTTTATCATTCCACACGTGCATATGAATTTTCCACTGAATCGCATATTTTAGGATCATAGCAGTTATAGCATAGAATATAAACTCCATAATTATGAATATGGAAATATTATAGTACAAATATTAGTGCCTCGAGGGCATATGTCCAACATAACTCCCCCTGAATATGTGCATAAGATGAATTTGCTTTGGATTGAATATGCACATGCCAGGTTGAAATTGTGGAGATCTCCCCTATATATTGGAACACAATCATGCATGATGAAAACTGGTGACCGACGAAATACAACATGCACGAGCATATATATCACTGAGGCACAAAGCATGCAAATAAAGTCTAGCAAAAGAGTCAGACCACCAACAGTTTTTAAGTTACATCCCATCATAGAACGCGTCAAATAAAACAAAGAGTCGCAACTTAGCAAAAAACATCCCTATATAATAACCTACTTGAAGACTAACTCAAATCCCCCTTTGTCATCAAATGACCAAAAGGATATGAAACTTAGGAATAACGCCCCTGAAGAATATCATCTTGATGGATTCGGAGGAGCACCAACGTCGGTGTCGGGGTTGCGTGATGAAGACGGGCCTCCACCAGTGTCTTCAACATCTTAATTTTCATCAGTAGAGCGTGAAGGAGACACTAATCTTGGGACGAGCCAAGGAACTTGCAGCCTCTTGAACTTCTTTTTGGGTGGATATGACCAATCAAAGTCCTTTGTGCATTCCATCTTTGCAAGTTCCTCTGGAGTCTTCAGATGTGATAATATGGCCCAACTTCTGTCAAATATCTCATGGGCATAGTAGTGATTGTTGTGAACTAAGTTTTGTGCCACTATCATATTTGCAAGAATAGTAGCAAGCTAACACTTAACCCAGTCATGATTGCAGTCCACCTTCTGGTGCAAGCTGATGAGAAGTTCACAGTGTGTGATGACTCGAGGAGCTTGATAGCCCACAAGTATAGGAGATCTCAACAATTTTCGAGGGTAGAGTATTCAACCCAAATTTGTTGATTTGACACAAGGGGAGCCAAATAATATTCCCAGGGGGCTAGGGCGGGCCCCCTACCCTCGTGGACAGGGTGGGGGGGCCCTGGCGTGGATCTTTCTTCCAGTATTTTTTATATATTCCAAAATAATTCTCCATTGATTTTCAGGTCATTCCGAGAACTTTTATTTCTGCACAAAAATAACACCATGGCAATTCTACCGAAAATAGCGTCAATCTAGGTTAGTTTCATTCAAATCATGCAAGTTAGCATCCAAAACAAGGGCAAAAGTGTTTGGAAAAGTAGATACAATGGAGACGTATCAACTCCCCCAAGCTTAAACCTTTGCTTGTCCTCAAGCAATTCAGTTGATAAACTGAAAGTGATAAAGAAAAACTTTTAAAACTCTGTTTGCTCTTGTTGTTGCAAATATATAAAGCCAGCATTCAGGTTTTCAGCAAAGATTATGAACTAACCATATTCACAATAACACTTAGATCTCATGTTTACTCATATCAACGGCATAATCAACTAGCGAGCAATAATAATAAATCTCGGATGACAACACTTTCTCAAAATAATCATGATATGATATGACAAGATGGTATCTGCTATCCCTTTCTGAGACCGCAAAACATAAATGCAGAGCACCTTTAAAGATCAAGGACTGACTAGACATTGTAATTCATGGTAAAAGAGATCCAGTCAAGTCATACTCAATGTAAACTAACAGTAATGAATGCAAATGATAGCGGTGCTCTCCAACTGGTGCTTTTTAATAAGAGGATGATGACTCAACATAAAAGTAAATGGATAGGCCCTTCGCAGAGGGAAGAAGGGATTTGTAGAGGTGCCAGAGCTCGGTTTTGATATAGATATGAATAATATTTTGAGCGGTATACTTTCATTGTCAACATATCAACCGAGAGATCTCGATATCTTCCATGCTACACACATTATAGGTGGTTCCCAAACATAATGGTAAAGTTTATACCCCCCTCCACCAACAAGCATCAATCCATGACTTTCTCGAAACAACGAGTGCCTCCAACTAACAAGAGTCCTGGGGGAGTTTTGTTTGCAGTTATTTTGATTTGATTTGCATAAAGCATGGGACTAGGCATCCCGGTGACCAGCCATGTTCTCATGAGTGAGGAGCGGAGTCCACTCCTCTTGAGAATAACCCGCCTAGCATGGAAGATACAAACAGCCCTAGTTGATACATGAGCTATTTGAGCATACAAAACATAATGTTTATTTGAAGATTTAGAGTTTGGCACATACAAATTTACTTGGAACGGCAGGTAGATACCGTATATAGGTAGGTATGGTGGACTCATATGGAAAAACTTTGGGGTTTATGGAATTGGATGGACAAGCAGTATTTCCGCTTAGTGCAAGTGAAGGCTAGAAAAAAATTGGGAAGTGACCAGCTAGAGAGCGACAACAGTCATGAACATGCATTAAAATTAATCAACACCGAATGCAAGCATGAGTAGGATATAATGCACCATGATCATAAATATCGTAGAGGCTATGTTGATTTTGTTTCAACTACATGCATGAACATGTGCGAAGTCAAGCCACTCGAATCATTCAAAAGAGGATACCACCCTATCATACCACATCACAACCATTTTAAGAGCATGTTGGCATGCAAGGTAAACCATTATAAGCTCCTAGCTAATTAAGCATGGCATAAGAAACTACAATCTCCAATTGTCATTGCAAACATGTTCATTCATAATAGGCTGAATCAGGAACGATGAACTAATCATATTTAAAAAACAAGAGAGGTTGAGTTCATACCAGCTTTTCTCATCTCAATAAGTTCATCATATAATCATCATTATTGCCTTTAACTTGCACGACCGAATAGTGTGGAAAATAATAATAGTGCACGTGCATTGTACTGATGGAATCTGCAAGCATTCAATTCAAGAGAGAAGACAAGGTAATATGGGCTCTTTGTTAGATCAACAATAATGCATATGAGAGCCACTCAATATTTTAATCATGGTATTATCCTCTCAACCCCCAAAGAACAAGAAACAAATAAAACTATTTACACAGGAAAGCTCCCAACAAGCAAAAGAAGAACGAGAAATCTTTTGGGGTTTTCTTTTTAATTACTACTACAAGCATGGAAAGTAAACTAGTTGAAAGCTACAAGTAATTTTTTGTTTTTTATTAAGGTTTATCAAACACACAAGAGGAAGGCATAAAAAGGAAATAAACTAGAATGGATATTACAATGAAAAAGTATGAGCACCGACACCTAGCATGAGTGTGTGAACAGGAATGTAATGTCGGTGAGAAATACGTACTCCCCCAAGCTTAGGCTTTTCGCCTAAGTTGGTCTATGGCCACGGCTGGCCTGGTGGATATCCAAAGTTATAGTTGGGGTCGTACTGAGAAGGATCCCCCTGGTGCCACTGGTTGGCGATCTCTTCCGGATTCCACTGATAAACAGACTGCCGGCGAGGATCAAATTGTGGTTCCAACTCTGGCTCTGTAGCTAGTGTAGGGTTTCGGTAGGCGTGAATGGCCTCCGGCGGAACAAGGTACTTGCCTGCAGATAAGTCAAACAAGGAAGGAGCAGGAAAAGTAATAGTGTCCGGGTTATTTTTATCAAATATCAGCTTGTACTTAAGCATCTTTTCCTTATTCTTAACGATAAAATAATGTGCTACCATACTCTTATAGTCTAGAAAAACAGGAGGCAGCAACTTCTCTTCCTTCTCATAATGCCTAATAGGTATGTTAAAATGTGCAGCTAGGCGCGAGGCAAAGATACCTCCCAAGATGGGGCCCTTAGTACGATTAAGATTTAACCGCTTTGCAACAATAGCGCCCATACTAAATGTGTCATCACAGAACAAGGCATGGCACAAAATAACAATATCGTGGGCACTAAGGTTGCCACAGTTTCCGCGACCAATTAACCATCTACTAGCAAATATTGCAAAGTAACATAAAACAGTAAAATGTATGCTAGTGATTCTTGCATCGGAAACTTTCCTCGTTTCCCCTACAGCAATTGTATGAATAAACCCTTCCACATCGTCACGATGCGGTTCCTCCACCTACCCTCAAAAGGGATCAAACAAATCCGACAAAAGTCACAAAGTGACATCTCCTTATGCACATCATATAAATAAAATTCCACCGAAGGTGGTGAGCTCCTAGCATGGAAATGAAAATTTTGCACAAAGATATTGGTGAGTAAGAGATACTGTTCGCGTTGGTCGTGGAGGAAGGCGGTGAGGCCTACATTCTCAGCCAACTCATAAAAATCATCATAAATCCTGGCTGCTCTCAAGAAATTATCACAAGGCCATTCACACGGCCGAACTTCCGCGGTGCGAGGGAGATTATATTTGGGCCTCTTATCCTCCTCACTTTTCTTATCCTTCGAGCTTCGGCTCGATGAGCCCCTCAAAAATCTCTTCATCTTTTTCTGAAAATATCTGAAATTTTTAGTAACTTCAAAATAAAAGTGAACCAAGCTCAACAAAATTGATAGCAACTACTCCCACAAGTGCCTAGAGGATATATCATGCATTAAAACTACTTTTGACCATATAAATTTGACATGCAAGCTCAAGAACAGGGTCACCTAAGCAGCAAAAATTTGCAATGAATACAACACTAGAACAAAAACTAATTGGACCATTGGAGGAGTCACATACCAAAGAACAATCCCCCAAAGCAGTTTTGTGAATGGAGCTTTGAGCTAGGAGATCGAAAATGGCAGCAAGATGAGCTTGAACTCGGGTTTGAGCTGGTTGGTGATTTTTGTGGGAGGAAGAAGGAGTGTGTGGTAGATAGAAGAAGTGCAGGGGAGCCACCATGGGCCCACGAGGCAGGGGGCGTGCCCAGGGGGTGGGCGCACCCTGGACCCTCGTGGCCAGGAGCTTGCTCCGCCTGATGTGTTCTCAGTGCCAAATATTCTCAAATATTCTAGGAAAAATCATATTTAATTTTCAGGGCATTTGGAGAACTTTTATTTTCGAGGTATTTTTTATTGCAAGGATAATTCCGAAAATAGATCGAAATTACTATTTTTGCTTTATTTAATATAAATAACAGAAAGTAAAAAGAGGGTACAAAGAATTGTGTTTTCTAAATTCATCCATATCATGCTCGTCAAAAGGAATCCACTAACAAGGTTGATCAGGTCTTGTTAACAAACTCATTTCGAATAACATGAAACCGGAGAATTTTCGAATAACACTAGGTTACCTCAACGGGGATATGCATGTCCCCAACAATAAGAATATTGTATTTCTTCTTGGCAGTAGGAAGAGGAAATTCAAAACCTCCAAAAATAATCGATGGAATTTTCCAATAGAGTTTATACTATGAACTTGAGGTTGTTTCCTCGGAAAGTGTACCGTGTGCTCATTGCCATTAACATGAAAAGTGGCATTGCCTTTGTTGCAATCAATAACATCCCCTGCAGTATTCGAAAAGGGTCTTCCCATAATAATAGACATACTATCATCCTCGGGAATATCAAGAATAACAAAATTCGTTAAAATAGTAACGTTTGCAACCACAACAGGCACATCCTCACAAATACCGACAGGTATAGCAGTTGATTTGTCAGCCATTTGCAAAGATATTTCAGTAGGTGTCAACTTATTCAAATCAATTCTATGACATAAAGAGAGAGGCATAACACTAACACCGGCTCCAAGATCACATAAAGAAGTTTTAACATAGTTTCTTTTAATGGAGCATGGTATAGTTGGTACTCCTCGATCTCCAAGTTTCTTTGGTATTCCACCCTTCAAAGTATAATTAGCAAGCATCGTGGAAATTTCAGCTTCCAGTATCTTTCTCTTATTCGTAACAATATCCTTCATATACTTAGCATAATGATTCATTTTAAGCATATCAGTCAAACACATACGCAAAAAGATATGTCTAATCATTTTAGCAAAGTGCTCAAAATCCTCATCATCCTTTTTCTTGGATTGTTTAGGAGGAAAAGGCATGGGTTTTTGAACCCATGGTTCTCTTTCTTTACCATGCTTCCTAGCAACAGAGTCTCTCTTATCATAATGTTAATTATTTGATTGTGGGTTATCAAGATCAACAGCAGGTTCAATCTCTACATCAATGTCATTACTAGGTTGAGCATCAACATGAGCATCATCATTAACATTATAACTAGGTTCATGTTCATTACCAGATTGTGTTTCAGCATCGGAGATAGAGATATTATTGGGATTCTCAGGTGTGTCAATAACAGTTTCACTAGAAGCATGCAAAGTCCTATCATTTTTCTTTCTCTTTCTTTTAGAAAGACTAGGTGCATAAATATTAATTCTCTGAGAATCTTGCTCAATTCTCTTAGGATGACCCTCAAGATACAAAGGTTCCTGAGTCACTTTACCTCCTCTAGTTGCAACTCTAATAGCAAAGTCATTATCTTTACTATTCAATTCATTGAGCAAATCATTATGAGCTTTAAGTACTTGTTCTACTTGAGTGGTAACCATAGAAGCATGTTTACTAATAAGTTTAAGTTCACCTTTAACATTAACCATATAATCACTCAAGTGTCCAATCAAATAAGCATTGTGTTTCAATTGTCTACCAACATAAGCATTAAAATCCTCTTGCTTAACCATAAAGTTATCAAATTCATCCAAACATTGGCTAGCAAACTTAGCAGGAGGGATTTCAGCTTTATCATATCTATAGAGAGCATTTACCTTTACTACCTGTGTCGGGTTATTGAGACCATGTGTTTCTTCAATAGGTGATGAATTAAGACCATGTATTTCTTCAACAGGAGGTAAATTCTTAATATCTTCAGCTTTTATACCTTTTTCTGTCATAGATTTCTTTGCCTCTTGCATATCTTCAGGACTGAGAAATAGAATACCCCTTTTCTTCAGAGTTGGCTTAGGAGTTGGTCCAGGAAGTGTCCAATTTTTTTCATTAGTCAACATATTATTCAATAGAATTTCAGCTTGATCAATAGTTCTTTCCTTGAAAACACAATCAACACAACTATCCAGGTGGTCTCTGGAAGCATCGGTTAGTCCATTATAAAATATATCAAGTGTTTCATTTTTCTTGAGAGGACGATCAGGAAAAGCATTAAGTAATTGGAGAAGCCTCCCCCAAGCTTGTGGGAGACTCTCTTCTTCAATTTGCACAAAATTATATATTTCCCTTAAAGCAGATGGTGTCTTATGAGCGGGGAAATATTTAGCAGAGAAGTAGTATATCATATCCTGGGGACTACGCACACAACCAGGATCAAGAGAATTAAACCATATCTTAGCATCACCCTTTAATGAGAACGGAAATAATTTAAGGATATAATAGTAGCACGTTTTCTCATCATTAGTGAACAGGGCAGCTATATCATTTAATTTAGTAAGATGTGCCACAACAGTTTCAGATTCATAGCTATAGAAAGGATCAGATTCAACCAAAGTAATTAACTCAGGATCAACAGAGAAATCATAATCCTTATCGGTAATAAAGATATGTGAGGTAGCATAAGCAGGATCATATTTCATTCTAGCATTCAGAGTTTTTTCTTTAAGCTTAGCTAATAGTTTCGTAGGATCACTCCTATCATTGCAAGCAAGAAAGTCTCTAGCAGTTTCTTCATCCATAACATAACCCTCAGGAACAATAGGTAATTCATATCTAGGGGGAGAATCTTCATCATCACTTTCATCAATATTATCAGTTTCAACAATTTCATTCTCTCTAGCCCTAGCAAGTTGTTCATCGAGAAATTCACCTAGTGGCACAGTAGTATCAAGCATAGAAGTAGTTTCATCATAAGTATCATGCAAAGAAGAAGTGGCATTATCAATAACATGCGACATATCAGAATGAATAGCAGGTGTAGGTGTTGCAAGTTTACTCAAAACAGAAGGTGAATCAAGTGCAGAGCTAGATGGCAGTTCCTTACCTCCCCTCGTAGTTGAGGGAAAAATCTTGGTTCTTTGATCTTTCAAGTTCTTCATAATGATAAGCGGATATAAATCCCAAGTGACTCAAAGAATAGAGCTATGCTCCCCAACAACGGCGCTAGAAAATAGTCTTGATAACCCACAAGTATAGGGGATCGCAACAGTTTTCGAGGGTAGAGTATTCAACCCAAATTTATTGATTAGACACAAGGGGAGCCAAAGAATATTCTCAAGTATTAGCTGTTGAGTTGTCAATTCAACCACACATGGAAACTTAATATCTGCAGTAAGGTATTTAGTAGCAAAGTAATATGATAGCAGTGGTAACGATAGCAAAAGTAACGATAGCAAAAGTAATATTTTTGGGTTTATAGTGATGGTAACAGTAGCAGTGGAAAAGTAAATAAGCGAAGAACAATATATGGAAAGTTTGTAGGCAATGGATCGGTGATAGAGAATTATGCCGGATGCGATCGATCATGTAATAGTCATAACATAGGGTGACACAGAACTAGCTCCAATTCATCAATGGAATGTAGGCATGTATTCCGAATATAGTCATACATGCTTATGGAAAAGAACTTGCATGCCATCGTTTGTCCTACCCTCCTGTGGCAGCGGGGTCCTATTGGAAACTAAGGGATATTAAGGTCTCCTTTTAATAGAGTACCGGACCAAAGCATTAACACATGGTGAATACATGAACTCCTCAAACTACGGTCATCACCGGTAAGTATCCCGATTATTGTCACTTCGGGGTTAACGGATCATAACACATAATAGGTGACTATAGACTTGCAAGATAGGATCAAGAACTCTCATATATTGATGAAAACATAATAGGTTCAGATCTGAAATCATGGCACTCGGGCCCTAGTGACAAGCATTAAGCATAGCAAAGTCATAGCAACATCAATCTTAGAACATAGTGGATACTAGGGATCAAACCCTAACAAAACTAACTCGATTACATGATGAATCTCATCCAACCCATCACCGTCCAGCAAGCCTACGATGGAATTACTCATGCCCAGCGGTGAGCATCATGAAATTGGTGGTGGAGGAAGGTTGATGATGACGATGGCGACGGATTCCCCTCTCCGGAGCCCTGAACGGACTCAAGATCAGCCCTCCCGAGAGAGTTTAGGGCTTGGCGGCAGCTCCGTATCGTAAAACACGATGAATCCTTCTCTCTGATTTTTTTCTCCCTGGACGTGAATATATAGAGTTGGATTTGAGGTCGGTGGAGCTCTAGGGGGCCCATGAGGTAGGGGGGGCGCCCCCCACCCTTGTGGACAGGGTGTGGCCCCCTGGCGTGGATCTTTCTTCCAGTATTTTATATATATTTGAAAATAATTCTCCGTTGATTTTTAGGTCATTCCGAGAAATTTTATTTCTGCCCAAAAATAACACCATGGCAATTCTACTGAAAACAACGTCAGTCCGGGTTAGTTCCATTCAAATCATGCAAGTTATAGTCCAAAACAAGGGAAAAAGTGTTTGGAAAAGTAGATACGACGGAGACGTACCAGAGCTTCACTCTGAGGATTTTTCCTTGAGGCCTTTGCTGCAGTACCTTGGCTTGTAGTTTCATCACCAGTTGACTAAGAGGATAGTTGATGGAATTATCCATCAAGGCACTATAAAAAAAGACACATCCGTGACATTATGGCCCGAACGAAAAAAATTCTATCATGGTTATGACACTTCTATGACGATAATAGTGACAAAACACGTATCATCATATATGTAGTGGGATCCTACTTCCGTGACAAAAAATCATGATAGAAAATTGGCTTTTCGTCCTGGTTGCGCGTTTCTCTTGTACACGTGATTGATGTGCGAGGCGCTCGCTTAGTCAACCCGAGCGAGCCGTTCGCTTACTGAACCCGAGCAAGGCATTCGCTTACTAAACCCGAGCGAGGTATTCGCTTACTGAACCCTAGCGAGGCGTTCACCTACTGAACCCGAGCAATTGCACTGGCTACACGTTACTGAACCCGAGCGATCGATTGATCCCTAGCTGTTAACTGAACCCGATCAAGCGATTCCTTTGCTACTGCTGCTAACTGAAGCCAATTGAACCTGCTG
This sequence comes from Triticum dicoccoides, assembly GCF_002162155.2. Lineage (NCBI taxonomy): Eukaryota > Viridiplantae > Streptophyta > Magnoliopsida > Poales > Poaceae > Triticum > Triticum dicoccoides. Next base: position 332,275,779 of record NC_041392.1, on the reverse strand, counting down.
CCTCTTGATGAACAGTGAGCATTGTTGGGGGTTGGATGAACAGTTCCCGGTGGGGGTTTGAAGAACAGGACCCCGTGGTAGTAGAGGTTGTTGCCGCTGGATGAACAGGACCCGGATTGAGCAGGTTGGGGGTGGATGAACAGGACCCCGTGGAGGCTGGTTGAACAGTAGACGGTGGAGGGCTGGATGAACAGTAGCCCGCGGAGGGCTGGTTTAATGGTAGCCTATGGAGGCTAGATGAACAGGAGCCCGTGGATGAACAGTAGCTGGTGGAGGCAGGAGGGAGACGCCGTGGATGAATGTCGCAGGTGGAGGCTGGAGGATGTCGACAGTGGATGAACAATAGCCCGTGGAGGCTGGAGCGAGGCAGTAGATGGTGGATGAACAGTAGCCCGCTGAGTCCCGTTTTGCGGTACGCCACACCGCTCCTGATGAACATGACCCACGTTTCGATCATAGGAGGTCGAAGAGAAGTCTGTTTCCTCCGTTTTGCGGTACGCCACACCCCTCCCGATCAACAGGACCCCATTTCGACCGTAGGAGGTCAAAGAGAAGTCTGTTTCCTCCGTTTTGCGGTATGCCAGACCCCTCCCGGTGAACAGCATACCACTTCCATCGTAGACAATCGAACAGAAGGCCATTTCCTCTGTTGTGCGATATGCCAGGCCTCGTTTCGGCTGTTTCGTCCAAGACGGTTGGCTCCCAATCAACAAGACGCATTCCATTGCCTCTCGATGAACATGATACAATTTCTCCGTTCATACCCTGCCGGTTGGCTGCCGATGAACAGGACGCCGTCACTGCTCTCCACTGCCTCTCCATGTACACGAACCCTGGCCGTACGTATGCGCGAGTAGGCGTTCGAGACCCCTCTCATATGTACGTACGTGGCTGCTACCTCTTGAGCATGGGTTGGTGAGGGAGTCCTGGATTAGGGGGTGTTCGGGTAGCCGGACTATACCTTCAGCCGGACTCCTGGACTATGAAGATACAAGATTGAAGACTTCGTCCCGTGTCCGGATGGGACTTTCCTTGGCGTGGAAGGCAAGCTTGGCGATGCGGATATTCAAGATCTCCTACCATTGTAACCGACTTTGTGTAACCCTAACCCTATCCGATGTCTATATAAACAGGAGGGTTGTAATCCGTAGGCAATCAACTCCATATACAACAATCATACCATAGGCTAGCTTCTAGGGTTTAGCCTCCTAGATCTCGTGGTAGATCTACTCTTGTACTACCCATATCATCAATATTAATCAAGCAGGACGTAGGGTTTTACCTCCATCAAGAGGGCCCGAACCTGGGTAAAACATCGTGTTCCCTACCTCCTGTTACCATCCGGCCTAGACGCACAGTTCAGGACCCACTACCCGAGATCCGCCGGTTTTGACACCGACATTGGTGCTTTCATTGAGAGTTCCTCTGTGCCGTCACAATCAGGAAGGATGCCTCCTCCCGTCTTTAAAGACGGCGCCGTTGCTAAGGGAGCCTTGGCTGTCGGCCAAACCCTCCGGCTAGGTGGTTTCCTCATGACCGCCTGTTCGGCTGTTGCACCGACGGCGACCTCTCAGGTCATCAAAAGCAACCTACACGTCAGTTCGGAGCTCGTCGAGCAGCTAGATCCAATGGAGCTCTCTTCCGTAAACGAGCTCTTGGATCGCATCGCCGCCCTGGGGGTCGCTACGGATTACGACCAGGTTGGGCTTAAACCCGATGTAAGAGAAATTAACTCTCCCCAAGTCACCCACCACGTTGCCGTGGTAGAGGCGCAATGCGGCGACCCTTCATCTATTTTAAGGACTAGCTACGTCTGAATTCCCGACTCCTCCAAGACGGATACCCGCGGAGAGGAGGATGTAACTCAAGACCTGAGCTTAGGATCAGGCAACGGGCTAGATTCGTTGGACAACATCCAAGAATCCGAACTTCAGAGTTCGGAAACTCTTCGGCCTCCGAATCTTGGATTGGGTGAGGTTTCAGATTCAACGACACCCGCCCACCCGAACATAAGCGATCTCTCCCAAATCAGGCAAAGGCCCGAGGAAACAGTACATCATTACTGGGCCAGATTCCTCCTGGTTATGAACTGGATAAAGGATTGCCGCGAGGGAGACGCAATCTCAATTTTCTACAGTAATTGCACGGACGAGGGAATCCTTAACGCCGTAAGTCGTCGTGATATTACACGCTTCGCTGACTTGGCATCCATAGTACAAAAATACTGTGCGATGGAAAGCGCCTGGAAAACCGAAATAAAATTTTGGGATAATCCAGCCTTGAATAGTAATCCCGTCCGAACTAAGAGGGTGCATCATCATAGGACACCCGGGATAAACACCAAAAAGCCAAAACCCTCTACAGGGCATGGAATCGTACCGGAAAGGTGGCTTGATGGACCCTGTGGAATCCACAGTACAGAGGACGCCACACCAACTCACAGCCTTAGAGCATGTTGGATACTCCGGCAGGTGGCCAAAATTGGCGAGGACCTCTTAATTCTGGAGGCCGCAGAAAGCCAGCCCGAGGACACTAGTACCATTCTCATAGTCTTCGAGACTTCCGCATCAAACAGTATGCGAAAAAGAAGACTCCGCAGCCTCGCCGAAGTCTATCAAGTTGCAACAATAAATCCATGGAGCGACACTGCTATTACCTTCAACGCAAGTGATGAACCTAGATTCCGAACAGCCCGAGCACCAACCGCATTGGTCCTCAGTCCCATAGTGGACGGCTTTCACCTCACCAAGGTGCTCATGGATGGAGGCAGCGGACTGAACCTCATTTATGAGGAAACCCTTCAAAAAATGGAAATAGACTGGAACCGCATCGAGCGAAGTAGCACAACCTTTAGAGGAATAATCCCCAGTCGGGAAGCGCGCTGCACAGGAAAAATCACACTAGATGTGGTGTTCGGCACGCCGGATAATTACAGGTCCGAAGAAGTCACGTTTCAGGTGGCCCCGTTCAAAAGCGGATATCACGCTTTATTGGGACGGGAAGCATTCTCAATCTTCCAAGAAATACCCCATTATGGGTACATGAAGCTTAATATGCCCAGGCCGAACGGAATTATCACTCTAGCTAGTGATCCGGACATAGCACTCTGCGCCAAAAACAAGACGGCCGCATTAGCCCTTGAGGCACTATCCGAAGCCTTAGCGGCCGAGGAACTGACTGCGCTGCGCTCCACGGTTAACAGGGATGATGTGATACTCGATAAGAGATCCAAATCCACATCCTTCAAGCCAGCTGACGAAATAGTCAAATTCTAGGTCCATCCAACGGACCCCAATAAAACATCTTCCATCGGGGCACGACTGAACCCTGATGTAGACGCCGCACTGCGAGAGTTCCTACGAGAGAACTGGGACATTTTCGCCTGGCACCCTTCAGACATGCTAGGGATCCCACGCAGGCTGTCCGAACATAGCTTAAATATCCTAAAAGGATCCAAACCTGTCAAACAAGCCCTTCGGCGTTTTTCCGAACCCAAGAGACAGGCTATGGGAGAGGAGCTAGCCAAGCTATTGGAGGCCGGATTCATCAGAGACATAAAACATCCGGACTGGCTAGCAAACCTGGTGATGGTACCAAAGAAGGACAAATCCTGGCGCCTGTGTGTCGACTTTAAAGACCTTAACAAGGCTTGCCCAAAGGATCCCTTCCCCCTCCCCCGCATCGATTAAATTATCGATGCCACCGCAGGACACGATTTGTTGTGTTTCCTCGACGCATACTCCGGTTACCATCAAATCAAGATGGCAGAATTAGACCAAGCCGCAACAACATTCATCACACCATACGACCCATTCTGCTTCAATACAATGCCCTTCGGGCTGAAAAACGCCGGCGCAACATATCAGCGCATGATCCAGACATGTCTGGCAAATCAGATCGGCAAAACAGTGGAGGCGTATGTTGATGATGTGGTCGTCAAATCAAGACATGTCGAATCTCTAGTAGACGACTTGAGGCTTACATTCGATAACCTCCGAAAATATGACATCAAGCTCAACCCGGAAAAATGCGTCTTCGGCGTTCCAGCCGGAAAGCTCTTGGGCTTCATCGTATCCGGTAGAGGAATTGAAGCAAATCCAGCCAAGATCCGAGCTTTGTCACAATTGGATATCCCAAAGGACCTCAAACAAATACAAAAATTAACCGGATGCGTGGCGGCTTTAAGCCGCTTCATCTCCCGCTTGGGAGAAAAGGCACTACCCCTCTATCGCCTCCTTCGGCGCACCGATCACTTCAAGTGGACGGAGGCCGCCACGGCCGGACTTGATGAAATAAAAGCCATATTGGCAACAAACCCAGTCCTGGCCGCGCCGAACACCGGCGAACCAATGTTATTGTACATTGCAGCAACACACCAAGTTGTCAGCGTAGTGCTCGTTGTCGAGCGGGAAACGGACGGACACAAATTCCCCCTTCAAAGGCCGGTCTACTACGTGTCCACTGTCCTCACTCCATGCAAATCACGGTACCCGCATTATAAAAAGATTGCATACGCGGTATTCATGGCATCCCGGAAGCTACGACACTACTTTCAAGAGTGTTCCATAACAGTAGCCTCGGAAGTACTCAACGATATTATCAACAACCGCGATGCAACGGGCCGGATTGCAAAATGGGCCATCGAGCTTCTCCCGTTCAATATAACCTATAAGCCACAGCGAGCTATTAAATCGCAAGTTTTGGCCGACTTCATCGCAGAATGGACGGAGGCCGAGCTCCCTAAAGAGTACGGCACATATTCAAACTGGATTATGCATTTCGACGGCTCCAAAATGTTGGCCGGACTGGGGGCTGGCGTCGTCCTGACGTCCCCCATAGGAGACACAATCCAATATGTGCTCCAAATCATGTACATGGATTCCAACAATGCAGCCGAATATGAGGCCCTCTTACATGGTCTCCGGATAGCAGTATCCATGGGTATCCAGCGCCTAGAGGTACGCGGGGATTCAAACCTCGCGATATCCCAAATAAATGGAGACTTCGACGCCAAGGACCCAAAAATGGCAGCTTACTGCAACGCCGTCCTAAAAATGTCAGCTCGATTCGAAGGGCTGGAGTTTCACCATATAGGCCGAGAAAACAATCAAGCAGCGGACGTCCTGGCACGCATCGGAGCAAAACGCGATGCAGTCCCCCCCAACATCTTTTTGGAAAGATTGTTCAAGCCATCCGTATCATGGGAGGGGGAACCCGCAAATAACAGCCCAGACCCAGCCGCACCACTCGACGCCGAACAATCTGACACAATTGGAGGCTCTGCCAATGAAATTACGCCTTTAGCCCACGTAATAATGGCGGTCATCGCCCCATGGACAGAACCATTCCTAGCCTACCTTACTAGGCAGGAACTCCCGGAGGACCAAAACGAGGCCTGCTGCATAGTGCGGCGATCTAAAGCCTATAGAGTCCATGAGGGAGAGCTTTATAAGAAAAGCACTAACGGAGTCCTTCAAAGGTGCATCTCCGAAGAGGAAGGGCGGAACCTTCTGGCTGAAATTCATGCCGGACTCGGTGGCCACCACGCCGCTGCTCGGTCCCTTGTTAGCAAGGCTTTCCGTACAGGCTTTTATTGGCCGACGGCCCGGGCAGACGCTCAGGACCTAGTCCAACGATGCGCTGGTTGCCAACTTTTTGCCAACCAAAGCCATATGCCACCCACCGCACTCCAAACTATACCCATCACCTAGCCTTTTGCGGTCTGGGGGCTTGACATGGTCGGCCCCTTAAAGGTGGGACCGATAGGAAAAAATACTTACTAGTCATGGTGGATAAATTCACCAAATGGATAGAAGCCAAGCCTGTTAAAACGGCCGAATCCGGACCTGTGATAGACTTCATATCCGGGGTTGTACACCGTTATGGCGTCCCCCATAGCATCATAACCGATAACGGTACAAACTTTACCGCCGACGAGGTAAAACTCTGGTGCAAAAACGTGGGCATCAAGCTCGATTATGCTTCCGTCTATCACCCACAAACCAACGACCAGGTCGAACGTGCAAATGGTCTTATCATGAGCGGCATTAAACTCAGACTGGTGCGGTCCCTCAAGGAATCTAACACGCACTGGGTAGAGGAGCTCGACTCCGTGCTATGGGGGCTGTGGACCACGCCAAATCGCACCACCGGATACACACCATTTTTTATGGTGTACGGCGCAGAGGCAGTTCTGCCCTGCGACATAATTCATGACTCACCTAGAGTGCACATGTACGAAGAAAGAGAAGCCGAGCTCGATTGGCAGGACAACTTGGACGCCCTGGAGGAGGAGCATGACGTGGCAAAAGCCCGTTCCGCTTTTTATCAACAGTAGGCCCAAAGATATCAAAGCAGAGAAGTACGGGCCAAAAATTACAATGTTGGCGAACTAGTTCTACGCCTGCCGGATAAGAAAAAGGACAAGCTCAAGCCCAAGTGGGAAGGTCCATTCATAATCGACCAAGTCCTGACTGGCGGGGCGTACCGCCTGCGGGATGCGTCGAATAACCGACTCGACCCGAACCCGTGGAACGCTACCCGTCTCCGAAGATTCTATGCCTAGCGCCGGACTCTGTGTTCGTCTCCTTCCTCTGTCCATTTTTTGCATTTTTCTGTCTTACATTTCTCTCCTTCCCCTCTTTTCTTTTATAGCCCTTAAAGGCTCATCTAGTGACGCTCCACTCGCGCTTATTAAACCTGGGGGCTTCTTTAACAGAAGCTTATTTATACGGGCTTCACGCCCAACACATGCGTCAAACTTCTGCATGTACCTTTTTCTTCACCATTATATGCATCGATATGACTTAAGTTTTGGCCAAGCTGGGTTGCCTGGCTCCTGTGCTTACCCCTACGTTCCCGATTGTTCGGCTAGGCGGTAAAGGGAGCACCTCTGCGATTGTTACTGCTGGGTTAGCCGGATGTGTACCTCAGACTGGGTGAAGCCGAAAGCTAGCGTTCTTAAGGGAATATTCGGTCGGTGAGATAAAAGATGATCTTTTTACGCATTTTATGCGCCCCCAAATGCTTTTTCTGCGTCTTTTTACGCAGTCCGGACATGCACTTTAGGGCATGCCTCCCAGCGAAAGGAACCCCTAACGGAACTATTCTCTCTGGAAGATGTTTCTTACTAACCATGTAATATAACATAACTAGTTGGGCACTTGTCTAATAAAGCACTAATGACCCCTACGCCTGGTCTCCACGCATACCACGGTTCTTATATAACCGCTATGGTATTCGGACACACTCCGGACTGTCAGGTCCCGAGGTTGAAGCGAAAAGGTCGGCAACGACAAACGATCTACAATCCGGCTAGAAGGCATTACACATGTCAATTCAAAATTACATAGTCATTCTGATTGATTGTATTCCTCTTCTATACCATCTAATAGGCTGTCTAATTTACAGTCCTGCTGGGAATACTTCACGGCTAACTATACTTGGCCGTATAGTAAGCTTACAGGGATCTCCTTTCCGTCAGGGCCCACTGGTCCGACCTCGTCCATGTGGTTTGGGTCAGACTTCGTAAAATGGGTCTTGACCATGGCCCAGGCCTCCCTAGTGCCTTGTCGGCAGGCCGATATCTTCCACAACTGGAAGTGCCGCCGAGCTCCCTTCAGCTTCTCCGCAAGCTCTCCAAGGCCCTCGGGCATGGAGTGGGCAGGCCATAAGGCTTGGGCAACGCCTCGCATCGCCTGCCGAATTCGCTCGTGCAGTTGCGTGAGTTCGGGAAGAAGGTCACCCGTAGAACCGGGCATCTCCTCTGCAGGACGACCTATGAGCATACCTACAGACATTACTCTGTTAGTCGACTTCCTTGCCGAACTCTTTTTTTTTTCAAAGTTCGTTCAAGAACTTACTAAATATGCCGCGTCGAAGCCGCTGATTCTCCTTTGTGGAGTCCGACAGCTGGCCACGAACATCTTTAAGTTCGACGTCCAGCCGGGTGTTGGCATCCTGAAGATCATTCTTCTCTCGCCTCACTTTTGTCAACGTACTCTCACCGGCCTTTAGCCGGTGTAAGAGTTGTTGCTTTTTCGGATCGAGTCTGGCGCCATTTGCAACATGATTTGTCAGATTTGCACCCACACCGCACAATACTAATCTTTCGAAGTGTATCTTACCTGAGGGGGTCTCTTTGGGCTCCCCTGCTACGGCTAGTGCAGACTCTAGTTGGGCCTTGCACTTTTCCAGCTCCTGGGACAGTACAGTATTCTTCTCTGTAAGAACCTGCATATTAAATGATACTTAAATCAGTTGCTCTAACTGTTTCAAGTCTCGAGGGCTACTGGTATATATATATTTGACAAAAAATTTCTTACCCGTAAGTCTTTTACATACTGCTCCGTGGCTCTGGCTAAACCATTTTGAGCGGCACGGAGGTACGCATCTCCCGAATTAAAGACATCTAAAGCCTCTTGGGAGAAACAAGCGTCGCGTAGAACTGTCCGGCGACGCCTGTGGTTCATGGCACTCTCCACTTCAGAATTTGTGGCAGACAGCCTGTCCGCATCCTGTGTCGGAGGAGTGTCCGGTGCGCGCCTTGTGCTCGCCTCCACTTCCTGGCCAGATGTTGGAGCCTGGCTGGTGGAGGCGCGATTGGCAACCTCTCCGGATGTAGTCCGGCGAGGTCTCTTCGTTCTGAAGATAGCACGAACGTTATTGCCCTGACAGAATAACACCAGGGAAATAGAGGGTGCGCTATACCTTTGCGCCGGCATCTCAGTCCGGACTACATTCCTTTTTGCCCCACGGGGCCCTGCGGCCCCTCGTTGGCTAGCCGCCGCAGGATCGGCCTCCTGCCTCGAAAATCTCCCCTGCAAAACACGGTTGTCGTCAGAAACACCGGAATACGTGAGAGTGGAATCTCTCTCAAGGGAATGAGACTCCGGTTTCTATCACCTGGGAGGCCGGGATTAACCCTGGGTAATCAACCGTGATGGCTACCAAGGTATTGTCCTTGCTTAGCTGATGGAACACCCCATCGATAAGCTCCACCGATATGTCCGGATCCTCTTTGGAGTCCGGATCGAGGGACCGTTCTGGGTCCTCGGGCTGTGGAGGGCGGCTGTTTATATCCTTTACCACCTGTCGCAGTTCCTGCATTGAAGTCGTTAGACTACATATCTAACCGTGGGAGTATAAAACAAACGGGCAAGCGCAGTTGTTCACTTACCCAACTTGGAGGATCGCACATAGTAAATCTGGCCTGCGGGTTGACGCGGAGGAATTCCTCCTTTTCTCCATTATACAAAGAGGATAAGATCTTTACTAGAGCGGCATCTGAGACCGGCCCCTTACGACCATAATGGGTGGCGTCATCCTCCCCATTGAAATCCCACATGGGGTGGCCTCTATATTGAAGTGGCTGCACCCCCCGCATAATGCATGCGGCCATGACTCCAATCATGGTTAGTCTGGAATGAGCCAACAGTCTTATCCGGCCCATCAGGTAAAGGACGTCTCTATCGCTTTCTCTCTGAAAGCTCCGCGGACGCCATCTCAAGCGTTTCTTCAATTGAGCACTGTTGAACTCAGGGAGACCGACCCGGATAGGGTCCGGTAGCGGGACGTCATCTATGTAAAACCATTCCGAAGGCCAGTCCTCGGACGCCTTCTTTGGGGTTCCGGATAGGTATCCGGTCCCGGCGATGCGCCATACTTCGGCTCTGCCCACTTGGTATATAGACCCCTCTAGAGAACTGGGCACCAGGCAGAATAACCTCTTCCACAGCGCGGAATGAGCCTCAACGCCAAAAAATAGCTCGCAAAGGGAGACGAAACCCGCAATATGTAATACGGAGGCGGGCGTGAGATAGTGCAGCTGGAGGCCGTAGAACTCCAGAAGCCCGCGGAGAAATGGATGAATTGGAAACCCCAGTCCCCTTATTAGATAGGGGACGAGGCACACCCACTCTCCTTTAGAAGGATTGGGGGTGCTCTCCGCTTGTTTTCCGCCATTATAGGTGGCGAGACCGGCTCGGACCGGGACCATGTATGCCTGAGGGAGAAATCCCTTGGCCTGAAGCGACACTAACTCGCTATGCGGGATGGTGCAACTCTCCCAGTCCCCGGGTTTGGGACCGGAGGGGCGAGGGGAGGAGCTGCGACGGCTGGTCATGTTGGAATGGACCTTTGCTGGAAGCGCTCTGATGATAACTCGCGGAGAGGAGAAGATGTGGTTTGGACCTAAATCCCCATCCTGTTAAATAGGCGGCTCGTTTATATGGCTAGGGGCGTGGATGTAAAAATGCCCCGGCTTTTCGCATTCGTTTGACACGTGGAACACGGCCATTATTGGGCGTGGGAGTCGAGGAGCGCTACATTACAAAAATCGGACATTATTCCTACAGGTACACAGGATTTGGAGAAGAACCCGCCTTGCAATGCCGAACAATCTGCGCGCCGGACTCATCGTCCTTGAAGCCTGGTTCAGGGGCTACTGGGGGAGTCCTGGATTAGGGGGTGTTCGGGTAGCCGGACTATACCTTCAGCAGGACTCCTGGACTATGAAGATACAAGATTGAAGACTCCGTCCCGTGTCCGGATGGGACTTTCCTCGGCGTGGAAGGCAAGCTTGGCGATGCGGATATTCAAGATCTCCTACCATTGTAACCGACTCTGTGTAACCCTAACCCTATCCAATGTCTATATAAACCGGAGGGTTGTAATCTGTAGGCAATCAACTCCATATACAACAATCATACCATAGGCTAGCTTCTAGGGTTTAGCCTCCTTGATCTCGTGGTAGATCTACTCTTGTACTACCCATATCATCAATATTAATCAAGCAGGATGTAGGGTTTTACCTCCATCAAGAGGGCCCGAACCTGGGTAAAACATCATGTTCCCTACCTCCTGTTACCATCCGGCCTAGACGCACAGTTCGGGACCCACTACCTGAGATCCGCCGGTTTTGACATCGACAGTTGGTTTTTCCCTTGAAGAGGAAAGGGTGATGCAGCAGTAGTGTAAGTATTTCCCTCAATATTTGAGAACCAAGGTATCAATCCAGTAGGAGATAACACGCAAGTCACCTAGTACCTGCACAAACAATCAAGAACATCGCAACCAACGCGATAAAGGGGTTGTCAATCCCTTCACGGTCACTTACGAAAGTGAGATCTGATAAAGATAATAAGATAAATATTTTTGGTATTTTTGTTGTATAGATTAGAAAGTAAAGATTGCAAAATAGTAAATGAGATGCGATAATAAAAAGAGATGCAATACAATAAGTAAGAGACCCGGGGGGCATATGTTTCACTAGTGGCTTCTCTCATGATAGCATGTATTATGGGGGATGAACAAATTACTGCCGAGCAATTGATAGAAGAGCGAATAGTTATAAGAATATCTAGGCAATGGTTATGAAATATAGGTATCACGTCCGTGGTAACTAGACCGAAACGATTCTGCATCTACTACTATTACTCCACACATCGACCGCTATCCAGCATGCATCTAGAGTATTAAATTCATAAGAATAGAGTAATGGTTTAAGCAAGATGACATGATGTAGAGGGATAAACTCAAGCAATACGATACAAACCCCATCATTTAATCCTCGATGGCAACAATACAATACGTGCCTTGCTTCCCCTACTGTCACTAGGAAAGGAGACCGCAATATTGAACCCAAAGATAAGCACTTCTCCCATTGCAAGAAAGATCAATCTAGTAGGCCAAACTAAACCGATAATTCGATGAGACCTACAAGGATATCAAATCATGCATATAAGAATTTAGATAAGAACCAAATATTGTTCATAGATAAACTTGATCATAAAGCCACAATTCATCGGATCTCGACAAGCACATCGCAAAAAGTATTACATCGAATAGATCTCCAAGAACATCAAGGAGAACTTTGTATTGAGAACAAAAGAGAGAGAAGAAGCCATCTAGCTAATAACTATGGACCCAAAGGTCTATGGTAAACTAATCACACATCATCGGATAGGCTATGGTGTTAATGTAGAAACCCTTCCAGATCGAATCCCCCTCCGGCAGATTGCCGGAAAAGGCCCCAGATGGGATCTCACGGGTACAGAAGGTTGCGGCGGTGGAAAAGTGTTTTCGTGGCTCCCCTGATGTTTTTAGGGTACAAGAGTATATATAGGCAAAAGAAGTATGACGTTGGAGCTCCATGGGGCCCACGAGGGTGTGGGCGCACCCCCCGCCTCGTGGAAGCTTCGCGGAGTTCCCGACGTCTACTCCAAGTCTCCCGGTTTGCTTTTGTTCCAAGAAAGATCCTCGTGAAGGTTTCGTTCCGTTTGGATTCTGTTTTATATTCCTTTTCTGTGAAACACTAAAATAGGCAAAAAAAACAAAAACTGGCACTGGGCCTCTAGTTAATAGGTTAGTCCCAAAAATAATATAAAAGTGCATATTAAAGCCCATTTAACATCCAAAACAGATAATATAATAGCATGGAACAATCAAAAATTATAGATACGTTGGAGACGTATGAAGCATCCCCAAGCTTAATTTCTGCTCGTCCTCGAGTAGGTAAATGATAAAAACAAAATTTTTGATGTGGAATGCTACCTAACATAATTTTCAATGTAATTTTCTTTATTGTGGCATGAATGTTTAGATCCAAAAGATTCAAGACAAAAGTTTAGTATTGACATAAAAATAATAATACTGCAAGCATATTAACCAAGCAATTATGTCTTATCAAAATAACATTGCCAAAGAAAGCTCATCCCTACAAAATCATATAGTTTGGCTATGCTTCATCTCCGTCACACAAAATGCTCCCATCATGCACAACCCCAATGACAAGCCAAGCAATTGTTTCATACTTAGCCTTTTCAAACTTTTTCAACTTTTACACAATATATGAGTGCGAGCCATGGACATAGCACTATGGGTGGAATAGAATGGTGGTTGTGGAGAAGACAAAAGGGAGGAAGATAGTCTGACATCAACTAGGCGTATCAATGGGCTACGGGGATGCCCATCGATAGATATCAATGTGAGTGAGTAGGGATTGTCATGCAACAGATGAACTAGAGCTATAAGTATATGAAAGCTCAACAAAAGAAACTAAGTGGGTGTGCATCCAACTTGCGTGCTCATGAAGACCTAGGAAAATTTGAGGAAGCCCATCCTTGGAATATACAAGCCAAGTTCTATAATGAAAAATTCCCACTAGTATATGAAAGTGATAACATGAGAGACTCTCTATCATGAAGATCATGGTGCTACTTTGAAGCACAAGTGTGGAAAAAACATTGTCCCTTCTCTCTTTTTCTATCATTTATATATATATATATATACATTTTTTGTTTGGGCCTTCTTTTTTTATGGCCTCTTTTTTTTCCTTTTTTAATTTTTCGTCCGGAGTCTTATCCCGACTTGTGGGGGAATCATAGTCCCCATCATCCTTTCCTCACATGGGACAATGCTCTAATGAAGATCGTCACACTTTTATTTACTTACAACTCAAGAATTACAACTCAATACTTAGAACAAAATATGACTCTATGTGAATGCCTCTGGCGGTGTACTGGGATGTGAAATGAATCAAGAATGACATGTATAAAAAATTATGAATGGTGGCTATGCCACAAATACGATGTCAACTACATGATCATGCAAAGCAATATGACTATGATGAAGCATGTCATAATAAACTGAACAGTGGAAAGTTGCATGGCAGTATATCTCGGAATGGCTATGGAAATGCCATAATAGGTAGGTATGGCGGCTGTTTTGAGGAAGGTAAATGGTGGGTTTATGGTACCGGCGAAAGTTGTCTGACACAAGAGAGGCTAGCAATGGTGGAAGGGTGAGAGTGCGTATAATCCATGAACTCAACATTAGTCATAAAGAACTCACATACTTATTGCAAAAATCTACAAGTCATCAAAACTAAGCACTACGCGCATGCTCCTATAGGGATAGATTGGTAGGAAAAGACCATCGCTCGTCCCCGACCGCCACTCATAAGGAAGGCACTCAAAGAACACCTCATCCTTCAAATTTGTAACATAACGGTTACTATACGTGCATGCTACGGGACATGCCAACCTTAACACAAGTATTTCTCAGTTTCACGATTACTCAACTAGCACAACTCTAAGATCACCATCTTTATATCTCAAAACAATTATCAAGTATTAAACTATTCAATGCACTCTATATGAAAGTTTTTATTATACCCATCTTGGATGCCCATCATATTAGGACTAATTTCATAACCAAAGCAAATTACCATCCTGTTCTAAAAGACTCTCAAAATAATATAAGTGAAGCATGAGAGATCAATAATTTCTATAAAATGAAACCACCACTGTGGTCTAAAAAGATATAAGTGAAGCACTAGAGCAAAATTATCTAGCTCAAAAGATATAAGTGAAGCACATAGTATTCTAATAAATTCTGATTCATGTCCCAAAGGGTGTGTACAGCAAGGATGATTGTGTTAAAATAAAAAGCAAAGACTCACATCATACAAGACGCTCCAAGCAAAACACATATCATGTGGTGAATAAAAATATAGCCTCAAGTGAAGTTACCGGTAGATGAAGACGAAAGAGGGGATGCCTTCCGGGGCATCCGCAAGCTTAGGCTTTTGGTTGTACTTGAATTTTACCTTGGGGTGCCATGGGCATCTCCAAGCTTAGGCTCTTGCCACTCCTTGTTCCAAAATCCATCAAATCTTTACCCAAAAACTTGAAAACTTCACAACACAAAACTCAACCGAAAATCTCATGAGCTCCATTAGTATATAAGAAAGCAAACCACCACTTTAATGTAATGTAATTAACTCATTCTTTATTTATATTGGTGTTAAACCTACTGTATTCCAACTTCTTTATGGTTCATACCCCCGATACTAGCCATAGTTTCATCAAAAAAAGCAAACAACACACGAAAAATAGAATCTGTCAAAACAGAACAGTTTGTAGCAATCTGGAGGTTTAGAATACTTATGTAACTCCAAAAATTCTGAAACGTAAGGACGACCTAAATAATTAGTATATTGATCTACTGCAGTTGGAATTGGTATTTTATCGCTCTCTGGTAAAAAATTAAAAATTATTCTCATAAGCGCATACTTTCTGCTTTTTCAGCAAGATCAAATAACAATCACCCAAGAAGATCATAAAGGCTTTAGTTGGCACAAACACTAATTAAAACATAAAAAACACAATCATAACATAGACTAAATAAATTATTTATTACTAAACAGGAACAAAAAGTAAAGAACAAAAATAAAATTGGGTTGCCTCCGAACAAGCGCTATCGTTTAACGCCCCTAGCTAGGCATAAAAACAAGAATAGATCTAGGTATTGTCATCTTTTCCCTTTTGGTGATAAAGGGAGACTTTCTTATCTAAAGCACTTATCTTCCTATTTTGTGAAAGCACGTGGCCATTAATGGTAGAAGAAAGATTAAGCACACTACAAAAACTTGCATCTAAGCTAGCCTTCATCTCTTTGATAATTTCATTTTGATAAAAACACAAAAGAAAGGTGGATTCAACTTTTTCACTCATGGGGTGCCCAAATATAGCTTTCATCTTTCCGTGGCATCCCCTTCAAGAAAACCTTCTTCAAAGATAGAATCTAAAACTTTCTTGAAAGAAGAGGTTAAGCCAACATAAAAGCTTTTTAAGTATATCTCAATTTGATATTGAGGTACATAGCTGGCTCGAATCCTTAACAGCCCATCCCAAGCATCTTTCAAAAATTCATCAAGCAAATAATGGAAAATTCCAGGGTCATCTTCATCAAAATTATTTAAGCTCTCATTGATAACCCTAGTAGGTCTTTCCATAGCATCATTATTTATGAGCTTAGAAATGATAGAGGGCTTATCCAAGGTAATAAACCCGGGAAACCCCTATCCCCTTTTGCTTCGGCCATGGAAAAAGAAAGGCAAGCTTAAGCAAACAAGAGGACAATGAGAGAAAGAAAAGGTGAAGTGGGGGAGAGGAAAACGAGAGGCAAATGGCAAATAATGTAATCCGAGGGAGAAGAGTTTGTGATGGGTACTTGGTATGTCTTGATTTGAGTGTAGATCTCCCTAGCAACAACGCCAGAAATCCTTCTTGCTACCTCTTGAGCATGCATTGGTTTTTCCCTTGAAGAGGAAAGGGTGATGCAGCAAAGTAGTGTAAGTATTTTCCTCAGTTCTTGAGAACCAAGGTATCAATCCAGTAGGAGATAACACTCAAATCACCTAGTACCCGCACAAGCAATCAAGAACCTCGCAACCAACGCGATAAAGGGGTTGTCAATCCCTTCACGGTCACTTACAAAAGTGAGATCTAATAAAGATAATAAGATATATATTTTTGGTATTTTTGTTGTATAGATTGGAAAATAAAGATTGCAAAATAGTAAACGAGATGCGATAATAAGAAGAGATGCAATACAATAAGTAAGAGACCCAGGGGCTATAGGTTTCACTAGTGGCTTCTCTCATGATAGCATGTATTACGGTGGATGAACAAATTACTGCCGAGGAATTGATATAAGAGCGCATAGTTATGACAATATCTAGGCAATGATTATGAAATATATGCATCACGTCCGTGTTAAGTAGACCGAAACGATTCTTCATCTACTACTATTACTCCACACATCCGCTATCCAGGATGCATCTAGAGTATTAAGTTCATAAGAACAGAGTAATGCTTTAGGCAAGATGACATGATGTAGAGGGATAAACTCAACCAATATGATATAACCCCCATATTTTTATGCTCGATGGCAACAATACAATACGTGCCTTGCTGCCCCTACTGTCACTGGGAAAGGACACCGCAAGATTGAACCCATAGCTAAGCACTTCTCCCATTGCAAGAAAGACCAATCTAGTAGGCCAAACTAAACCGATAATTCGAAGAGACTTGCAAAGATATCAAGTCATGCATATAAGAATTCATAGAAGAACCAAATATTGCTCATAGATAAACTTGATCATAAATCCACAATTCATCGGATCTCGGCAAACACACCGCAAACAGTATTACATCGAATAGACCCCCAAGAACATCGAGGAGAACTTTGTATTGATAACCAAAGAGAGAGAAGAAGCCATCTAGCTAATAACTATGGACCCGAAGGTCTGTGGTAAAATACTCACACATCATCGGAGAGGCTATGGTGTTGATGTAGAAGCCCTCCATGATCGAATCCCCCTCCGGCAGATCACCAAAAAAGGCCACAGATGGGATCTCATGGGTACAGAAGGTTGCGGCGGTGGAAAAGTGGTTTCGTGGCTCCCCTGATGTTTTTAGGGTATAAGAGTATATATAGGAAAAAGAAGTACGTCGATAGAGCTCCATGGGGCCCATGAGGGTGGGGGCACGCCTACACCCTGGGCGCGCCCCCTGCCTCGTGGAAGCTTCGCGGAGTTCCAGACGTCTACTCCAAGTCTCTTGGTTTGCGTTCGTTCCAAGAAAGATCCTCGCGAAGGTTTCGCTTCATTTGGATTCCGTTTGATATTCCTTTTCTGTGAAACACTAAAATAGGCAGAAAAACAGAAACTGGCAATGGGCCTCCGGTTAATTGGTTAGTCCCAAAAATATATTAAAAGTGCACATTGAAGCCCATTAAACATCCAAAACAGATAATATAATAGCATGGAACAATAAAAAATTATAGATACCTTGGAGACGTATTAGTGGCCCTAATTGTATGTAGTGTACACGATATAGACGGGACTGCATGACATGCTACGTCCGCGCCTCTACTATGACACGTGCCCTTCCTTACTCGGCCATGGTTCATCGCTGCAGCCTGCAGACAGACCGATCGACCAATATGTATGTACACGTTCGTGACCATATAGAAAACCCTACTTATGGTTCGACAGGGTGGGTCCCAGCTGTCAGGGAGGATAAGGAGGCACTTCCTTGCGTGTGAAGATATAGCTGGTGGGTCCGAGCTATCAGGGGGAATAATCATTTTTATCGTAATATGGACACACATCCTTGCGTGCGAAGATGTAGCTGGTGGGTCCCAGCCATCAGTGGCAGGAATAAGGAGGCACTTCCTTCAGTGCGAAGATATACGTGATGGGTCCCAGCTTTCAAGGGGAGGAACAATTTTATTTTTGTGTAATAAGGAGGCGGTTGCATGCGTGCGTCTATTGACCTGGTGCGTCCCCACTGTCAGCCTCTACACATACAGTAAACCCGGGCAAACGTCGGGCTGGGCCGGGTTTCGGGCCGGGCTTGTAAAAGCACGACCTTCATTTCCCAAGCCCGAGCCCGACCTGAAGCCCGAAATACTCCCTGTTTTCAAGCCCGAGCCTGGCCCAAAATCAAGAACGAAGCCCAAAAGCCTGGCCCGAATGTTGTTTTTAGTGTATGCACATGCAAACCTGGCCCGCAGCCCGAAAGTCCGGCCCGAAATACAGAAAAAATGAATCCCGAGGCCGGCCCGAACTATCTTCCGGGCTGCAAAACAAGGCCCGAGCCCGGCCCGAATGTGAAGCCTGACCCGGCCTGGGTTTTTCGGGCCGGGCTCGGGCCGGGTCATCGGGCTGGGCTGCCCAGGCCCGGGTTTAACATACAGTCGTCTTCCGATGACTCTCGTTTGTTGACCATGTTGACCACACCGTGTCGAGCGCATCCAAGGTGGTGGACGACGGCGAGGCCCCAGACAACAATGAGTCGGAGATGGGAAGATGCGGGAGTGGAGTCGCAGACGAAGGGGTGTATGAGGGTTAACTGGTTTTGGTGCGGCCTGGTTCGACAGTTGGCGGAGAAGAACAAGAGGTGTAGAGGGGTGGAGGGATGGCCTGGTTGGCGGGGGTAGCACTTCACAATGAAGCGTGCTAAGCAGAGCTGCTAGCAGCAGGAGGCGGGAGAAGGTGGTCCTGGCGGCGCTGGAGGAAGAAGACGAGAGACTAAAGATGGATGCCGGTCATTGGATGTAAATCCAACGGCTATCGATGTCAGAATCATTTGTTGCCAGAATCATTTGTGGCACATATTCAAGCCATTTTTTAGAATTTACAGTCCATTTGATCTTTTTTAGGAATTACAGTCCATTTGCTGGGCTGGGTGAACAAATAATGTAGTGTCCATGCGGCCCATTTTTTTAGAACTACAACCCATTTTCACTTTCTCAAAATACACGAATCTGCTGGGCTGGCTAAACAAATAATGTAGCGTCCATGTGGCCCTTTTAGTTTTTCCTAAAAAATTACAGCCCATTTGCACTTCCTCGAAATACACGATTTTCTTGGGCTGGTTCTAATTATAATGTTGGGTTTGCGGCAGCAATGTTATCAAAAATAAACAGGTGCTGAGCATTTTGTTATAAATATATTTAAATAATAAGTGCTTTATTATTACATTGGTACTTAAATCTTACCAAGCTTTTGTACACAATCACAAGGATTTTCGTTGCCTTAATGTAAAAAAATCCAGGATTTTTATTGTTAAAAAGTATTTTTATAAGTTAATAAGATGTGGGATATTGTTTTCTTATATATGTAAGTATCTGTTAAATATATGATGACAATAACAATAATATATAATAACATAAAAAATAATATAAATATATATAATATAGTTAGAAGGGAAACATAAGTTGGACCTGGCGTTCCTATTCTTATATAGAAAAAATAAAACAGACCTCTGCATTTTCTTCCAAAAAATGCATAAGTTGGGTTGCGGATGTTGCAGGACAAATAAAACCTAGGATGGGAGGTCCATAGGCCGGTCAATAAATGATAGCCCTTAAGAAAATACAAACCGGCATGTCGTGGGTTGCGCATGTTAAAAAAGAAAGCCTAGACAAAGCAGCCCACAACCCAGCTGATACTTGCTGGCCCACTGATAATAAATGATACCTGCCAGCTCCTCGGCTTCGTTGTAAATTTATCTCCTTTAGTAACCATGTTGAAGCACCTCAAAAAATGTAACTATGTTGACAAACCCGTGGGCCCCAATGTCATTATAGCATTAGGAGGAAGTATTTTTTCGATGAGGCGCTTGCTTGCGTACGGCCATAGACCTGGTGGGTCCCGATTGTCCACCTCTCCATGTACATTCCTCTACAGATTCCTCTCGTTTGTTCAGCATGTTCACAATGGTAGACAGCGGCGCCGCAGCGAGCGCACAAAGGTGGAGGACGAGAACGAACCAGAGCCGAGGAAGGCATGCTACAGTAATGATAGATGTTGTGCCTTATTTCTAGCGAAACTACTGAACTAGCCCAGTGGCCAAGTGACACTACCCGACCGTTGTTCCGCCGGAGTTCGATTCCACCTGATGCAGTGAAAATATCTTCAATTTTTTGCCTCTGCCATTATTGACATGTGGGTCCCCATTGTCATCTACACACACCATGTCCAACACTTTCCAAAACTTCATCCCTCGTTTTCTCTGTTTTTCGCACACTCAACATTGTATGGGCATTTTGAAAATAGCATATCTTTTTGACTGTGCATCATATGAAGATGTGCTATGCATGAATGCTGATCAGCATGATGTTAACTGGCTGGTAGTTCCATTTTAGACCATGAATAAAACTTCCAACATGAGGTTATCCCTATTTGAAAAGGGCGTGTTAGTATAAATGCTCTGCCTCTGAAAGTTGCAGTTTCTTATCTGAAACTGAAACTTGCAGTTTCTACTCTGAGAATCACATTGTCTGCACTTTTATATGCAACTACAGTTTTTAAGTGCTATAATAGATCTCTAGAATTCTTAAAATACTTCATATGATCAATACTGTAAAATCTGAAATTCAAAAGACATTCATTTCCGAAAGTACTCTCAAAATACACAACACAAAACACAATTCACAACCTGCAAATACTGACAACCTAAGCTCCTCCTGACAATTCATGACCCGCCCGACTATTGGGTTGGGGGGGCAGTCCCCTCCTATTCCTCGGCGGCAGACAGCCACCCCGTGAGGCAATGTGAACGGCGAGGGAGAGGATGGCGGGGAAGCATCATCGGGCCAACTGCTTTTCTCCTCTTGTAGTTGCGTTCGGTCGACGAAGACTCCACCGGCTCGCTCTGGCGCAACACCCTCGCAAATGGCACCCTGTAGATGCTCGATCCTTCAATCTCTGGTGGATGCTCCATCTTGGATCGATACTCCCACCACCACTGCCTCATGATCGGATTCAGTGAATCTGTTTGCTCCATGGCCCAGAGGAGCAGCTGTAACGCCCACGATGCGGCTATATCTCCCACGTGTCGAGGCACGACTTAGAGGCATAACCGCATGGTGGTTTAGTTGCAAGTGGGGTAATATTCACACAATCCCATGTACTTAATAAGAAAGTGATAAAGAGTTGGCTTACAATTGCCACTTCACACAAATAACAAGTTAAAAATACATCATCCAGAGTACAGTCAAAGGTCCGACTACGGAACCAAAATAAAGGAAGACAACCACAAGTGCAAGAAGTGATCAAGAAGTGATCCTGAAACTACTTACATTCAAGAATAATGCAAGGCCATGTTCTCATCCCAGACTACACCAAAAAGAGACCATCACGGCTACACACGCGGTTGATGCATTTTAATTAAGTCAAGTGTCAAGTTCTCTACAACTGGACATTAACAAATTCCCATCTGCCACATAACCGCAGGCATGGCTTTCGAAAGTTTAAACACTGTAGGGGTATCCCAACTTAGCCCATCACAAGCTCTCACGGTCAATGAAGGATATTCCTTCTCACGGAAAGACCCGATAAGTCCAGGAATCCTGGTTGCAAGACATTTCGACAATGGTAAAATAAGACCAGCAAGACCGCCTGAATGTGCCGACAAATCCTGATAGGAGCTACACATATCTCGTTCTGAGGGCACACCAGATGGGCAAGACGTTGGGTTGGCATAGACCCTGGTTGCCCAGGGGGCGTCGGACATCACCTAGTTTAGACCAACACTTATAGAAGCACTGGCCTGGGGGGTTAAAAATAAAGATGACCCTCGGGTTAGCCGACCCAAGGGTAAAGTAATAGGTTGTTATGCAGATTTAAAACCAAGGTTGGGCCTTGCTGGAGGAGTTTTATTCAAGGCGAACTGTCAAGGGGTTCCCATAACACACAACCACATAAGGAACGCAAAATCAAGGAATATAACACCAGTATGATGGAAACTAAGGCGACAAGAGTGGAACAAAACACTAGGCATAAGGCCGAGCCTTCCACCCTTCACCAAGTGTATAGATGCATTAATTAAATAAGAGAATACTGTGATATCCCAAAAAAACCATGTTCCAACATGGAACAAACTTCAACTTCACCTGCAACTAGCAACACTATAAGAGGGGCTGAGCAAAAGCGGTAACATAGCCAAACAATGGATTGCTAGGAAGGTGGGTTAGAGGCTTGACATGGCAATATGGGAGGCATGATATAACAAGTGGTAGGTAGCGCGACATAGCGATAGAGCGATCAACTAGCAAGCAAAGATAGAAATGATATCAAGGGTATGGTCATCTTGCCTGAGATCCCGCAAGGAAGAAGAACGAGTCCATGAAGAAGACAAACGGACATAGTCGAACGGATCCTCACAACACTGGAATGAAACCGAAGCTAACGAGAGAAGCAGACCGGAAAGAAGCATGCAACATAGTAAACACACAATCAAAAACATGGCATGATGCACAATCAAGTATGATGCATGTCCGTTTTAATAAGGCATGGCATGGCAAAGTGCACAAACAACACTACAAGTTAAGTGGAGCTCAATATGCAACGTGGTGCATATTGACGAAGCACCACATGACTTATTTAGTTCTCTCTCGTTTCTGTATCCAACAATATTAAATGTTGTTAACCATGTCAAGAGGTGAAGCATAAGCAAACTACACATTTAAGCAAGTTTAAATGAGGCCGGAAACAACAACAACAAGTCCGGAAAAAAAATCCTCATGTGCATATTTTAGATTTGGTACTGTTCTGCCCTATACACAATTTTAGAGTTGTTCAACATGCAAAGTACTACCACCATGTTAATCTAGGCATTTTTCTACCCCATCTATATATATAATTTATTTAAAACCGAGCTACGGTTAATTAGTTATGAATAAACCATTTTAACATGACATTTATGTAAATTAATGCAAACAGCAATTTTAAACATTTTAAACGTGCATGAAAGTTGGATATTGTGAAAGTACATGAAATTTTAAGCAAGATGCATATATGACATATTTTATTTGGATGCATGGATATTGAATTATTCACAATTCAAAATGATGGCATTTTTGTAAATAAGAATGCACTAGAAAAAGCTAAAATACACAGACTAGGAAAAAATATGCACAGGTCGGATTGCAGCAACCTGCAGCGGCCCAGGAGGACTTGGCCCGAGTGAGCGCTAAATGTGCACAATAACAAGAAAACAGAGCAAAAATGGGGCCGGCTGGGACTTCAACCTAGGACCTCCTATGTAGATGAGCAGAGCGCTGACAAGCTGGCCTAACTGAGTGTTTGTGATTAGGAAGGGGCATAGGTCTTTTGAACAAGTAGGGGCTCGGTCTTGGAACCGCCATGAACGCACAACAACTTGCTAGCGACGGCGACGAGCGAAGCAGTGGCTACCGGTGCAGCGGATCACCGGCGGGATTGTGGAAATGTGCGAGAGTGCGCGCTTGCGAGCGAAGGCTGCTTCCGGGGGTGGCGTGCGTGTAGGCACTCGTGCACGAGCAGGAGCTCGTCCCCGGTCATGGAGAAGACTACGACCATATCCATGCGGTCAGTGCTGTGCGGCTGCTGCGCTAGTATTGTGTGCATGCGCGAACAGAGATGGTCGAGCGCTTGCGGGGGTGTGCAGGAGCATCCATACGTGGGTGCAGCAAGGGCGGCAACATGCATGCAGAGAGTGCGCGACCATGGTGGCCA
>NC_041392.1:332239808-332251575 GCF_002162155.2 Triticum dicoccoides | reverse complement strand
GGGGGGGGCTGCTGGAGACGTACGAGGTCAACGGAGCTCGAAGACAGCGGGAGGATGCGCTGACCGACGGTGATGGATTAGCCGGAGGTAGAAGACGACGCAAAGGACGTCACAGAAGGAGGTATGGGACCATGTAGACGCATGCGTAGTCGAGGAAGATGACAGCGAGGCACGCGAGGCTCCAGACGAATAAGATGGCAGCTGCTTGTCGGATCACGCCGGAGAGAAGCTCGGTCTCCTGAAGAAGAGGAAGCAGGAGAAGACAGCGACGTGGACGTCGACGACGGCATGGAGGCGATCCAGTTCAGCCATCCATCAGAACCGATCGAGGACGCAGACGGGGTGCAGGAGGACATGTTGAAGACGAGATTGAGGCCCTCTGGCCGCGAGAATGATGACGGATGTTGACAGTTTATTTCCCTGCTCTCGGTGCTCTAATTTGTGTAAGAATAAGAAGAGGGAAGGGAAAGAGGTGGCGGCAGCGAGAGGGGAAGAGGGAAACCCTAGGGCGCGGGGTGGCGGCTTTATAGGGGGCGCGGGCGCCATGGTGGCCATGTGCGGGCGCCCCTGGAGGTTTTACTATGAGAGAGAAGGTGCGTGATGTGGAAGAAAAAGGTGAGGGTTGAGGGGATGACAAGCGGGCCCGACGGGGTGCATGTGGGAAATTTTACCAGGGAGAGAGGAGATGGGCTAGATCGACTGGGTTGCTGGGTTGCTGAAGCTACTAGTCGCTGGGCTGCACTACTACTTTTTTCTATTTCTTCAAATAGAAATAAAAGAGCGAAATCACAGAGGAATTGGAGAGGGTTGTGAGAGATATGAACATATCAATGGAGTCCAGGATTTGTGCAGAATTTTGAATAAATTGCTTTGGGCATTTTTAAGGACAGAAAAATAATTCAAGTGTGAATTTAATTCACACTTGAGCCATTTTTGAACCCTACCAAAACAATTCCAAAAGGGATGAAACTTGGTAGAGATGTATAAGGTAGGGAGTAAGATTATCAGGAAATAAATGAACATTAAAGGATGAGGGAATAATGTCACTTGCAATATATGTGTGAGAATTGAAAGGAAGAAGCTAGTGATTTTGTGTTGCACTTGATGATGGTTTAGATGGAAGGGCAAGATGGAACAACAAAGAAGATGAGGAGAAGGAGTTCACAAAGATAACAAGCACATGAGAAATATGTACACTACAATGATGATCATGATGCAAATGCAACAAAAATGACAAAGGCCATATCACATCATGAAGCATGAATCAAAGCAAGTGAGAAGACCATGGCAAAAAAACAAGGATGGCACAATGCAATATAATAAGTGAGATGAGCATGGTGCAACAAGAAAAGATATGACAAAGCACTCAACATGATCATGGCATAAACATAGAGGAATGAAATATGCAAAACAACTATGGTAATGCAACAAACATAATAAACACACGACAACAACTATAATAAAGGAAGGCATCTTGAGCATCGGACTCGGGGCGTTACAACACTCCACCAATACAAGAGGATCTTGTCCCGAGATCTAAGGATGGCACCGGAGGGAAACGGAAGAGGAAGAGAAGAGGTAAAACTAAGTTGCTTCTTTGAAAAATGAGTGAAACCAAAGAACCTTGCAGGGTTGAACAAATTGAAAGAAAGAATACAACAAAGATGAACGAAGTTGAAAACACTCCGCTAGAAAAGAGGAACAAGGAACATTACGAGAACCTTGTAGGTTGAAAGACATAAGAAAAGGGTTGCGATGGACAAGAAGTACATGCAAGCAGACCGGTAGAAATGAGATGCACAAGGAACGATAAATATCAATTAGGACAACACTCCGGTTGGAAATGGAAGGTAAGGAATATGAACTTGACAAAAAGAAAGAACTTGGATGAGACTCCGGTTAGAAGAGGATTGATAGCCAGAACACTCCGGTTAAAACAAGATAGAGAAGGAATATGAATGATATAATTTGGGCAGCACTCCGACTGTAAATGGAAGGAATTGAACATGATCTTAACAAAACAAGATGATGGGTCGAAGAGAGCAGCATGAGAATGCCTACGGAACAAAAGTAAGAATGGAATCAAAAGAACAGAGGACAAAACAACATCTTTTACCTCAAATGAGCTTGAAAAGCATCTTTAGGAGAAGGGTTGAACAGAGTTGTTGGAAAACCAACAACAAATAGAGTAAGCTTGTTGTGGGCTTATGGAAAACATCTCGACATCTTGAGGTGAAGTTTTGCCAGTAACGAAAATCAATGGATTGGATTGATATCAACAAGAAGACGAGAAATGTATTTCACCGGGAGGATAAATGAAGAACTTGGGTCATTTATGAGCACCATAAATAGCAACAATCCTTAGGGAAAGCTTTAGGTGAAATATAACCCAAGATAATTCCAATGAAGAGATTGATGGATTTAAGATACCTCATTCCTGACAACTTGTCAATCATGAAACATGAAGGAAACTATCAAAATGACATAACACCACCTCAAAAGATAAGATAGAAAGAATTGCACTTCAGAATGCAAGATGAAGAATGCTTGAACTCCTCAAAACAAGACATGTGTTGAGCACCCTGTTTATTTTAGAGTATAGCTTGGCGGATCTCAACTTTGGGAGAAAACTTGATGAATGAATGAAGAATGAAAGGAATCCTTGATGAGCCACCATGTTGAGCCTCCATGAAGAACTCCGGTAATAAAGGAATGATCAAAAGAAAGAGAAGTTGAAAACACAAGGTGAAGCCTTGCGATGATTTAGATGGAGCTTCGTGACGAGATAAAGCGGAAAACTTGAAACTCCGGAAAAGAAAAGATGAAGCATCTCAAACCGAGAATGTGACATGATGAAGAACTCCGGAAAGAAGAAATTAGATCACATGGATGAAACAATAATAAGAATTATGTTATGTGTATCCTTCACCAATTTAAATTGATGACAAGCAACGGATTTGTCATAGTACTTCTTCTTGTAGACAAGATTAAGAGAGATATAGCGCAAACTTGAGAAAGGTCTTCAACGATCCGCCGGTAGGATTGGAAAGAACGAATGAATTGATATGAGAACATAGGAAGAGGAATCTTGAACAAACCAACGTAAGAATTGAAAACGAATGAAGAAAAGAGAACGAATCACCCGGAGGAATTAGAAAACGAATGAAGATACTTGAGGGAATTTAGATACATGAGAACGAAGAGATCATGAGCTAATTAGAGAATACTTGAACAACGCCCTAGAAGAATTTGAGAACGAGAGCTGAAAGCTAGAATGAATAATCCCGAAATGATGGCCTTCGGAGAATCAAACTGAAAAGACTCCTGAATTGCTTTGGATGGGTGAAAAGAATTTGAAAGATCTTGGCGAAAGACATGACTGATGAAAATTCATTCTTACGTCAAACATTGAAAATAATTTGAGAATCACTCCAGAAAGATTAGAAGAGTGTTAGATCCTGGGAAAAGACCTGTGGGTTAGGGCCCACTCAAAAGGAACACCTTCGAATGATTACTTGAAAGGGAGATTGCACCGGTTGATTTAAATGGCTTGAATGAGATAACATCCTCAAAAGAACTTGAGCGAATTGAGAATGGAAACTTGAATCTTCTGAGATATCTTCAGCACTCCGGAACAATTGAATAGCGAGAAGTGGATGATTAAGAGGTGCACCGGCATGAGAAAACATTTGAAATGAGGAAATGATATGATCGACAAAGCTTGACTTGAATCCACCGGAGAAGAAAGAGAACGAAGAATGATGAACTAGTAGAGCATCTTCAAGAGAACCACCGGGTAAGAACATTGATTGAAAAGAATGAAGAGACTTCACATGAATAAAATGGATACTTGATTAAGATATATGAGTCCTTGAAGAAAAGAAAGGGTGGGAGGGCAGGGAAAACAAAGGCAACTTGGGATGGATGAAAAAAATAACGTTGAGAAGACTTTGAGTTGGTCTTGCGGATGTTGAAAATGATCGGATCCACTTGAAGAGAAAAAAGGCGGTTGAAAAGGATTGACATGACAATCTCAATTATCATGAAGGATTAGTATTCACACAAAAATATGAGAGCGCCTCTTAGGGAAGGTATGGAATCAACACTTGACTTCGAAGAAACTCGAATACCACAAACCAAAACAAGAACAAAGGACTGGCTTGCAGAATAAGCTGGAACAAACATATGATAGACCCCATATCGTATCATGTGTCTGTTGGAAGGATATCCTACGTGATACTTGAATTCCCACTTATAAACTCCTGGAACTTTCTGGTTATGCAATCAAGTGTGGGGGATATAGGGGAAGCATAATATCTCACCCAAACTAACAATCCCTACATCCAGCTGTATCCATCCTTCAACACATAACCAAGAAACCTTCGGAAATCATGTACCTCAACCTTCGAAAAGCATCTGTTATACAAGTTATGGCAATACTCCCAAACTCCCGCTGCAGTACTGGGTGGCGTCGAGGTTATCTCACCAACAACTGCATAAAAGAGATTTTCGATGTCGGCGAGCTCAGGTATTCCAGAACTGCAACGATAAAATTGTGACGACAACTCCTCGAAGCTCAACCCCCCGGGACACTTCCACAACCCCTAAATGTCAGGAGGCACCAAGAACAATGTTCTCGTCACAAGAATATCAAAACGATTCCAAGATACCCGTGTGATCCTGAAAAAAAATCGTGAACTTTGAGGAGAGAAAAGTCAAAACTTCTATGCCAGGAGGCCTCACCAGAGCGACGAAGGGACTAAGGAGTAAAAAGAATCCTACTCTCTGATATATATAATCCTAAGACTCAAAACATTTTGTTCTAGACTCAACAACGTCAGTGATTCGATCAAGCAGGGGGCTCCTAACTCGGGCATGGCTCTGATTACCAAGTTTTAACGCCCACGATGCGGCTATATCTCCCACGTGTCGAGGCACGACTTAGAGGCATAACCGCATGGTGGTTTAGTCGCAAGTGGGGTAATCATCACACAATCCCATGTACTGAATAAGAAAGGGATAAATAGTTGTCTTACAACTGCCACTTCACACAAATAACAAGTTAAACATACATCATCCAGAGTACAGTCCAAGGTTCGACTATGGAACCGAAATAAAGGAAGACAATCCCAAATGCTAGATCCACGATCACCCCAACTGGGCTCCACTACTGATCATCCGAAAAAGACACATAACAACAACCAAGATCTTCGTTGAGCTCCCACTTGAGCTCGGTTGCATCACCTACACTGGTATCATCGGCACCTGCAACTGTTTGGAAGTATCCATGAGTCACGAGGACTCAGCAATCTCAGACCCGCGAGATCAAGACTATTTAAGCTTATGGGTAGGATAGGGTAATGAGGTGGAGTTGCAGCAAGCATTAAAAAAATATGGTGGCTAACATACGCAAATAAGAGTGAGAAGAGAAGCAACGCAACGGTCGAGAATCTAGAAGTGATCAAGAAGTGATCCTAAAACTACTTACGTTCAAGCATAACACAAGGCCGTGTTCATTTCCCGGACTCCACCAAAAAGAGACCATCACGGCTACACACGCGGTTGATGCATTTTAATTAAGTCAAGTGTCAAGTTCTCTACGACCGGACATTAACAAATTCCCATCTGCCACATAACCGTGGGTACGGCTTTCGAAAGTTTAAACCCTGCAGGGGTGTCCCAACTTAGCCCATCGCAAGCTCTCACGGTCAACGAAGGATATTCCTTCTCCCGGAAAGACCCGATCAGTCTCGGAATCCCGGTTACAAGTCATTTCGACAATGGTAAAACAAGACCAGCAAGACTGCCCGAATGTGCTGACAAATCGCCCAGTTCGAACCAACACTTAGAGAAGCACTGGCCCAGGGGCGTTAAAAATAAAGATGACTCTCGGGTTGGCCGACCCAAGGGAAAAGTAATAGGTTGTTAGGGAAATGTAAAACCAAGGTTGGGCCTTGTTGGAGGAGTTTTATTCAAGACGAACTATTATGGGGTTCCCATAACACCGAACCGCGTAAGGAACGCAAAATCAAGGAACATAACACCGGTATGACGGAAACTAAGGTGGCAAGAGTGGAACAAAACACCAGGCATAAGGCCGAGCCTTCCACCCTTTACCAAGTGTATAGATGCATGAATTAAATAAGAGAATATTGTGATATCCCAACATGGAACAAACTTCAACTTCACCTGCAACTAGCAATGCTATAAGAGGGGCTGAGCAAAAGCGGTAACATAGCCAAACAACAGTTTGTTAGGAAGATGGGTTAGAGGCTTGACATGGCAATATGGGAGGCATGATATAACAAGTGGTAGGTAGCGCGACATAGCGATAGAGTGATCAACTAGCAAGCAAAGATAGAACTGACATCGAGGGTATGGTCATCTTGCCTGAGATCCCACAAGGAAGAAGAACGAGTCCACGAAGAAGAAAAATGGACGTAGTCGAATGGATCCTCACAACTCCGGAACGAAACCGAAGCTAACGAGAGAAGCAACCCGGAAAAAGCAAGCAACATAGTAAACACACAAGCATAAACATGGCAAGATGCACAATCAAGTATGATGCACGTCCAGTTTAATGAGGCATGGCATGGCAAAGTGCACAAACAACACTACAAGTTAAGTGGAGCACAATATGCAACGAGTTGCATATTGACGAAGCACCACATGACTTATTTAGTTCTCTCCCGTTTATGTACCTAACAATATTAAATGTTGTTAACCATGGCAAGAGGTGAAGCATAAGCAAACTACACATTTAAGCAAGTTTAAATGAGGCCGGAAACAACAACAACAAGTCCGGAAAAATCCTCATGTGCATATTTTAGATTTGGTATTGTTCTGCCCTCTACACAATTTTAGAGTTGTTAAACATGCAAAGTACTGCCACCATGTTAATCTAGCCATTTTTTCTACCTCATCTACATATATAATTTATTTTAAACCGAGCTATGGTTAATTAGTTATGAATAAACCATTTTAACATGGCATTTATGTAAATTAATGCAAACAGCAATTTTAAACATTTTAAACATGCATGAAAGTTGGATATTGTGAAAGTATGTGAAATTTTAAGTAAGATGCATATATGACATATTTTATTTGGATGCATGGATATTTAGTTACTCACACTTCAAAATGATGGCATTTCTGTAAATAAGAATGCATTGGAAAATGGTAAAATACACAGGTTGGGATAAAAATATCCACGGGCCGGATTGCAGCAACCTGCAGCGTCCTGGGAGGACTTGGCCCGAGTGAGCGCTAAGTGTGCACAATAACAGGAAAACAGAGCAAAAATGGGGCTGGCTGGGACTTGAACCCACGACCTCCTATGTAGAGGAGTAGAGCGCTTACCAACTGGCCTAACTGAGTGTTTGTGATTAGGAAGGGACATACATGTTTTTAACAAGCAGGGGATCGGTCTTAGAACCGCCATGAACACACAACAACTTGCCGGCGATCACACGAGCAAAGCAGCGGCTACCGGTGGAGCAGATCACCGGCGGGGGTGCGGAAATGTGCAAGGGTGCGTGCTTGCAAGCGAAGGCTGCTTCCAGGGGTGGCGTGCATGCAGGCACTTGTGCACGAGCAGGAGCTTGTCCCCGGTCATGGAGAAGACTACGACCGGATCTGTGCGGTTGGTGTTGTGCGGCTGCTACGCTAGGATTGTGTGCATGCGCGAACAGAGAGGGTCGAGCGCTTGCGGGGCTGTGCAGGAGCATCCGGACGTGGGTGCAGCAAGGGCGGCAGCGTGCATGCAGAGAGTGCGCGACCATGGTGGCCATGCAGCCGGAGCTTCAGTTCGGTTGGGGAAGCGCTCAAATGCTTCGATCAACAAAATGAAGGCGGTAGGAGGAGCGGAGCTTCACCAGGGGGGGTGCTGGAGACGTACGAGGTCGACGGAGATCGAAGACGGTGGGAGGATGTGCTCACCGATGGTGAGGGATTAGTCGGAGGAAGAAGACGATGTAGACGACGTCGTGGAAGGAGCTACGGGACCATGTGGACGAGTGCGTAGTCAAGGAAGATCTCGGCGAGGCACGCGAGGCTCTGGACGAAGAAGATGGCAGCTGCTTGTCGGATCACGCCGAAGAGAAGCTCAGTCTCTTGAAGAAGAGGAAGCGGGGGAAGACAACGGCGACGTGGATGTGGACGACGGCAAGGAGGCGATCCAGTTCAGCCATCCATCACAATCGGTCGAGGACAGAGACGGGCTGTAGGAGGACATGTCGAAGACGAGCTTGAGGCCCTCTGGCCGCGAGAACGACAAGGGCCATCGACAGTTTATTTCCCAGCTCTCGGTGCTCTGATTTGTGGAAGAAGAAGCAGAGGGAAGGGAAAGAGGTGGCGGCGGCGAGAGGGGAAGAGGGAAACCCTAGGGCGCGGGGTGGCCGCTACATAGCGGGGCACGGGCACCCCTGGAGGTTTTACTGCGAGAGAGAGGATGCGTGAGGTGGAATAAAAAGGTGAGGGTTGAGGGGATGACAGGTGGGCCCGACGAGGTGCATGTGGGAAATTTTACCAGTGAGAGAGGAGATGTGCTGGATCGGCTGGGCTGCTGGGTTGCTGAAGCTACTGGTCACTGGGCTGCACTGCTGCTTTTTTCTATTTCTTCAAAGAGAAATAAGAGAGCAAAATCATAGAGGAATTGGAGAGGGTAGTGAGAGATATGAACATATCAATGGAGTCCAGGATTTGTGCAGAATTTGAATAAATTGCTTTGGGAATTTCTAAGGACAAAAAATAATTCAAGTGTGAATTTAATTCACACTTCAGCCATTTTGAACCCTACCAAAACAATTCCAAAAGGGATGAAACTTGGTAGAGTTGTATAAGGCATGGAGTAAGATTATCAGGAAATAAATGAACATTAAAGGAGGAGGCAGTAATGTCACTTGCAATAAATGTGTGAGAATTGAAAGGAAGAAGCTAGTGATTGGGTGTTTCACTTGATGATGATTTAGATGGAAGGGCAAGATGGAACAACAAAGAAGATGAGGAGACGGAGTTCACAAAGATAACAAGCACCTGAGAAATATGTACACTACATTGATGATCATGATGCAAATGCAACAAAAATGACAAAGTCCATATCACATCATGAAGCCTGAATCAAAGTAAGTAAGAAGACCATGGAAAACAAACAAGGATGGCACAAAGCAATATAACAAGTGAGGTGAGCATGGTGCAACAAGCAAAGATATGACAAAGCACTCAACATGATCATGGCATAAACATAGAGGAATGAAATATGCAAAACAACTATGATAATGCAACAAATATAATAAACACATGACAACAACTATAATAAAGGAAGGCATCTGGAGCATCGGACTCAGGGGGTTACATCAGCTCTATGTACTCCTGCGCGACTACCTTCGGGAGTATCACCACCTTTTTGCTCTTTTGCAGATATTTGGCCATGGATGTCGCCGTCGCCGCTAGGTGGTCCTTGTTTTCGAACCAAGACTGTATCTCCAACAACCTAGCTAGCTTCACAGGGTCGGCGTCTGCGATCCTCACGTATCAGTTGTACTCCTCCATCGATCTACTTCTCCACAACACCTTCACTCACCGGCGATGGTTTTTGAATGGAAGAGGAGTGGAGCGGCACTGGTTTTGGATTAGAACGGGAGAGGAGCGATAATGGTTTTGGATTGGAACATGAGAGGAGGGGCGGTGGTTTTGAAATGGAATAGGAGAGGAGCGGCACTGGTCTTGGCAGTATTTTTTGTTTTGCATATTTGGATCAAAGTTTGATCAAGTACTGTATTTGACAAGCAAAATGTGAATGCATGTCACCAAAAATTGTATCATTTGGTTCGTATCTGAATGTACTTTCAAATTATATTATTTTTGCAACGTATAACATATATTTTATTTGTGAAAATCATGGTCAATTATGACCCGAAATAAAAGCTAGACTAGTTAATGTGGGGTCGCTTTATTAATTGAAGGGTAAATCATGGTCAATTTTGATTTTGATCCAGTCACAGTGTGCCGTCCCTCTTGTCCAATCCTAAATTGCTGCCGCACGCTCCTCTCCCTCTTATCCATTGCAAAACCACCTCCTCTCCTCTCCACCATCTCCATTCAAAAACCACCATCTCGCCTCTCCCTCTTCTCCATTGCAAAACCACCTCCTCTCCTCTCCACCAATTCCATTCGAAAACCACCATCTCGCCTCTCCCTCTTCTCCATTGCAAAACCAACCCCTCTCCTCTCCATCTTCTCCATTGCAAAACCACCGACTCGCCTCTCCCTCTTCTCGATTGCAAAACCACCCCTCTCCTCGACATCTTATCCATTGCAAAACACCGTCTCGCCTCTCCCTCTCCTCCATTGCAAGACCACCGTCTCGCCTCTCCCTCTTCTCCATTTCAAAACCACCCCTCTCCTCTCCATCTTCTCCATTGAAAAACCACCGTCTCACCTCTTCCTCTTCTCTATTGCAAGACCGTCATCTCTCCTCCCATCTTCCAAAGCTAGCACCGGACCTCTTAGAAGGACATCTATGGAGAGGATGCGACAGTGAATCAGGCAGATCGCCGGCAGTGACCAGGCGAAGTTAGCCAGGTTGAAGGAGATCATTACTTGGTTTGAGAACGAGTGGGAGATTTTGAGGACGGTGAGGGCCATGTGGCAATGTGTGCGAAAGAGCAAGACGGGGGCGATGTACTCCTCGGCGGCAGTCACGCCGCAGTCCTTCGAATTCATCGAGTATCTCCTCTAGGCGATGCAGCAGATAGATTTTCCCAAGGTGAAAGTTAGGCGGAGGTGGTGGGTGTATAGGTCAAAGGTCGAGCATCTAGAGGATAACGAATCGATCGAGTACGGTGTGCCGTTCATGAGGGTGAAGAGCCAACCGGAGCCATAGGAGTATTCATCCTCCCACCACAAGAAGAGGCTGCATGCCGTGATGTTGCTTCCCCGCTGTTCTCCATGGTTCCCTCGCCGCTCGCCTCGTCTCAATGGTAGCGGTTGGTTTTCAGGTAAGCTTCACACTAACCTAATCTTCCATCTGCTCATGCTTACAATCAGTCTGACGACTAATGAGAATCATGCTTACAATTAGTCTATGAGTACTAAGCCGATCACCCTAAAATAGCTCTGAACCAAAAACAAAGTTGTGACACCGTGTACAAATAAAGAAAAATATATTTGGTTAGAGGAAACCTCCTCTTTCGATATATAAAAAAATCAGTGGCACTAGCAGTGCCAAAACATTCACTACAAGAAAAATACACTTCCATGATGATACGTGTTTGTCACAGTAGGTCACGTTTTCTGTCATGCATGTACATCCATGACAAATTTATGACAGAATGAAGATAGTCATACCTATTCTTTCGTACAGGTGTTCCATGAAATTTCCAAAATTATCATCACGGGAGTGTCCACTTCCATGACGATAAATCGCGCATCATAGAAGTGCTTTCGTCAAGGGTGACCGACACGTGGCATCTGATACGTCTGCAATGTATCTATAATTTTTGATTGCTCCATGCTATATTATCTTCTGTTTTGGACATTATTGGGATTTATTTTCCACTTTTATATTATTTTTGGGACTAACCTATTAACCGGAGGCCCAGCCCAGAATTGCTGTTTTTTTGCCTATTTTAGGGTTTCGAAGAAAAGGAATATCAAACGGAGTCCAAACGGAATGAAACCTTCGGGAACGTGATTTTTGGAATGAACAAGATCCAGGAGACTTGGACCCTACGTCAAGCAACCAACAGGGAGGCCACGAGGTATGGGG
>NC_041392.1:332198012-332239563 GCF_002162155.2 Triticum dicoccoides | reverse complement strand
CCATCCTCATGGGCCCCCTGTTGCTCCACCGACGTACTTCTTCCTCCTATATAAACCTACGTACCCCCAAACAATCAGAACAGGAGCCAAAACCCTAATTCACCACCGTAACTTTCTGTATCCACGAGATCCCATCTTGGGGCCTGTTCTAGAGCTCCGCCGGAGGGGGCATCAATCATGGAGGGCTTCTACATCAACACCATAGCCTCTCCGATGAAGTGTGAGTAGTTTACCTCAGACCTACGGGTCCATAGTTATTAGCTAGATGGCTTCTTCTCTCTTTTGGATCTCAATACAAAGTTCTCCCCCTCTCCCGTGGAGATCTATTTGATGTAATCTTCTTTTGCGGTGTGTTTGTTGAGACCGATGAATTGTGGGTTTATGATCAAGTTTATCTATGAACAATATTTGAATCTTCTCTGAATTCTTTTATGTATGATTGGTTATCTTTGCAAGTCTCTTCAAATTATCAGTTTGGTTTGGCCTACTAGATTGATCTTTCTTGCGATGGGAGAAGTGCTTAGCTTTGGGTTCAATCTTGCGGTGTCCTTTCCTAGTGACAGTAAGGCACGTATTGTATTGTTGCCATCGAGGATAAAAAGATGGGGTTTTCATCATATTGCATGAGTTTATTCCTCTACATCATGTCATCTTGCTTAAAGCGTTACTCTGTTCTCTTGAACTTAATACTCTAGATGCATGCTGGATAGCGGTCGACGTGTGGAGTAATAGTAGTAGATGCAGGCAGGAGTCAGTCTACTTGTCTCGGACGTGATGCCAATATACATGATCATACCTAGATATTCTCATAACTATGCTCAATTCTGTCAATAGCTCAACAGTAATTTGTTCACCCACCGTAAAATACTTATGCTCTTGAGAGAAGCCACTAGTGAAACATATGGCCCCCGGGTCTATCTTCATCATATTAGTCTTCCAACACTTAGTTATTTTCATTGCTTTTATTTTACTTTGCATCTTTATCATAAAAATACCAAAAATATTATCTTATCATATCTATAAGATCTCAGTCTCGTAAGTGACCGTGCAGGGATTGACAACCCCTTATCGCGTTGGTTGCGAGGATTTATTTGTTTTGTGCAGGTGCGAGGGACTCACGCGTAGCCTCCTACTGGATTGATACCTTGGTTCTCAAAAACTCAGGGAAATACTTACGCTAGTTTGCTGCATCACCCTTTCCTCTTCAAGGGAAAACCAACGCAGTGCTCAAGAGGTAGCAATAAGGATTTCTGGCGTTGTTGCCGAGGAGGTCTACGCAAAAGTCAACACACCAAGTACCCATCACAAACCCTTATCTCCCGCATTACATTATTTGCCATTTGCCTCTCGTTTTCCTCTCCCCCACTTCACCCTTTCCGTTTTATTCACCCTCTCTCTCTATCCTCCCTCTCTTTCTCTATTTGCCTCTTTTTTTGCCCGTTCCTCGTTTGCTTGTGTGTTGGATTGCTTGCTTGTCATGATGGCTCAAGATAACACTAAATTGTGTGACTTTACCAATACCAACAACAATGATTTTATTAGCATTCCGATTGCTCCTCTTACCGATGCTGAATCTTGTGAAATTAATGTTACCTTGCTGAATCTTGTCATGAAAGATCTGTTTTCCGGCCTTCCTAGTGAAGATGCCTCTACCCATTTGAATAGCTTCATTGATTTGTCTGACATGCAAAAGAAGAAAGATGTTGATAATGATATTGTTAAACTAAAGTTGTTTCCTTTTTCGCTTAGAGATCGTGCTAAAGCTTGGTTTTCGTCTTTGCCTAAAAATAGTATTGATTCTTGGAATAAGTGCAAAGATGCTTTTATCTCTAAGTATTTTCCTCCCGCTAAGATCATCTCTCTTAGAAACGATATTATGAATTTTAAGCAACTTGATCATGAACATGTTGCACAAGCTTGGGAGAGGATGAAATTAATGATACGTAATTACCCAACACATGGTTTGAATCTCTGGATGATTATACAAATTTTTTATGCCGGATTGAATTTTGCTTCTAGAAATCTTTTAGATTCGGCCGCGGGAGGCACTTTTATGGAAATCACTTTAGGAGAAGCTACTAAACTCCTAGATAATATTATGGTTAATTATTCTCAATGGCACACTGAAAGATCTACTAATAAGAAAGTGCATGCAATAGAAGAAATTAATGTTTTGAGTGGAAAGATGGATGAACTTATGAAATTATTTGCTAATAAGAGTGTTTCTTCTGATCCTAATGATATGCCTTTGTCTACTTTGATTGAGAATAATAATGAATCTATGGATGTGAATTTTGTTGGTAGGAATAATTTTGGTAACAACGCGTATAGAGGAAACTTTAATCCTAGGCCTTATCCTAGTAATTCCTCTAATAATTATGGTAATTCCTACAACTATTCTTATGGAAATTTTAATAAGATTCCCTCTGATTTTGAATCTAATATTAAAGAATTTATTACTTTGCAAAAGAATTTCAATGCTTTGATTGAAGAAAAATTGCTTAAGATTGATGATTTGGCCAGGAACGTTGATAGAATTTCTCTTGATGTTGATTCTTTGAAACTTAGATCTATTCCACCTAAGCATGATATCAATGAGTCTCTCAAAGCCATGAGAATTTCCATTGATGAGTGCAAAGAAAGAACCGCTAGGATGCGTGCTAAGAAAGATTCCTTCATAAGAGCGTGCTCTTCTAGTTTCCATGCTAATAAAGATGAAGATCTAAAAGTTATTGATGTGTCCCCTATTAAATCTTTGTTTTGCAATAAGAATCTTGATAATGATGGGACTGAATATGATCCACCTTTACCTAGAAGGCGTTCCAAAAATTCAGAGTTTTTAGATCTGGATGCTAAATTTGATAAAAGTGGGATGGAAGAGATCAAAACATTAAATAGTAATGAACCCACTATTTTGGATTTTAAGGAATTTAATTATGACAATTGCTCTTTGATAGATCGTATTTCCTTGTTGCAATCCGTGCTAAATTCTCCTCATGCTTATAGCCAAAATAAAGCTTTTACCAAACATATCGTTGATGCTTTGATGCAATCTTATGAAGAAAAACTTGAGTTGGAAGTTTCTATCCCTAGAAAACTTTATGATGACTGGGAACCAACTATTAAAATTAAAATTAAAGATCATGAATGCTATGCTTTGTGGGATTTGGGTGCTAGTGTTTCCAGGATTCCAAAGACTTTGTGTGATTTGTTAGGTTTCCATGATTTTGATGATTGCTCTTTAAACTTGCACCTTGCGGATTCCAGTATTAAGAAACCATGGGAAGAATTAATGATGTTATTATTGTGGAAAATAGGAATTATGTGCCCATAGATTTTATTGTTCTTGACATAGATTGCAATCCTTCATGTCCTATTATTCTTGGTAGACCTTTCCTTAGAACGATTGGTGCAGTTATTGATATGAAGGAAGGAAATATTAGATTCCAACTTCCGTTAAGGAAAGGCATTGAACACTTTCCTAGAAAGAAAATTAAATTACCTTATGAATCTATTATGAGAGCCACTTATGGATTTCCTACCAAAGATGAAAATACCTAGATCTATCCTTGCTTTTTATGCCTAGCTAGGGGCGTTAAACGATAGCGCTTGTTGGGAGGCAACCCAATTTTATTTCTATTCCTTGATCTTTTTTCTCCTGTTTAGTAATAAATAATTTATCTAGCCTCTGTTTTGGTTGTGTTTTTTGTGTTTAATTAGTGTTTGTGCCAAGTAGAACCGTTGGGAAGACTAGGGGAAAGTCTTGTTAATCTTGCTGTAAAAAAACAGAAACTTTAGCGCTCACGAGAACTGCTTCCATTTTTATTTGGAAAGTGCTATTTAGTTAATTATTTTTAATATGATTAATAGATAAATTCCTCACGTCCATCAATTTATTTTAGAATTTTTGGGGTTCCAGATCTTGCGGTAGCTACAGATTACTATAGACTATTCTGTTTTTGACAGATTCTGTTTTTCGTGTGTTGTTTGCTTATTTTGATGAATCTATGGCTAGTAAAATAGTTTATAAACCATAGAGAAGTTGGAATACAGTATGTTTAACACCAATATAAATAAATAATGAGTTAATTACAGTACCTTGAAGTGCTCTTTTGTTTTCTTTCGCTAACGGAGCTCACGAGATTTTCTACTTTAAGTTTTGTGTTGTGAAGTTTTCATGTTTTGGGTAAGGATTTGATGGATTATGGAACAAGGAGTGGCAAGAGACTAAGCTTGGGGATGCCCATGTCACCCCAAAGATAATCTAAGGATACCTAAAAGCAAAAGCTTGGGGATGCCCCAGAAGGCATCCCCTCTTTCGTCTACTTCTATCGGTAACTTTACTTGGAGCTATATTTTTATTCACCAAATGATATGTGTTTTGCATGGAGCGTCTTGTATAATTTGAGTCTTTGCTTTTTAGTTTACCACAATCATCTTTGCTGTACACACCTTTTGAGAGAGAGACACATGATTCGGGAATTATTAGAATACTCTATGTGCTTCACCTATATCTTTTGAGTTATATAGTTTTGCTCTAGTACTTCACTTATATCTTTTAGAGCACGGTGGTGGATTTGTTTTATAGAAACTATTCATATCTCATGCTTCACTTAGTCTATTTTGATAATCTTGAATAGCATGGTAATTTTCTTAAATAATCCTAATATGCTAGGTATTCAAGATTAGTAAAAACTTTCTTATGAGTGTTTTGAATACTAAGAGAAGTTGTGCTAGTTGAGTACTTGTGAAATTGAGAAATACTTGTGTTGAAGTTTGCATGTCCCGTAGCATGCACGTATGGTAAACGTTATGTAAAAAATTTGAAACATGAGGTGTTCTTTGATTGTCTTCCTTATGAGTGGCAGTTAGGGACGAGTGATGGTCTTCTCCTACCAATCTATCCCCCTAGGAGCATGCGCGTAGTGCTTGGTTTTTGATGACTTGTAGATTTTTGCAATAAGTATGTGAGTTATTTATGACTAATGTTGAGTCCATGGATTATACGCACTCTCACCCTTCCATCATTGCTAGCCTCTTCGGTACCGTGCATTGCCCTTTCTCACATTGAGAGTTTGTGCAAACTTCGTCGGTGCATCCAAACCCTGTGATATGATACGCTCTTTCACACATAAACCACCTTATATCTTCCTCAAAACAGCCACCATACCTACCTATTATGGCATTTCCATAGCCATTTCGAGATATATTTCCTTGCAACTTTCCACCATCCCGTTTATCATGACATGTTCATCATTGTCATACTGCTTTGCATGATCATGTAGTTGACATCATATTTGTGGCAAAGCCACTGTTCATAATTCTTTCATACATGTCACACTTGATTCATTGCATATCCCGGTACACCGCCGGAGGCATTCATATAGAGTCATACCTTGTCCTAGTATTGAGTTGTAAATAAATAGAAGTGTGATGATCATCATTTAATAGAGCATTGTCCCAATAAAAAAAGAGAAATGCCCAAAAAAAGAAATGAAAAGGGACAATGCTACTATCTTTTTTTCACACTTGTGCTTCAAAGTAGCACCATGATCTTCATGATTGAGAGTCTCTTGTTTTTTCACTTTCATATACTAGTGGGAATTTTTCATTATAGAACTTGGCTTGTATATTCCAACAATGGGCCTCCTCAAGTGCCCTAGGTATTCGTGAGCAAGCAAGTTGGATGCACACCCACTAGTTTCTTTTGTTGAGCTTTCATACATTTATAGCTCTAGTGCATCCGTTGCATGGCAATCCCTACTCCTTGCATTAACATCAATCGATGGGAATCTCCATAGCTCATTGATTAGCCTCGTTGATGTGATACTTTCTCCTTTTTTGTCTTCTCCACATAACCCCCATCATTATACTCTATTCCATTCATAGTGCTATATCCATGGCTCACGCTCATGTATTGCGTGAAGGTTTATAAAGTTTGAGATTACTAAAGTATGAAACAATTGCTTGGCTTTTCATCGGGGTTGTGCATGATGAGAGCATTTTTGTGTGACGAAAATGGAGCATGACTAAACTATATGATTTTGTAGGGATGAACTTTCTTTGGCCATGTTATTTTGAGGAGACATAATTACTTAGTTAGTATGCTTGAAGTATTATTATTTCTATGTCAATATTAAACTTTTGTCTTGAATCTTTTGGATCTGAATATTCTTGCCACAATTAAGAAGAATTACATTGAAATTACGCCTAGTAGCATTCCACATCAAAAATTCTAGTTTTATCATTTACCTACTCGATGACGAGCTTGGGGATGATTGATACGTCTCCAGCGTATCTATAATTTTTGATTGCTCCATGCTATATTATCTTCTGTTTTGGAAATTATTGGGGTTTATTTGCCACTTTTATATTATTTTTGGGACAAACCTATTAACCGGAGGCCCAGCCCAGAATTGCTATTTTTGCCTATTTTAGGGTTTCGAAGAAAAGGAATATCAAACGGAGTCCAAACGGAATGAAACCTTCGGGAACATGATTTTTTGAATGAACAAGATCCAGGAGACTTGGACCCTACGTCAAGCAATCAACAGGGAGGCCACGAGGTAGGGGCACGCCTACCCCTCCCAGGCGCGCCCTCCACCCTCGTGGGCCCCCTATTGCTCCACCGACATACTTCTTCCTCCTATATATACCTACGTACCCCCAAACGATCAAAACACGAGCCAAAACCCTAATTCCACCGCCGTAACTTTCTGTATCCACGAGATCCCATCTTGGGGCCTGTTTCGGAGCTTCGCTGGAGGGGGCATCTATAACACCCATGATGCGGCTATATCTCCCACGTGTCAGAGCATGACTTAGAGGCATAACAACATAGTAAGCATGTCGCAAGAGGGGTAATCTTTAAACATCCCATGTACTGAATAAGAGAGGGATAAAGAGTTGGCTTACCATCGCCACTTCACACAATACATAAATATAGCATTACATCATCCAAATACAATCAAGGTCCGACTACGGAACCAAAATAAAGACAACCCCAAATGCATAGATCCCGGATCGCCCCAACTGGGCTCCACTACTGATCGTCCGGAAAGGAAACATAGTAACGGCCAGAATCTTCGTCGAACTCCCACTTGAGTTCGGTCACGTCCCCTGCACTGGCATAATTTGCTCCTGCATCTAGTTTGGAAGTAATTTGTGAGTCAAGGGGACTCAGCAATCTCACACCCTCGCGATCAAGACTATTTAAGCTTAAGGGTAGGAAAAGGTAGTGAGGTGGAGCTGCAGCAAGCACTAGCATATATGGTGGCTAACTTACGCAAATGAGAGCAAGAAGAGAAGCAAAGCTCGACCGAGAAGCTATAAATATCAAGAAGTGATCCTGAAACTACTTACGTTCAAGCATAACACGAGACCGTGTTCTCTTCCCGGACTCCGCCGAAAAGAGACCATCACGGCTACACTCGCTGTTGATTCATTTTAATTAAGTTAAGTGTCAAGTTTTCTACAATCGGATATTAACAAATTCCCATCTGCCGATAACCGTGGGCACGACGTTCAAAAGTTCAAAACCCTGCAGGGGTGTCCCAACTTAGCCCATCACAAGCTCTAAGGGTCAACGAAGGACATTCCTTCTCCCAGGACGACCCGATCAGACTCGGAATCCCGGTTACAAGACATTTCGACAATGGTAAAACAAGACCAGCAAAGCCGCCCGATGTGCCAACAAATCCCGATAGGAGTCGCACGTATCTCGTTCTCAGGGCACACCGGATGAGCGCTCTATACAACTAAAACCAAACCTTGAGTTTCCCCGAGGGGGCGCTGCAAAGGACTCTAGTTTGGGCCAACACTCAAAGGAGCACTGGCCTGGGGGTTTAAAATAAAGATGACCCTTGAGTCTGCGGAACCCAAGGGAAAAAGGCTTAGGTGGCAAATGGTAAAACCAAGGTTGGGCCTTGCTGGAGGAGTTTTATTCAAGGCGAACTGTCAAGGGGTTCCCACTATAACCCAACCGCGTAAGGAACGCAAAATCAAGGAACATAACACTGGTATGATGGAAACTAGGGCGGCAAGAGTGGAACAAAACACCAGGCATAAGGCCGAGACTTCCACACTTTACCAAGTATATAGATGCATTAAAGTAAACAAGATATAATAAAGATATCCCAACAATAAACATGTTCCAATAAGGAACAAACTCCATCTTCACCTGCAACTAGCAACGCTATCAGAGGGGATGAGCAAAGCGGTAACGTAGCCAAACAACGGTTTGCTAGGAAAGGTGGGTTAGACGCTTGACATGGCAATATGGGAGGCATGATATAGCAAGTGGTGGGTATCGTGGAATAACAATAGAGCGAGCAATTAGCAATCAAAGATAGAAGTGATTTCAAGGGTATGGTCATCTTGCCTGCAAAGTTCTCTGGGTTGACGTAAGCTTGATCCTCGTAAGCGTACTCAATGGGTTCCTCGATCACGTACTCGTATCCCGGCTCTACCCAAAGCAAGAACACAAGCAAAGGACCAACAATCAATCACGGTGCAATGCGCAAGCAACATGATGCAAAACATGGCATGATATGCGGGATGTGATATGCAATGCATATGCATGCTCCGGAAGGAAAAGATTGAACCAGGACTCAACTTGGCAAACCAAGAGTGCCGCTTGAAAGATGAGATGATTTCGGTCGAAATCGATATAAAGAACACCGGAATCAGATGCACGGTTTGCAAATGGCAAGCAAAACAAGAATGGCACAATTCTGCGATTAACAGCACGATGCCATCTAAAATGCAACAAGAAACTAAGCTACTGCACTCTAACATAGCAAAAAAGCACATGGCAGTGATCTACTCAATATGCTTGAC
Source organism: Triticum dicoccoides (assembly GCF_002162155.2). Classification (NCBI taxonomy): domain Eukaryota; kingdom Viridiplantae; phylum Streptophyta; class Magnoliopsida; order Poales; family Poaceae; genus Triticum; species Triticum dicoccoides. Next base: position 332,230,725 of record NC_041392.1, on the reverse strand, counting down.
AAAAGATGAACACTGAGATACGGCTAAATAACACAATAGCAGGTTCAAACAAGCATGGCAAAAGGGCAAAAGATATCAGCTTCATAGACTTCGTGAAAATACTAACATGCCTCAAATTAACATCAGGAAGTAATGTTTAGAGCAAGATAACAACATGCTACAGGAACAGAACATAGCAAACAAAGGCATGGAATGAATCTACTCAAAGCATATAAAAAGTCCCTTAATGACCATAAGAAAAAAGGATAATAAGATATGATGGCACCCATGTAAACATAGCAAGTTTCGTTAACAGATTCAGACTGAGCAGAAAACTGGACATGGCAAAACGGAATTATGAAGGGCTCTTTGCGAGCTTGATTCACTCAACATAAGGCATTGCATGACAATCTAAGCATACTACTAGCAATAATACATGTTCATGAAGCTAACCAAAGCAAGAACAAACTCATAGCATGCATGGATCAACTACAACAACCTTGGCAAAATTGATTAACACGTCAACAATCTGCTAGGAACATTTTATAGCGAAAGTAGAGCAACATCTAGGGCACTCCATAAATGCAAACAAGGACATGTCTCGATAGAGCACAACCATATTCCCAAATCATCTGTACTGAACATACTCAAAAGAAGCATGGATCTCTCTGTAGCAACATGAACACATGGCATAAAAATAACAGCAGGGAAATGACTTAGTGAAATTCTAAGTCCCTGAAAACAACAATATTACGAGAGCTACTTTGCATGCTTGTGCTAGTCACCACATTTATCACAAAAATACATGGCATACACCCCTGTAAAGATTGCATGGCATAGCCCAAAACACATGTAGAGATCATGCCCATATGACGCACACAACAAATGTAGCAAAAATGACAAATGCTCAATATCTGCTAAGTAACAGGAACTAACATTTATAGCACTCTTGCATCAACAATTTGGGCATCAAGATGGACTCAAACAAGCATGGCACAATGGAACAAAATGAAGAGCACATCCAGATGAACAATTTGATATATTGTGTGCAAGAAACGGAGCTACGATTATAGAGTTATGGCATGATGAAGGGAGCATCAAAATGCAAATATTTTCGGGACTTCAGAGAAATCAACCTCGAGGGGGGGAAGAAGTCAACACGGCGGATCCCACCAGAGTAGTCGCCGGAGGAGCTCCGGGAAGAAGGGGTCGGCCGGGGCAGGCGGAGCTGGGGTCAGGGACGGCGTCGGAGGAGCGGATCCGGCCGGAGAAGTTCGCTGACGGCGGCCCTCGACCGGATCGGGCGGAGGCCGAGCGGGGCGACAAGGTCACAGGGCAGCGGCGACGCGAGGGCGTGGGGCGGCGACGAAAGGCGGCGAGGAGGAGGCGCCGTAGCGCGGGCGCTCGGCGGCGGGGCGAGGGCGCGGTTTCCGTGGGCGGCGGCGGCGGAGAGACGGACCGCGGGGGCCGGCGATGGGCCCTGCGGGTCTCGGCAGCGGACACGTGGCGCGATGCCACTGGCTGCGAGCGGCGGTGCGGGCGTGTCTGACCTGGATGGACATGTCCGGTGGCTGCGGGGAAGGATTTTTAGGGTTTGGACTGCGAATTTCGGAGGGGGAGGTGTTTATATAGGTAGAGGGAGCTAGGAGTGTCCAAATAGAGTGCGGTTTTCGGCCTCGTGATCGTGATCGAACGGCCGAGAGTATGGAGGGGGGTTTGGATGGGTTTGGGACACTTTGGAGGGGTGTTGGGCTACAACACACACGAGGCCTTTACGGATTCCTCGGTTAACCGTTGGAGTATCAAACGGACTCCAAATGGCATGAAACCTGACAGGCGGTCTACCGGTAGTGTACCAAGGCCGCTTGGCAAATCTCGGTCCATTCCGAGAAAGTTTAACTCCCACTCATGAAAATAGGCAAAAGGGGGCGCCGGAGGACATAGGAGTGTCGGCTTGCAAAACGGACAACGGGGAAAATGATCTGATGGATGAGACGAATACGTATGCAAATGAGATGCACATGATGACATGATATGAAATGCATAACATGAACAAAATGCAAAATGAAGACAAACCCAACCACGAAGGGAAATCATAACTTAAAGCCAGAAATTGCAAGAGTTGGAGTACAAATATGGTAAGTTACATCTGGGGTGTTACATCATCGATCATGGAGGGCTTCTACATCAACACCATAGCCTCTCCGATGAAGTGTGAGTAGTTTACCTCAGACCTATTGGTCCATAGTTATTAGCGAGATGAGGTTCTCCCCCTCTCTTGTGGAGATCTATTCGATGTAATCTTCTTTTGCGGTGTGTTTGTTGAGACCGATGAATTGTGGGTTTATGATCAAGTTTATCTATGAACAATATTTGAATCTTCTCTGAATTCTTTTATGTATGATTGGTTATCTTTGCAAGTCTCTTAGAATTATCAGTTTGGTTTGGCCTACTAGATTGATCTTTCTTGCAATGGGAGAAGTGCTTAGCTTTGGGTTCAATCTTGCGGTGTCCTTTCCCAATGACAGTAGGGGCAGCAAGGCACGTATTGTATTGTTTCCATCGAGGATAACTGTAACACCCCGGATATGATTTACCTAATATGTAATCCAACTCTTGCCGTTTCCGGCGTTAAGTTATTTTATTTTCTCGGGTTCGGGTTTTTGTCTCCGTGTGTTGTTGTCGTTGTCATGCATCTCATATCATGTCATCATGTGCATTGCATTTGCATACGTGTTCGTCTCATGCATCCGAGCATTTTCCCCGTTGTCTGTTTTGCATTCCGGCGCTCCGTTCTCCTCCGGTGGTCTTTTCTACCTTTCTTTCGTGTGTGAGGATTAGACATTTCCGGATTGGAATGAGACTTGCCAAGCGGCCTTGGTTTACTACCGGTAGACCGGCTGTCAAGTTTCGTACCATTTGGACTTCGTTTGATGCTCCAACGGTTAACCGAGGGACCAAAAAGGCCTCGTGTGTGTTGCAGCCCAACACCCTTCCAATTTGGCCCAAATCCCACCAAAACCCTGTCCATCATCTAGAGCGTTCGATCACGATCGCGTGGCCGAAAACCGCACCTCATTTGGACACTTCTAGCTCCCTCTATACCTATAAATATCTCCCCCATTCGAAATCACGGGTGAAACCCTAGTCGCCTCCCACCTCTCGCTGCCGGACGCGTCCGCTCGGGCTGGACACGTCTGACCCAGCCGCCGCCGCCACGTGTCCGCCTCCCATTCGCCGCGCCGCCGCCGGCCCGGGAGGCCCGGATCGGGCCCCCGAGGCCCACATCGCCACCCGCCGCAGCCCGGTGCCTCTTCCTCCAGAGGCGTGCCGCCCTCTCCGCCGCGCCGACGCGCGCAGTCGCCGGTCTTTGTCGCCGGCGAGCTCCAACACCACACCGGCCCCGCCCACTCCGGCCGTCGTCAGGCGCGGGCGACCCGCGCCGCGGACGCCACCGCCGCCACCGTCCTCGTCCGGGGCCGGCGAGCCCTTCCCCTCCTCCGGCGAGCTCCGGCAGCCGCTCCCCCGATGGACTCCGGCGAGGCCCCCCGGCGAACCTCGATCCACGCGCCGGATCCAGATATAAAAACTAGGGTTGACTTATTTTTTCCCTAAGTCTACTTTGCATGATCATCGTGCCATGATCCTCATGCCGTAACTTTTCATCTGTAGATCTGTTTTGGGCGTGTAGCATATCAAAATGTTCGTCTCAGAGAGCAAATCATTTCATCTCATTGCATAATTTTCATTTTAGCTCATCTTGATGCCCGAATGCTGTTGGAAGAGTGCTATTTGAGTTAATTGTCAGATCTGCTGCACCAAATAGCTATTTGTCATTTTTACCATGATTAATGTGTGCATGATATGCTCATGAGCTCTACATGTGTTTTGTTATATGCTTTGCCATCTTTACAGAGGTGCTATCCATGTATTTTTGTGATGTGTGTGGTGACTAGGACAAGCTTGCAAAGTGGTGCATTCGTTAATGCTGATTTCAAGGACTTAGCAATTCCACCAAGTCCTTGATCTGTTTTATCAATATGCCATATGTTCTTGTTGTTTCCTAGTGATCCGTGCCTCTTTTGAGGATGATCAGTAAGCATGATTTGTTATTCTTGTAATGCTCTATCCATCCATGTCTTTGTTTGCAATTATGGAGCACCCTAGATTGAGTCAATCGAGCTCTACTTTTGCTATTTCGTGAATCTGGGCAGATTGTCTACTTGTTAGCGATTTTGCCGAGGATGTTGTAGTTGATCCGTGCATGCTATGTTATTGTTCTTGCCATTTCTAGCTTTTATAATGTGTATTCTTGATGGGTGTATTCTTAGATTGTCATGCCTTGCTCTGTAGTGAGTGCATCGAGCTCGTAAACATGCCTACTTGATATCTGATTTGCATGCTCCAGTTTTGACTAAGACAGTGATCTGATTATGTTTTTGCCATGTTCACATACTTGCAATTGTATTTCCTGATCCCTTTTGTCACAAGGTCACTAAGGGACTTTTGTTAACCTCTTTGAGTAGCTCCATGCCATGCTTTACTTTGCCATGTTAAGTTCCTGTAGCATATAGTTTTCTTGCTCCAAAGTGTGCTACCTGATCTGAAATTCCAGACAAGTGTTAATTTCACTAAGTTTGAAACCTGTTTACCAATTGCACTTTTGCCATTCTTGTTTGAACCTGTTAATGGATGAATTGGCCGCAGCTCAGTGTTCATCTTTTGTTAAGCATCATGAATGGATCCCTGCCATCTATTTTGTTGCCATGTTTGGGTTCTATAGCATGTTTGTCTTGTTGCATTTAATGGCTACTTGATGAATATCGCAGACCGGTGCCATATTTGAATTGCTTGCCATTTCCAAACCGTGCATCCGATTTCGGTGTTCTTTATATCGATATCGATTTCAACCGAAATCACCTCACCTTTCCAGTGGCACACTTGGATTTCCAAGCTGAGGCCAGGTTCATTCATTCCTTGTCAAATCTTGCATATGCATCACATATCGCATCCCGCATAGCATACCATGTTTGCATCATGTTGTTTGAGTTTGCGCGCGGTTGATTGTGTTCCATTTGCTTGTTTGTCTTGTTTGGGTAGAGCCGGGAGACGAGTTCGCTAATGAGGAGCCCGTTGAGTTTGCTTTCGAGGATCCAGTCAACTATGACAACTTTGCAGGCAAGATGATCATACCCTCGAAATCACTTCTATCTTTGCTTTGCTAGATGCTCGCTCTTTTGCTATGCCTATGCTACGATGCCTACCACTTTCTTATCATGCCTCCCAAATTGTCCTGTCAAACCTCTAACCCACCATGTCCTAGCAAACCGTTGATTGGCTATGTTACCGCTTTGCTCAGCCCCTCTTATAGCGTGGCTAGTTGCAGGTGAAGATTGGAGACCGTTCCTTGTTGGAACATTATTTTCTTGTTGGGATATCATTATATTATCTTGTTATCTTAATGCATCTATATACTTGGTAAAGGGTGGAAGGCTCGTCCTTTTGTCTAGTGTTTTGTTCCACTCTTGCCGCCCTAGTTTCCGTCATATCGGTGTTATGTTCCCGGATTTTGCGTTCCTTACGCGGTTGGGTAATAATGGGAACCCGTTGACAGTCCGCCTTGAATAAAACTCCTCCAGCAATGCCCAACCTTGGTTTTACCATTTTCCACCTAGCCTCTTTTTCCCTTGGGTTTCCGGAGCCCAAGGTTCATCTTATTTAAACCCCCCCCCCCGGGCCAGTGCTCCTCTGAGTGTTGGTCCGACCGAGCAGACTGCGGGGCGACCTCGGGGCAACTTGAGGTTTGGTTTTACTCGTAGGATGTCTGATCTGAGTGTGCCCTAAGAACGAGATATGTGCAGCTCCTATCGGGATTTGTCGGCACATTCAGATGGTGTTGCTGGATTTGTTTTAACTTGTCAAAGTGTCTTGTAGAACCGGGATACCGAGTCTGATCGGAATGTCTCGGGAGAAGGTTTATCCTTCGTTGACCATGAGAGCTTGTCATGGGCTAAGTTGGGACTCCCCTGCAGGGATTTGAACTTTCGAAAGCCGTGCCCGCGGTTATGGGAAGATGGGAATTTGTTAATGTCTATTTGTAGATAACTTGAACCTTAACTTAATTAAAATGAATCAACAGTGTGAGTTACCATGATGGTCTCTTCTTGGCGGAGTCCGGGAAGTGAACACGATGTTGGAGTAATGCTTGCCGCAGGTTATTCTCTAGTTATCCATTCGTGCTTTGCCTTCTCTTCTCGCTCTCTTTTGCGAACAGGTTTAGCCACCATATATGCTAGTCGCTTGCTGCAGCTCCACATATTACTTTGCCTTACCTATAAGCTTAAATAGTCTTGATCGCGAGGGTGCGAGATTGCTGAGTCCCTGTGGCTCACAGATTACTTCCAAACCAGATGTAGGGCCTGATGACTCCGTTCCAGATGACGCGCTTGAGCTCAAGTGGGAGTTCGACGAGGACTCACGCCGTTACTATGTGTCTTTCCCTGATGATCAGTAGTGGTGCCCAGTTGGGGCGATCGGGACCGTGTCGCATGTTGGGTTGATCTTTTATTTTGGCACCGTAGTCGGGCCATGAGTGATTGGATGATGTAATGCTATTTATGTACTTGTTTGACGTGGCGAGTGTAAGCCAACTATGTACCTTCCCCTTTTTATTATCTATTTACATGGGATGTTGTGAAGATTGCCTTACTTGCGACATTGCTTTCAATGCGGTTATGCCTCTAAGTCGTGCTTTGACACGTAGGAGATATAGCCGCATCGAGGGCATTACAAGTTGGTAATCAGAGCCTTCCCCCGATGTTAGGAGCCCCCATTGCTTGATCGTTTTTTAGCAGCCATTGTTGAGTCTAGAAAAATATTTTGAGTCATTTAGGAATTATATATCGGAGAGTTTAGGAATTGTTTTTACTCCCCAGTCCCTTCATCGCTCTGGTAAGGCTTCCTGACGTAGAGTTTTGACTCTTCTCTTCTCAAATTTCACTAAAAAATTTTTAGGATCACGCGGGTATCTTGGAATCGTTCCGTTGGATTTGTGACAAGAACATTGTTCTTGGTGCCTCCTGTCATTTAGGGGTTGTGGCAGTGTCCCGGGGAGTTGAGCTCCGAGGTGTTGTCGTCACAATTTTATCGTTGCAGTTCTGGAGTACGCCGACATCGAAAATCTCTTTTATGCAGTTGTTGGTGAGATAACCTCGACGCCACCCAGTACTGGGGCGGGAGTTCGGGAATATTGCCATAACTTGTATAACGGATGCTTTAAGGTTGAGGTAGATGGTTTCCGAAGTTTTTCTCGGTTATGTGTTGAAGGATGGATACAGCTGGATGTAGGATTTTCTAGATTTGCGTGAGATTTTATGCTTCCCCTGTATCCCCAACACCTGATTGCATAACCGGAAAGGTTTGGGAGTTCCATAGGTGGGAATTCTTGTAGATCTAGCTCTTCTTCCATGGGTATTTGGTTTGAGATTGGGATTTCTTATCGAGTATTCGTTCTTGTTCCGTACCTTGTTGATTTATTCCTCTACCTAAATTCTAAGTGGCTTCTCAATTTATGGATATGTGACCATTTCAAGTGGAATTCATTCGTTCTTATGTTCGGATGTGAAGACTATATGTTGCAATTTCAACCCGCTTGATTCAGCTTCATTTTATCTGTCAATGTGCTAATGGATGTCACCCTCTTCAGGATGGCTCCCGCTAAGAGCAGCAATCAAAATCAGAATCAGAATCAGGATCTGCCACCACCTCCCCCTTCTCCGGAGGCATGGCAAGCTGTGATGGCCGCTACCAATGCAAACACACAGTTGATCATCATGCAAATTCTTCAAGAGCGCAATCAAGCGAACCAAGGCAACCAAGGCAACAATCAGAATCACTTTGCTACACTCAACCAATTCCTTGCTAACCAGCCAAAGACCTTCAGCAATTGTGTTGAGGCAACTGATGCTGACGATTGGCTCGTGGACTTGTGCAAGCATTTCGAGTGCAGTAACGTCAGGCCTGAGGACTTTGTCAAGTTCGCTTCCTTCCAACTCAAAGACCAAGCTGCGGAATGGTTCCAACAGTAGAAGGATTCCAGAGGAGGCTGTGTGATTACCTGGGATGAATTCCGTCAAGACTTCAAAGCTCATCATATTCCTCAGAGCATGGTTGAAAGCAAGCGTGAGGAATTCCGCTACCTAAAGCAAGGCTCTTTGTCTGTCTATGACTACAACAAGTTGTTTCAGAAGCTCGCCCGCTTTGCTAAGCAGGACGTCCCTGATGAGAAGAGCATGATATACCAGTTCAGGGGTGGTCTCAGAGAAGAAATCCAGCTAGCTCTTGTTCTCTTTGAGCCCTTGAGGTACGATGAGTTCTACAACATGGCATTGAAGCAATAGGCTGCTCAACTGAAGTGTGATGCTTCCAAGAAGCGAGTCAGAGATGCTACTCCTTCTTCCTCTACTCAAGTGGCCAAGCAGCAGAAGTATTGGCTTCCTCCTCCTCCGTTCCGGCAGCCGTATCAGAAGAGCAAAGGTGGCAGTGGATCTTCCCACCCACCCAACCCTGGCTTTCAGAACAAGACTTCGACTCAAGCTCCAAGATCGAGTGCTCCATATCACTGTCCGCTTTCAGAGGTCACGTGCAACAAGTGCCAACAGAAGGGTCACTATGCCAACAAATGCTTCAACCAGAGGCGTCTCCCTCCTCCTCCTCCTGTGAGATCGGCAAGTACAGCTGTGGTCAAGCATAACCCCAAGCACGCCAAGGTCAACTTGATGAATGCAGCTCAGGCAGAGGACTCGTCAGATGTCATCATGGGTAACCTTCCTGTTAACGACGTTCCGGCAAAAGTACTTTTTGATATTGGTGCATCGCATTCTTTCTTGTCATGCCCATTTACATCGAAGCACAATGTTGATATTGAGGTCATGTCCAAAGTCATGCAAGTTGTTTCTCCCGGCAAGTTTTTGACTTCTAGTTTGGTTGCTCCCGATATCTCTATCACGTTGGGCGACTACAAGTTTCTTTCTTCTCCGGTGGTTCTTGGTAATTCGGATATTGATCTTATTCTCGGAATGGATTGGCTTTCTAAACACAAGGTGCATCTTGATTGTGCTGCCAGGTAGTTTCAATTGACTCATTCGTCTGAGGATGTAATTGTCTTTGCCGCTCATGATGATACCATCTGTCTATTTTCTCTCAATGAGAACGGTGAACTGGATGCCATCTCGCAAATTCCAGTCATTTGAGAATATCAAGATGTCTTTCCAGAAGAGCTTCCAGGAATGCCTCCGCACCGGCCAGTTGAATTCGTCATCGATCTTGAGCCTGGCACGGAACCTGTTTGCAAACGTCCTTACAAGCTCGGACCTAAAGAGTTGAAGGAGCTGAAGAAGCAACTCGATATTCAAGAGCGAATGGGTCTCATTCGACCTAGTTCCTCTCCGTGGGGTTGTGGAGTTCTTTTTCTGAAGAAGAAGGATGGCACGGACCAACTTTGTGTTGACTACCGTCCACTGAACAAGAAGACTATCAAGAACAAGTACCCACTTCCCAACATCAACGAGCTGTTCGAACAACTCAAAGGCACCCAAATATTCTCCATGCTTGATCTCCGTATGGGTTATCACCAGATTCGAATCCGTGAGCAAGATATTCCCAAGACGGCTTTCAGGACAAGCTATGGTTCATATGAATACACTGTCATGTATTTTGGCCTCGTCAACGCTCCTCCGACTTTCTCTTGCATGATGAACTTCGTCTTGAACGCCTACACCAATGACTTTTCTTTGGTCTATCTCGACGACATTCTGGTCTTTTCGAAGAACAAGGAAGATCATGCCAAGCACTTGCGTTTGGTTCTCGATAAGCTCAGGGAACACCAGTTCTACGCCAAGTTCTCAAAGTGCGAATTTTGGCTTGATGAGGTTCTTTATCTTGGGCATATCGTCTCTGCCAAGGGCATTGCGGTGAATCCTGAGAAGGTGTCTGCAATTGTGAATTGGGAACCACCTCAGAACGTGAAGCAACTCCGTAGCTTCCTCGGTCTCGCAAGCTACTATCGAAGGTTCGTTGAGAACTTTTCAAAGATCACGAAGCCTCTTTCAAACCTTCTCCAGAAGCACGTCAAGTACGTTTGGTCTCCGGAATGTGACATCGCTTTCAACACTTTGAAAGAGAAATTGGTCACTACTCCAGTTCTGACTCCTCCTGACGAATCCAAACCATTCGAGGTCTTCTGTGATGCCTCTCTCCAAGGTCTTGGTGCAGTGTTGATGCAAGAGAAGAAAGTTGTGGCTTATACCTCTTGCCAGTTGAAGCACAACAAGAAGAACTACCCCACTCATGACCTTGAGTTGGCGGCAGTTGTGCATGCTCTTTTGACTTGGAGACATCACTTATTGGGAAGAAAAGTGGACAGCTTCACTGACCACAAGAGTCTCAAGTACATCTTCACTCAGCCTAATCTCAACCTCAGACATTCTCGCTGGGTTGAAATGATTCAAGAGTATAATCCAAGTATCAAGTATACTCCAGGCAAGGCCAATGTGATTGCTGACGCATTGAGCTGGAAGGCTTACTGCAACAGTCTGATTCTCAAGCCTTATTAACCCGAGCTTTGTGAAGCTTTCCGCAAACTTAATCTGCAAGTTGTTCCTCAAGGTTTCCTCGCCAACCTTCAAGTCTCTCCTACCTTGGAAGACCAGATTCGCCAGGCTCAGCTTCTTGATGCTATGGTGAAGAAGGTGAAGATTGGGATTGCCAAGAGCCAGCCCAAGTAAAAGTGCTACCGCCTTGATGACAAGGATACTCTCTTCTTCGAGGATCGTATTGTTGTGCCCAAGGGTGATCTTCGTACGGTTATCATGAACGAGGCTCACAATTCACTCCTCTCCATCCACCCTGGGAGCACGAAGATGTATCAGGACCTCAAGCAGGCTTATTGGTGGACTCGAATGAATGCGAGATTGCTCAGTTCGTGAATGAGTGTGATGTCTGCAGAAGAGTGAAGGCAGAACACCAAAGGCCAGCTGGTCTCCTCCAACCTCTTGCCATTCCAGAATGGAAGTTTGACCACATTGAGATGGACTTCGTGACTGGGTTTCCAAAGTCCAAGCGTGGCAATGATGTTATATTCGTTGTCATCGACAAACTCACTAAAGTGGCTCACTTTCTGCCTATCAAAGAGTCAATCACTGTAGCTCAATTGGCGGAGCTCTATACCTCTCGAATTTTCTTGCTGCACGGTATTCCACAGGTGATCTCTTCAGACCGTGGCAGCATCTTTACCTCCAAGTTTTGGGATTCTTTTCAGAAGGCCATGGGCACCAACATCCGCTTCAGCACTGCTTTCCATCCTCAAACTAGAGGTCAAGTCAAGCGTCTCAACCAGATTCTTGAAGATATGCTTAGGGCTTGTGTGATCTCATTCGGCATGAAGTGGGAGGATTGTCTTCCATATGCTGAATTCTCCTACAACAATAGTTTTCAAGCAAGTTCGGGCAAGGCCCCATTCGAAATTATGTATGGCAGGAAGTGCCGTACCCCTCTCAACTGGTCTGAAACTGGTGAACGTCAACTTCTGGGAAATGACTTAATCACAGAGGCAGAGGAAATGTGCAAAGTCATTCGAGATGACCTCAAAGCAGCGCAATCGCGCCAGAAGAGCTACTATGATAGTAAGCACCGTGATTTGGCCTTCGAGATCGGAGATCATGTTTACCTCCGCGTCTCTCCAATGAAAGGTAGTCGTCGTTTCGGTATCAAAGGGAAGCTTGCCCCTAGATACGTGGGACCTTTCAAGATCGTCAGCAAGAGAGGCGATCTCGCCTATCAACTCGAGCTTCCTTCAAACTTTGCGAATGTGCATGACATGTTCCATGTCTCTCAGCTCCGCAAGTGCTTCAAGACTCCTAAACGCACCGTCAACTTCGAAGACATTGAGCTACAAGAAGATCTCTCTTATCGTGAGCACCCCATTGCAATTCTTGAAGAGACTGAACGCAAGACTCGCAATAAGTCAATCAAATTCCTCAAAGTCAAGTGGTCACACCATTCCGACCGTGAAGCCACCTGGGAACGCGAGGATCACCTCCGTTCTGAGTACCCGGTGTTCTTCCAGTCCTAGATCTCGGGACGAGATCCTTTCGTAGTGGTGGACTGTTGTAACACTCCGGATATGATTTACCTAATATGTAATCCAACTCTTGCCGTTTCTGGCGTTAAGTTATTTTATTTTCTCGGGTTCAGGTTTTTGTCTCCGTGTGTTGTTGTCATTGTCATGCATATCATATCATGTCATCATGTGCATTGCATTTGCATACGTGTTCGTCTCATGCATCCGAGCATTTTCCCCGTTGTCCGTTTTGCATTCCAGTGCTCCGTTCTCCTCAGGTGGTCTTTTCTACCTTTCTTTCGTGTGTGGGGATTAGACATTTCCGGATTGGACCGAGACTTGCCAAGCGGCCTTGGTTTACTACCGGTAGACCGCCTGTCAAGTTTCGTACCATTTGGACTTCGTTTGATGCTCCAATGGTTAACGGAGGGACCGAAAAGGCCTCGTGTGTGTTGCAGCACAACACCCTTCCAATTTGGCCCAAAACCCACCAAAACCCTCTCCATCATCTAGAGTGTTCGATCACGATCGTGTGGCCGAAAACCGCACCTCATTTGGACACTCCTAGCTCCCTCTATGCCTATAAATATCTCCCCCATTCGAAATCACGGGTGAAACCCTAGTCGCCTCCTACCTCTCGGCGCTGGACGTGTCCGCTCGGGCCGGACACGTCCGACCCAGCCGCCGCCGCCACGTGTCCGCCTCCCATTCGCCGCGCCGCCGCCGGCCCGGGAGGCCCGGATCGGGCCCCCGAGGCCCACATCGCCACCCGCCGCCGCCCGGTGCCTCTTCCTCCCGAGGCGCCGCCCTCTTCGCCGCTCCGCCGCGCGCAGTCACCGGTCTTCGTCGCCGGCGAGCTCCAACACCACACCGGTCCCGCCCGCTCCGGCCGTCGTCAGGCGCTGGCGACCCACGCCGCGGACGCCACCGCCGCCACCGTCCTCGCCCGGGGTCGGCGAGCCCTTCCCCTCCTCCGGCGAGCTCCGGCAGCCGCTTCCCCGACGGACTCCGGCGAGGCCCCCCGGCGAACCTCGATCCACGTGCCGGATCCAGATCTGAAAACTAGAGCAGATTATATTGCCATGATCATAGTGCCATAACTTTGCATCCGTTGATCCGTTTTGGGCGTGTAGCATATCAAAATGTTCGTCTCAGAGAGCACATCATTTCATCTCATTGCATCATTTTCATTTTATCTCATCTCGATGCCCGAAATGCTGTTGGAAGAGTACTATTTGAGTTAATTGTTAAATCTGCTGCACCAAATAGCTATTTTCATTTTTGCCATGATTAATGTGTGCGTGATATGCTCATGAGCTCTACATGTGTTTCGTTATATGCTTTGCCATCTTTACAGAGGTGCTATCCATGTATTTTTGTCATGTGTGTGGTGACTAGCACAAGCTTGCAAAGTGGTTCATTCGTTAATGCTGATTTCAGGGACTTAGCAATTCCACTAAGTCCTTGATCTGTTTTATCAATATGCCATATGTTCTTGTTGTTTCCTAGTGACCTGTGCCTCTTTTGATGATGATCAGTAAGGATGATTTGTTATTCTTGTAATGCTCTATCCATCCATGTCTTTGTTTGCAATTATGGATCACCCTAGCTTGAGTCAATCGAGCTCTACTTTTGCTATTTCGTGAATCTGGGCAGATTGTTTACTTGTTAGCGATTTTGCCGAGGATGTTGTAGTTGATCCGTGCATGCTATGTTATTGTTCTTGCCATTTCTAGCTTTTATAATGTGTATTCTTGATGGGTGTATACTTAGATTGTCATGCCTTGCTCTGTAGTGAGTGCATCGAGCTCGTAAACATGCCTACTTGATATCTGATTTGCATGCTCCAGTTTTGACTAAGTCAGTGATCTGATTATGTTTTTGCCATGTTCACATGCTTGCAATTGTATTTCCTGACCCCTTTTGGCTCAAGGTCACTAAGGGACTTTTGTTAAGCTCTTCGAGTAGCTCCATGCCATGCTTTACTTTGCCATGTTAAGTTCCTGTAGCATATAGTTTTCTTGCTCCAAAGTGTGCTACCTGATCTGAAATTCCAGACAAGTGTTAATTTCACTAAGTTTGAAACCTGTTTACCAATTGCACTTTTGTCATGCTTGTTTGAACATGTTAATGGATGAATTGGCCGTAGCTCAGTGTTCATCTTTTGTTAAGCATCATGAATGGATCCCTGCCATGTATTTTGTTGCCATGTTTGGGTGCTGTAGCATGTTTGTCTTGTTGCATTTAGATGGCTACTTGCTGTATATCGCAGACCGGTGCCATATTTGAATTGCTTGCCATTTCCAAACCGTGCATCCAATTCCGGTGTTATTTATATCGATTTCAACCGAAATCACTTCACCTTTCCAGTGGCACACTTGGATTTCCAAGTTGAGGCCAGGTTCATTCATTCCTTGTGAAATCTTGCATATGCATCACATATCGCATCCCGCATAGCATACCATGTTTGCATCATGTTGTTTGAGTTTGCACGTGGTTGATTGTGTTCCGTTTGCTTGTTTGTGTTGTTTAGGTAGAGCCGGGAGACGAGTTCGCTAACGAGGAGCCTGTTGAGTTTGCTTTCGAGGATCCAGTCAACTCTGACAACTTTGCAGGCAAGATGATCATACCCTCAAAATCACTTCTATCTTTGCTTTGCTAGATGCTCGCTCTTTTGCTATGCCTATGCTACGATGCCTAACACTTGCTTATCATGCCTCCCAAATTGCCCTGTCAAACCTCTAACCCACCATGTCCTAGCAAACCATTAATTGGCTATGTTACCGCTTTGCTCAGCCCCTCTTATAGCGTTGCTAGTTGCAGGTGAAGATTGGAGACCGTTCCTTGTTGGATCATTATTTTCTTGTTGGGATATCATTATATTATCTTGTTATCTTAATGCATCAATATACTTGGTAAAGGGTGGAAGGCTCGGCCTTTTGCCTAGTGTTTTGTTCCACTCTTGCCACCCTAGTTTCTGTCATATCGGTGTTATGTTCCCGGATTTTGCGTTCCTTAAGCGGTTGGGTAATAATGGGAACCCCTTGACAGTCCGCCTTGAATAAAACTCCTCCAGCAATGCCCAACCTTGGTTTTACTATTTGCCACCTAGCCTCTTTTTCCCTTGGGTTTCCGGAGCCCAAGGGTCATCTTATTTAAACCCCCCCCCCCGGCCAGTGCTTCTCTGAGTGTTGGTCCAACCGAGCAGACTGCGGGGCCACCTCGGGGCAACTTGAGGTTTGGTTTTACTCGTAGGATGTTTCATCTGAGTGTGCCCTGAGAACGAGATATGCGCAGCTCCTATCGGGATTTGTTGGCACATTCGGGCGGTGTTGCTGGATTTGTTTTAACTTGTCGAAGTGTCTTGTAGATCCGGGATACCGAGTCTGATCGGAATGTCTCGGGAGAAGGTTTATCCTTCGTTGACCGTGAGAGCTTGTCATGGGCTAAGTTGGGACTCCCTTGCAGGGATTTGAACTTTCGAAAGCCATGCCCACGGTTATTGGAAGATGGGAATTTGTTAATGTCCGGTTGTAGATAACTTGAACCTTAAATTAATTAAAATGAATCAACGGTGTGAGTTACCGTGATGGTCTCTTCTCGGCGGAGTCCGGGAAGTGAACACGGTGTTGGAGTAATGCTTGCCGCAGGTTGTTCTCTAGTTATCCGTTCGTGCTTTGCCTTCTCTTCTCGCTCTCTTTTGCGAACAGGTTTAGCCACCATATATGCTAGTCGCTTGCTGCAGCTCCACATATTACCTTGCCTTACCTATAAGCTTAAATAGTCTTGATCGCGAGGGTGCGAGATTGCTGAGTCCCTGTGGCTCACAGATTACTTCCAAACCAGAAGCAGGGCCTGATGACTCCGTTCCAGATGACGCGCTTGAGCTCAAGTGAGAGTTCGACAAGGACTCACGCCGTTACTATGTGTCTTTCCCTGATGATCAGTAGTGGTGCCCAGTTGGGGCGATCGGGACCGTGTCGCATGTTGGGTTGATCTTTTATTTTGGCACCGTAGTCGGGCCATGAGTGATTGGATGATGTAATGCTATTTATGTACTTGTTTGACGTGGCGAGTGTAAGCCAACTATGTACCTTCCCCTTTTTATTATCTATTTACATGGGATGTTGTGAAGATTGCCTTACTTGCAACATTGCTTTCAATGCGGTTATGCCTCTAAGTCGTGCTTCGACACGTAGGAGATATAGTCGCATCGAGGGCGTTACAATAACAAGATGGGGTTTTCATCATATTGCATGTGTTTATCTCTCTACATCATGTCATCTTGCTTAAAGCGTTACTCTGTTATCTTGAACTTAATACTCTAGATGCATGCTGGATAGCGGTCGATGTGTGGAGTAGTAGTAGTAGTAGTAGATGCAGGCAGGAGTCGGTCTACTTGTCTCGGACGTGATGCCTATATACATGATCATACCTAGATATTCTCATAACTATGCTCAGTTCTGTCAATTGTTCAACAGTAATTTGTTCACCCACCGTGAAATACTTATGCTCTTGAGAGAAGCCACTAGTAAAACCTATGGCCCCCGGGTCTATCTTCATCATATTAATCTTCCAACACTTAGTTATTTTCATTGCTTTTATTTTAATTTGCATCTTTATCATAAATACCAAAAATATTATCTTATCATATCTATCAGATCTCACTCTCGTAAGTGACCATGTAGGGATTGACAACCCCTTATCATGTTGGTTGCGAGGATTTATTTGTTTTGTGCAGGTGCGAGGGACTCGCGCGTAGCCTCCTACTGGATTGATACCTTGGTTCTCAAAAACTGGGGGAAATACTTACGCTACTTTGCTGCATCACCCTTTCCTCTTCAAGGGAAAACCAACGCAGTGCTCAAGAGGTAGCAGCATCCACCGTAACGCGACGCCGTTAAGCTATCGGGTCCGGTTTTGGATCCTAACCTGCTAACAGCCACGACCAATGCCAATTTTCCACGTGTAAAATTCTCATTGGCCGACGGAACCACGCGTCAGCTCCGCGTTGGCACAGGTGTCACTCACCCAACGGTCGAGATGGGCCTATGATATGTTGACACATGGACGGGCCCAAAAGTGGCCCATAAAGTTTAAATGGGCCGGCCCAACTAAAGGCCACAAGATTTAGCGGACCATAATGGGCCGGCCCAGCTAAAGGCCCACACGATTTTGCATACAATAATGGGCCAGCCCAGCTAAAGGCCCATAAGATTTAGCGGACCACAATGGGCCAGCCCAGCTAAAGGCCCACAAGATTTTGCAGACCATAATGGGTCGGCCCAGCTAAGGGCCCAACATTCTCAGTTAAGGCCTGTGCAGCTAGTGTCAAATCGGCCCGTCAACGGCCTGTCCTAAACTTGTCATCATCGTGGCCCATGGTCACTTCGGGCCCGGTAACAGTCCGCTAAGTATATGGGTCGAATTACGACCCGGTGTATTTCCGTCCTGTTAAAGGACCTGCTTCATTTGGGCCCATTTACAAGACATTGAAACTTTCGGCCCATAAACGACCGTGAAGGATTTGGGTCATATCCGGCCATGTCTGACATTTGGCCCGTTAGAGGCCCACTATAGATTTGGGCCACTTTCGGCCTGTTGTGATTTTCGGCCTGTTAACATCAGACGAAATCCATGGGCCATATGTGGCCCAACGTCACATCGGGCCCATTAACGACCCATATAAAAATGACGATAATCTAGCCCGTGTATTAGGTTGGCGCATTTACGGCCCGTCCGAATTTCGGCCTGTGAAAGATCTGCATCGTAAATAGGCCACCATTTTGGCCTGCTAAGACCAGTGGGTTATTTGGCACAATCAGGGCCCAATCTCCCTTTCGGTCTATTAAAGTCCCATGTTTTTATGGGCTCGAGATATTTACACCTGTAAACGGCCTATTGTTACTGAGGGCCCAAATTATGTTTAGGCCTGTTAAAGGCCCACAATGGGAACAGGCCTAGCAGAAAAATATGAAAGCTTATGCTGATTTAGGCCCAGATATTTTTAGTGGGCTACATGAAAATTTGGGCCCATAATCGTTTTTAGCCCAATTGGAATGGGCTCGATGAATGTTGGCATGGTGAGCTCCTACGAAGCTTTCGGCTGAATACATTACTAAGATAAACCTACACTATTCAAAAATAGCGTCGTAATTACTGCTCCCTTTGGCAGCATCATAAATGTTGTATCACAACAAAATAAATTCCAACCATACAACAAAAGGCCTGTTGGCATAAATTTTACAGTCCTTACAGATAAAAGCGCCATCAGATGTATAGAAGCACAGAACATTTGACCTGAGTGCTAATGTTTCAGGCTGTAGAATCTGATGGAGCAGCATGAATCTGATGGAGCGAATGTCTGATAGTCTAGTTTCAAAAACATTCATATCTTGACGACATTTGTCAACCACTATTCTTGTTTCCGAAACGACGTCCATTAGGGATTGGACTTGTGTCTGGAGCACATATATATCACTCTGTCTAGCAGGAAGATTTTGTTCAGTAGGCGATTTCGACGAGGTTACCTTGACAACCAACCCAGAATTACCCAGGAAGGTGCTTTTTGCACTGTTAGTGGAGAGATACCGACGCACTACAGCAAAAGGTGACATTGTGCCTATGGTAGCCTTGTCACCTTCAGGTGGTTGTGGCTGTTCAATCATTTGTTCCATAGCTTCCTGAAAGTTTGAACTTGTAGATTAGTGTACCAGATAAGTTACTAATGAGACAAAAACAAACCAAGTAGGTTACACGTTTATACATAACTTATTTTGGTGAACTACTGTAATACATTAGCATGTATTGTAGTGCCAACTACATAATAAAATCACTTTTGGAACATATGTCCATGTAGCATGCCTATTGTATTGTATATTTCCTCACATTCGTTGACATCTAAGGATAAAGAGACATGATTTAAAGTAGGATGAACATAGTATGACATCATTCATATCATGGGCAAACAGATATAAAACAAACAAGCTATTTATCATTGTGTGCGCACGTGAACATAGCAACTAGATTACAGATCAAGACCAAAAGAATATCCTTCATCTCTTTTAAACCATGTAAGGTGAAATGATATGTTAAGAAAACTGTGTATAAAAGTGAACAGAGTAACTGACATTGCTGAAAACCAAGTAGTTAAATGAACACATCACAATACCAATCAGTTCAAAGGTAGGAGGAGTAAGGACTTACAACAGCGGCTTGAACTGGTGTGCTCATGCCCTTCATCTTGCTGGTGTGGCAATCCTTGAAGATTTGCACTGCATTCGGTTCATGTTCTTTTTGGTCCGCACAGGCTTTCCTCTATATTGGGAACAAGTCAATATAGATACGATAATATGGCACAGAAAAAGAAGGAAGTAACAACTATTTACAAGAGCCTCGCAGTGTGCAATATAGCTACGAGATCCTGTTGTCCGTTGGAATTTCACTTTAGAACGGTTGGTCTTGTTCTTCAAACAGTTAGCCTAGAAGAAGATACACTTGTAAGGCACATACATAAATACAAGTTCAATATGTGGTCTAATCAAATACATATAGCCTACCTGATACTTTGGATCAGACCAGTGTTTAACGAGGGTTGTCCAGTCTTCATCTGTAATATATTCCACTGGAGATGTTTGGGCGATTTCATTGTAATCCTTGCCTTCAAAGTGAGATTTTCTAAGGTGGAACCGATAATGTCGCAGAGCAGAATGAAAAACATGAGAGCATGCTTTTTTAGTTGCATCATCTTTCGGATCCAACTTGAACCTCATCTATTGAAAAAAGAATGTGAGTCTTATTAGGAGGAAGCTAGAAAGTATGGGATAGAGCAAGACAATATTACTAATTGCGATGAATAACATTACTTACGGATAAATGGTCAAGGAAGGTGTTAAACTAGGTATTGTCTTTCTCATTCATGTACTGGATCCACGTTGGGAGGATACGTGCATGACACCTAACGGCAATGACTGCCTCTGATACTAACTTGGCCGACTCTGTAGCATCACGTGGCCTTTTTAAACCTGCCTCAAAATGGATCTCCATTCTTCCTCCTTTAGATTTTGTTAATTTGTCAATCATTATTCCTGAGGTATGTTTCCTCTTGCGCCGTGGTGCTAGTTCAACAACGAATAAGGAAAGTATTAGTGTACATCAAATTGTGAGAGTACATATAAAGGAGCATGCAACTGCAACTTGACACGGTCAGGTACCGTCTTGGTGTTCATGCTCATGAGGTTCATCTGATCATGCCAAGTCCTGTTGTGTCAGCAGTGCTTCGGAAGTAGTGGTAGGTGTGAAGGCAGCTTGGGAACTGGCCAGTTCCGGAGCAAACGAACGAGTAACTCGTTGAGATGTTCGTACAGTTGAAGCGGATGATGTAGCTGGTGGAGCAGGTGATACTGTGTTTGTAGATTTAGCCGCTGGACTTGGACCTTCTACTGCACTATAAGTACCAGCAGCATCTGGACGGCAGATCCTTTTCTGTTTCACCCGACGAGTAACACCACTCCCTACTATATTATTTTCCTTGCTCTTTTTTGACTTTGCCATGTCAAGCCATACCCACAACACAAAAGAATAAAATCGCTCTTCAGAACTCATTGATGCATGATAAAGACAAGCAATACTTTGATGTAAGACAACCATATGAGGATGGAATATGTAAGAAAAACAAGATGACATGACATATTCATAGCTACGATGTGTAAACTAAGCAGAAGGATTTTCAAGAAAATAGAAGTAATGCAAGCTAGACACCATATGAAAGATGCAACCAATATTACTCTGCCATGTTAAAAGTGTCTTCTCATAAGTGGCAATTCAAAAAATTAGAAGCAGTACATCATAGAAATCAATGCAAGATGCAACCACTATCAAACTGCCATGTTAAAAGCATGCAATCATGAGTGACTGATGCCGGATACACAACAGCATTACTTTGATGTAAGAACATGGTATTATAGATAGATGCAGGGTATTCTACACACAGAACGCCATGTCATATGCACATGTATAACATATAAACTTAGCAGGTGCAGTTTAATCAAAATAGAAGAAATACAAGCTAGACAACATATGCAACATGAAAGAAATTATCACACTGTCAACTTAGAGCAAGCACCTGCGATGGTGGAGTACAGGAGATGAACACATCAAGTACACTTGGGACTTCAACTTCATTAGCAATAGTAGTGGCAAATCTAGAGAGTCTTTGTTTGCGTCGTGTGCGGAGGACCACCTGTTGGGGAACGTAGTAATTTCAAAAATTCCTACGCACACGCAAGATCATGGTGATGCATAGCAACGAGAGGGGAGAGTGTTGTCCATATACCCTTGTAGACCGAAAGCGGAAGCGTTAGCACAATGCGGTTGATGTAGTCGTACGTCTTCACGATCCGACCGATCAAGTATCGAACGCACGGCACCTCCGAGTTCTGCACACGTTCAACTCTATAATGTCCCTCGAACTCCGATCCAGCCGAGTATTGAGGGAGAGTTTCGTCAGCACGACAGCATGGTGACAACGATGATGTTGTACCGATGCAGGGCTTCGCCTAAGCACCGCTACAATATGATCGAGGTGGATTATGGTGCAGGGGGGCACCACACACGGCTAAGAGATCAAGAGATCCATTGTTGTGTCTATGGGGTGCCCCCTGGCCACGTATATAAAGGAGTGGAGGAGGGGAGGGGCCAGCCCTCTCTATGACGCGCCCTAGGGGAGTCCTACTCCCACTGAGAGTAAGATTCCTCCTTTCCTAGTAGAACTAGGAGCCCTTCCAAGTAGTAGGAGTAGGAGAGAAGGAAAGGGAAGGGAAAAGGAGAAGGAAGGAAGGGGGCGCCCCCCTCCCTAGTCCAATTCGGACCAGCCCATGGGGAGGGGTGCGGCCACCCTTTGAGGCCTTTCTCTCCTTTCCCGTATGGCCCATTAAGGCCCTATACGAATTCCCATAACTCCCCGGTACTCCCGAAAATACCCGAATCACTCGGAACCTTTACGATGTCTGAATATAGTCGTCCAATATATCGATCTTTACGTCTCGACCATTTCGAGACTCCTCGTCATGTCCTCGATATCATCCGGGACTCCGAACTCCTTCGGTACATCAAAACACATAAACTCATAATATAACCATCATCAAACTTTAAGCGTGCGGACCCTACGGGTTCGAGAACTATGTAGACATGACCGAGACACATCTTCGGTTAATAACCAATAGCAGAACCTGGATGCTCATATTGGCTCCTACATATTTTACGAAGATCTTTATCGGTCAAACCGCATAACAACATACGTTGTTCCCTTTGTCATCGGTATGTTACTTGCCCGAGATTCGATCGTCGGTATCTCAATACCTAGTTCAATCTCGTTACCGACAAGTCTCTTTACTCGTTCCGTAATACATCATCCCACAACTAACTCATTAGTTGCAATGCTTGCAAGGCTTATAGTGATGTGCATTACCAAGTGGGCCCAGAGATACCTCTCCGACAATCGGAGTGACAAATCCTAATCTCGAAATATGCCAACCCAACAAGTACCTTCGGAGACACCTGTAGAGCACCTTTATAATCACCCAGTTACGTTGTGACGTTTGGTGGCACACAAAGTGTTCCTCCAGTAAACGGGAGTTGCATAATCTCATAGTCATAGGAACATGTATAAGTCACGAAGAAAGCAATAGCAACAAACTAAACGATCAAGTGCTAAGCTAACGAAATGGGTCAAGTCAATCACATCATTCTCCTAATGATGTGACCCCGTTAATCAAATGACAAATCATGTCTATGGTTAGGAAACATAACCATCTTTGATCAACGAGCTAGTCAAGTAGAGGCATACTAGTGACACTCTATTTGTCTATGTATTCACACATGTATTATGTTTCCGGTTAATACAATTCTAGCATGAATAATAAACATTTATCATGATATAAGGAAATAAATAATAACTTTCTTATTGCCTCTAGGGCATATTTCCTTCAGTCTCCCACTTGCACTAGGGTCAATAATCTAGTTCACATCGCCATGTGATTTAATACCAATAGTTCACATCACCATGTGATTAACACCCATAGTTCACATCGACATGTGACCAACACCCAAAGGGTTTACTAGAGTCAATAATCTAGTTCACATCACTATGTGATTAACACCCAAAGAGTACTAAGGTGTGATCATGTTTTGCTTGTGAGAGAAGTTTAGTCAACGAGTCTGCCACATTCAGATCCGTAAGTATTTTGCAAATTTCTATGCCAACAATGCTCTGCACGGAGCTACTCTAGCTAATTGCTCCCACTTTAAATTTGTATCCAGATTGAGATTTAGAGTCATCTGGATCAGTGTCAAAATTTGCATCGACGTAACCCTTTACGACGAGCCTTTTTTTGTCACCTCCATAATTCGAGAAACATATCCTTATTCCACTAAGGATAATTTTGACCGTTGTCCAATGATCTACTCCTAGATTACTATTATACTCCCTTTCCAAAACCAGTGTAGGGTATACAATAGATTTGGTACATAGCATGGCATATTTTACAGAACCTATGGCCAAGGCATAGGGAATGACTTTCATTCTCTTTCTATCTTCTGCCGTGGTCGGGCTTTGAGTCTTACTCAGTTTCACACCTTGTAACACAGGCAAGAACTCTTTCTTTGACTGTTCCATCTTGAACTACTTCAAAATCTTGTCAAGGTATGTACTCATTGAAAAACTTATCAAGCGTCTTGATCTATCTGTATAGATCTTGATGCTTTATATGTAAGCAGCTTCACTGAGGTCTTTCTTTGAAAAAACTCCTTTCAAACACTCCTTTATGCTTTGTAGAATAATTCTATATTATCTCCGATCAACAATATGTCATTCACATATACTTATCAGAAATGTTGTAGTGCTCCCACTCACTTTCTTGTAAATACAGGCTTCACTGCAAGTCTGTATAAAACTATATGCTTTGATCAACTTATCAAAGCATATATTCCAACTCCGAGATACTTGCACCAGTCCATAAATGGATCGCTGGAGCTTGCACACTTTGTTAGATCCCTTTGGATCGACAAAACCTTTTGGTTGCATCATATACAACTCTTCTTCCATAAATCCATTCAGGAATGCAGTTTTTACATCCATTTGCCAAATTTCATAATCATAAAATGCGGCAATTGCTAACATGATTTAGACAGACTTAAGCATTGCTACGGGTGAGAGGGTCTCATCATAGTCAATCCCTTGAACTTGTCGAAAACCTTTTGCAACAAGTCGAGCTTTATAGACAGTAATATTACCGTCAGCGTCAGTCTTCTTCTTGAAGATCCATTTATTCTAAATTGCTTGTCGATCATCGGGAAAATCAACCAAAGTCCATACTTTGTTCTCATACATGGATCCCATCTCAGATTTCATGGCCTCAAGCCATTTTGCGGAATTTGGGCTCATCATCGCTTCCTCATAGTTCGTAGATTCGTCATGGTGAAGTAACATGACCTCCAGAACAGGATTACCGTACCACTTTGGTGCGGATCTCACTCTGGTTTACCTACGAGGTTCGGTAGTAACTTGATCTGAAGTAACATGATCATCATCATTAGCTTCCTCACTAATTGGTGTAGTAGTCACAGGAATAGATTTCTGTGATGAACTACTTTCCAATAAGGGAGCAGGTACAATTACCTCATCAAGTTCTACTTTCCTCCCACTCACTTCTCTCGAGAGAAACTCCTTCTCTAGAAAGGATCCATTCTAAGCAATGAATATCTTGCCTTCGGATCTGTGATAGAAGGTGTACCCAACATTTTCTTTTGGGTATCCTATGAAGACACACTTCTCTGATTTGGGTTTGAGCTTCTCAGGTTGAAACTTTTTCACATAAGCATTGCAACTCAAACTTTAAGAAATGACATCTTAGGTTTCTTGCCAAACCATAGTTCATACAGTGTCGTCTCAACGGATTTAGATGGTGCCCTTTTTAACGTGAATGTAGTTGTCTCTAATGCATAACCCCAAAATGATAGTGGTAAATTGGTAACAGACATCTTAGATCGTACCATATCTAATAAAGTACGGTTACGACATTCGGACACACCATTACACTGTGGTGTTCCAGGTGGCGTGAGTAGTGAAACTATTTCACATTGTTTTAACTGAAGACCAACCTCGTAACTCAAATATTTTACTTCTGCGATCATATCGTAGAAACTTTTATTTTTGTTACGATAATTCTCCACTTCACTCTGAAATTCTTTGAACTTTTCAAATGTTTCAGACTTGTGTTTCATCAAGTAGATATACTCATATCTGCTCAAATCATCTGTGAAGATCAGAAAATAATGATACCTGCCACGAGCCTCAATATTCATCGGACCACATACATTAGTATGTATGATTTCCAACAAATCTGTTGCTCGCTCCATTGTTCCGGAGAACGGAGTCTTAGTCATCTTGCCCATGAGGCATGGTTCGCAAGCATCAACTGATTCATAATCAAGTGATTCCAAAATCCCATCAGCATGGATTTTTTCATGCGCTTTACACCAATATAACCTAAACGGCGGTGCCACAAATAAGTTGCACTATCATTATTAACTTTGCATCTTTTGGCTTCAATATTATGAAAATGTGTATCACCACGATCAAGATCCAACAAACCATTTTCATTGGGTGTATGGCCATAGAAGGTTTTATTCATGTGAACAGAACAACAATTATTCTCTAACTTACATGAATAACCGTATTGCAATAAACATGATCCAATCATATTCATGCCCAACACAAACACTAAATAACATTTATTTTAGGTTTAACACTAATCCCAAAAGTATAGGGAGTGTGCGATGATGATCATATCAATCTTGGAACCATTTCCAATACACATCGTCACTTCACCCTTTACTAGTCTGTGTTCATTCTGCAACTCCCGTTTCGAGTTACTATTCTTAGCAACTGAACTAGTATCAAATACTGAGGGGTTGCTATAAACACTAGTAAAGTACACATCAATAACATGTATATCAAATATACCTATGTTCACTTTGTCATCCTTCTTATCCGCCAATTACTTGGGGTAGTTTCGCTTCCAGTGACCAGTCCCTTTGCAGTAGAAGCCCTCAGTTTCAGGCTTAGGTCCAGACTTGGATTTTTTTCACTTGAGCAGCAACTTGTTTGCCGTTCTTCTTGAAGTTCCCCTTTCTTCCCTTTGCCCCTTTACTTGAAACTAGTGGTTTTGTTTACCATCAACACTTGATGCTTTTCATGATTTCTACCTTCGTCGATTTCAGCATCATGAAGAGATTGGGAATCGTTTCCGTTATCCCTTGCATATTATAGTTCATCACGAAGTTCTACTAACTTGGTGATGTTGACTAGAGAATTCTGTCAATCACTATTTTATCTGGAAGATTAACTCCCACTTGATTCAAGCGATTGTAGTACCCAGACAATCTGAGCACATGCTCACTTCTTGAGCTATTCTCCTCCATCTTTTAGCTATAGAACTTGTTGGAGACTTCATATCTCTCAACTCGGGTATTTACTTGAAATATTAACTTCAACTCCTGGAACATCTCATATGGTCCATGACGTTCAAAACCTCTTTGAAGTCCCGATTCTAAGCCGTTAAGCATGGTGCACTAAACTATCAAGTAATCATCATATTGAGCTAGCCAAACGTTCATAACATTTGCATCTACTCCTGGAATAGGTTTGTCACCTAGCGGTGCATCAAGGACATAATTCTTCTATGCAGCAATGAGGATAAACCTCAGATCACAGACCCAGTCCGCATCATTGCTACTATCATCTTTCAACTTAGTTTTCTCTAGGAACACATATAAAACATAGGGAAGCAATAACGCGAGCTATTGATCTACAACATAGATATGCAAATATTATCAGGACTAAGTTCATGATAAATTAAAGTTCAATTAATCATATTACTTAAGAACTCTCACTTAGATAGACATCCCTCTAATCATCTAAGTGATCACATGATCCATATCAACTAAACCATAACCGATCATCACGTGAAATGGAGTAGTTTTCAATGGTGAACATCATTATGTTGATCATATCTACTGTATGATTCATGCTCGACCTTTTGGTCTCCAGTGTTCCGAGGCCATATCTGCATATGCTAGGCTCGTCAAGTTTAACCCGAGTATTTCTGCATGTGCAAAACTGGCTTGCACCCGTTGTAGATGGACGTAGAGCTTATCACACCCGGTCATCACGTGGTGTCTGGGCACGACGACCTTTGGCAACGGTGCATACTCAGGGAGAACACTTTTATCTTGAAATTTAGTGAGAGATCATCTTATAATGCTACCGTCCATCAAAGCAAGATAAGATGCATAAAAGATAAACATCACATGCAATCAATATAAGTGATATGATATGGCCATCATCATCTTGTGCTTGTGATCTCCATCTCCGAAGCACCGTCATGATCACCATCGTCACCGGCGCGACACCTTGATCTCCATCGTAGCATCATTGTCGTCTCACCAATCTTATGCTTCCACGACTATCGCTACCGCTTAGTGATAAAGTAAAGCATTACAGGGCGATTGCATTGCATACAATAAAACGACAACCATATGGCTCCTGCAAGTTGCCGATAACTCGGTTACAAAACATGATCATCTCATACAATAAAATTTAGCATCATGTCTTAACCATATCACATCACAACATGCCCTGCAAAAACAAGTTAGACGTCCTCTACTTTGTTGTTGCAAGTTTTATGTGGCTGCTACGGGCTTAGCAAGAACCGTTCTTACCTACGCATCAAAACCACAACGATAGTTTGTCAAGTTAGTGCTGTTTTAACCTTCTCAAGGACCGGGTGTAGCCACACTTGGTTCAACTAAAGTTGGAGAAACTGACACCCGCTAGTCACCTGTGTGCATAGCACAGCGGTAAAACCAGTCTCGCGTAAGCGTACGCGTAATGTCGGTCCGGGCCGCTTCATCCAACAATACCGCCGAACCAAAGTATGACATGCTGCTAAGAAGTATGACTTATATCGCCCACAACTCACTTGTATTCTACTCGTGCATATTACATCAATGCATAAAACCTGGCTCGGATGCCACTATTGGGGAACGTAGTAATTTCAAAAATATTCCTACGCACACACAAGATCATGGTGATGCATAGCAACGAGAGGGGAGAGTGTTGTCCACGTACCCTTGTAGACCGAAAGAGGAAGCGTTAGCACAACGCGGTTGATGTAGTCGTACGTCTTCATGATCCAACCGATCAAGTACCGAACGCACGGCACCTTCGAGTTCTGCACACGTTCAACTCGATGACGTCCCTCGAACTCAGATCCAACCAAGTGCTGAGGGAGAGTTTCGTCAGCATGACGGCGTGGTGACAATGATGATGTTCTACCGACGCCGGGGAGGGAGTCCTGGATTAGGGGGTCTCCAGACAACCGGACTATCTCCATTGGCCGTTCTGTTAGACTATGATGATACAAGATTGAAGACTTCGTCTCGTGTCCGGATAGGACTCTACTTGGTGTGGAAGGCAAGCTAGGCAATACGGATATGGATATCTCCTCCTTTGTAACCGACCTTGTGTAACCCTAACCCTCTCCGGTGTCTATATAAACCGATGGGTTTTAGTCCGTAGGACAACAACCATAACATACAATCATACCATAGGCTAGCTTCTAGGGTTTAGCCTCTCTGATCTCGTGGTAGATCTACTCTTGTACTACTCATATCATCAATATTAATCAAGCAGGTCATAGGGTTTTACCTCCATCAAGAGGGCCCGAGCCTGGGTAAAACATTGTGTCCCCTGCCTCCTGTTACCATCCAGCCTAGACGCACAGTTTGGGACCCCCTACCCGAGATCCGCCGGTTTTGACACCGACATTGGTGCTTTCATTGAGAGTTCCTCTGTGTCGTCGCCGTTTGGCTCGATGGCTCCTCCGATCATCAACAACGATGCAGTCCAGGGTGATACTTTTCTCCCCGGACAAATCTTTGTATTCGGTGGCTTTGCACTGCGGGCTAATTCGCTTGGCCATCTGGAGTAGATTGAAAGCTACGCCCCTGGCCATCAGGTCAGATTTGGAAGTTTGAACTACATGGCCGACATCCGCGGAGACTTGATCTTCGACGGATTCGAGCCGCAGCCGAGCGCGCCGCACTGTCACAATGGGTATGACCTAGCTCTGCCGCCGAACAGTACCCCAGAGGCCGCGCCCGCATCAGCTCCGACCCTTAGCTCGGAGCCAACTGCGCCTATCGGGGACGGGTGGCTAGACACCGCCTCAGGGGCTGCAGTCTCAACGGCGATCGAGCCGAACACTAGCCTAATCCTCTGCGAAGCCCGTGACTCCAAGGCGCCGGACTCTTTTCCGGACTCCGAACCGTCCGCGCCCCTGCCAATCGAATCCGATCGGGCGTCGATCATGGAATTCACCGCCGCGGATATCTTTCAGCACTCGCCCTTCGATGACATTCTGAATTCACTAAGGTCTCTCTCTTTGTCAGGAGAGCCCTGGCCGGACTATGGCCAACAGGATTGGGATGCGAACGACGAAGAAATTCGACGCCCACCCACCACCCACTTCGTAGCCACTGTCGATGATTTAACCGACATGCTCGGCTTCGACTCTGAAGACATCGACGGTATGGACGACGATGTATGAGACGAACATGAACCAGCACCTATAGGGCACTAGAAAGCCACCTCGTCATATGACATATACATGGTGGATACACCCCAACAAGGCAATGGCGATGAGATAGCGGAGGATAACCCCACCAAGAAGCAACCCAAGCGTCGATGTCAGCGGCGCCGCTCTAAGGCCCGCCAAAGCAAAAGTGGTGATACCGGCACAGGAGATAATAACACTCCGGATAGTGCCGAATGCAACAACAATCCCCTCAAGCAAGATTTAGAGCAGGAGGATGGAGAAGCCAGCTCTCCTGAGAGAGCGGCAGACGGAGAGGAGGAGGATGACAATTACATGCCCCCTCCGAAGACGAGGCAAGCCTCTGCGACGATGAATTTGCCGTACCAGAGCATCCCGTCGAACAAGAGCGCTTCAAGCACCGGCTTATGGCCACGGCAAATAGCCTGAAGAAAAAGCAGCAGCAGCTTCAAGCTGATCAAGATCTGCTAGCTGACAGATGGACTGAAGTCCTCACGGCCGAGGAATATAAACTCGAGCGCCCCTCCAAGAATTACCCAAAGTGCAGGTTACTACCCCGACTGGAGGAAGAAGCGTATGATACGGCTGAGCGGCCACCTCGTGGCCGCGATAGAGAGGCATTCCAGCCAAAAACTCAGCCTCCACCCCGATGCCATTAAAATAAAAAGGCCTGGGGAGATACGCCAGACCTGCGGGACATATTGGAGGACAAAGCAAAGCATGCAAGATCGATCTACGGATCACGAAGGTGCACCACTCTGTGAGACGATAAATGTCATGTCGGATACAGTAAAAGAAAATCCGGTCGGGCCGAACATAGCGGGCAAGACCCATTCGAGCTGCGTCGCGATTTAGCTCAATACAGAGGCGCCACACACCCCTTATGCTTCACAGACGAAGTAATGGAACATCAATTCCCAGAAGGTTTCAAACCTGTAAATATTGAATCATACGACGACACAACAGATCCCGCAGTATGGATCGAGGATTTCCTCCTCCACATCCACATGGCCCGCGGTGATGACTTACACACCATCAAATACCTCCCGCTAAAGCTCAAAGGACCAGCGCGGCATTGGCTTAACAGCTTGCCAGCGGACTCCATTAGTTGTTGGGAGGATCTGGAAGCCGCATTCCTCGACAACTTTCAGGGCACTTATGTGCGACCACCAGACGCCGATGACTTGAGCCACATAATTCAGCAGCCAGAAGAGTCGGCCAGGCAGTTCTGGACTCGGTTCCTTAGAAAGAAAAATCAAATCGTCGACTGTCCGGATGCAGAGGCCTTAGCGGCTTTCAAACACAACATCCGAGACGAGTGGCTAGCCTGGCACCTTGGTCAGGAAAAGCCGAAATCTATGGTAGCTCTCATGACACTCATGACCCGCTTTTGTGCGGGAGAAGACAGCTGGCTGGCTCGCAGTAATAACATATCAAGGAACCATGGTACCTCGGATACCAAGGACGGAAATAGCAGGTCACGTCGCAACAAACATAAGCGCCGCACTAACAGCAAAAATACCGAGGATATGGCAGTCAATGCCGGATTCAAAGGCTCTAAACCCGATCAGCGGAAACAGCCATTCAAACAAAGTACGCCGGATCCATCCATCTTGGACCATATACTCGATCACTCGTGTCACATACACGGCACCCCACACAAGCCAACAAATCACACCAACAAGGATTGTTGGGTGTTCAGGCAGGCCGGCAAGTTGCTTGCCGAAAACAAAGACAAGGGGCCGCATAGCAATGACGAGGGGAATCACAGTAGCCACACACCGGAGGACAGAAGAGGTTTCCCCCACAAGTGCGGACGGTGAACATGATATACACAACAGACATCCCCAAGAGGGAGCGGAAGCGTGCGCTCAGGGACGTATATGCGTTGGAGCCGGTCGCCCCAAAGTTCAACCCTTGGTCCTCCTGTCCGATCACCTTCGATCGCAGGGACCACCCCACTAGTATCCGTCATGGCGGATTCGCCGCACTGGTCCTAGACCCAATCATTGACGGATTTCACCTCACTCGAGTCCTTATGGATGGCGGTAGCAGCCTGAACCTGCTTTATCAGGACACAGTGCGCAAAAATGGGTATAGAACCCTCAAGGATCAAACCCACAAAAAACGACCTTTAAAGGCGTCATTCCAGGTGTAGAGGCCCATTGCACAGGCTCAATTACACTGGAATTGGTCTTCGGATCCCCGGATAACTTCTGAAGCGAAGAGTTAATCTTCGACATAGTCTCGTTCCGCAGTGGTTATCATGCGCTGCTCGAGCGAACCGCATTTGCTAGATTCAATGCGGTGCCACATTATGCATACCTCAAGCTCAAGATGCCAGGACCTCGCAGAGTTATTACAGTCAATGGAAACACAGATCGCTCTCTCCGAACAGAGGAGCACACCACGGTCCTCGCAGCAGAAGCGCAAAGCAGCCTCTCAAGGCAATCAACCAGTTCGGCGCTTCAAAGCCCGGACACCTTCAAGCGCGCTCGAAGCAATCGGCAAAATGATCGCCTGCCATGATCTGAGCTCGCGTAGCAATACGGCGCCCACCCAAATCCCAGCCCAATGGCAAAACTCGTGCCACACGTACATAATTACGCACTAAAAACACCATGGGCACAGGTGGGGAGGGGGGGGGGAACTACGGCACGCCCCAAGACGCGGCTTAAACCGCACTAGGGGCTTCCTGTTTCGTAATTTTTCTCTTCTTTTAGGACCTTAATCTCTGGAAACACTGTCCGGCGGCACTATTGCCGAACACATGATGCAGCAACCAAGGAGGCAACCAGCTACGTCATACCACGGAATTCCTAGATGGATTACAGTAATGAGCGAAATATTTGATTTCATATCATTCCTCAGCTTGCCCTTGGAAGGGACATAGCCCTACTCTTTGCTTATCACACTATCTGTATCACTCTGCTTTAACGCA